>NC_064774.1:7229103-7545696 GCF_011397635.1 Epinephelus fuscoguttatus | reverse complement strand
CAAAGAGTAAAGACACACACACAGTAAAAGGAGGAGAGAGGAGACACGTCTGTGACACAATTTATGATGGGAGAGAGGTGAGGGGGGAGACAGGAGACGGACAGAGAGACAGACGGAGGGAGGGGGGGGAGAGACAGACATACAGACAGAACAACAGAACGACAGAAATAAAGACTGAACTGCAGAGAAAAAGAACAACAAACATAAAGACAGAATGAAAGGATGGCAGGAAAAAGGACAGGACGAAAGAACGACAGAAAAAATGACAATTAAATTAACAAGAGAGAACGAATGAATGACAGTGAAAGTAAGAATTACAGAAAGACAGGATGAAAGAACAGAGTTAAAGACAAAGACAAATAAATACATAAAAATGACACAAACAGACAGAGAAGGACAGAAAGATGGAAAGAGACGAGGAGAAAGACACAATGGTAGATAGAAACAGACAAACAGGCAGAACAAGAGAAAGACGACAAAAGAACAACAGAGAAATAAAGACACAAAGAACGAAAAACATAAGATGGAATTAAAGGACAACAGAAAAAGAGACAGACTGATAAAGAACAACAGAGAAAGAAAGACAGAATGGCAGAGAAGAAGACAGAAAGAACAACAAACATAAAGACGGAATGAAGGACGACAGAAAAGGGGACAGAATGAAAGAACGACAAGAACGAAAGACAGAAAGAACAACAATAGCAAATACAGATCGACAAAACTACCAAAAAATGACAGAATAGTGGAAAGAAAGAGAAAATTTACAGGGAAAAAATGATAAAAAAGAAAGACAGAATGAAAAGACAGATAAAAGACTAACAGATAAAGAGACAAATGAATACAGAGATGACAACGCAAAGAAAACGAAACAACAACAGAGGAAGAAAGACTGAGCGGCAGGGAGAAACGGAAAGAAATGTAGAAAGAACGACAAAAAGACGAAACGAAAGAGGTTGTGACATCATCATTTGACCTCAGGTTGGGGGAGGACAGGAGATGAAAGACGGAGACGCAGGAGATGGATGGAGAGATGGTGGGTTAATGGAGCGGTAGATAAAAAAAGACGTGACAGTGAAGATGGAAAAAGAGAGGTGAAATTAAAATTCAGTTTTGATATAAAGCCAGTGTCTTCTTGTTAGATGGCCTTAGAGCTATATACATCAGTCGACTAGTCGCCCACATGTTTACGATATTAATCACCATTCCATTGGTCATTCCAATACTCAAAATATCACAAAACATTTAAAATTGGAATATTATTGTATCGTAAAATAGGTATCGCGACATATTGTATTGTATGGGGCCTCTGGCGTTTTCCATCCCTAATCTTGACTTGTATGGTCAAACTTAAAGACATGTACGACTTATTTTTCTGTGCGGAGTTTGCATGTTCTCCCCGTGTCAGCGTGGGTTTCCTCCAGGTACTCCGGCTTCCTCCCACAGTCCAAAGACATGCAGGTTAATTGGTAACTCTAAACTGTCCGTAGGTGTGAATGTGAGTGTGAATGGTTGTCTGTCTCTATGTGTCAGCCCTGTGATAGTCTGGTGACCTGTCCAGGGTGTACCCTGCCTCTCATCCAGTGTCAGCTGGGATAGGCTCCAGCCTCTTGACCCTCAAGAGGATAAACGGTTATGAAAAATGAATGAATGAATTTTATTTAATTTTCTGAAGTGATGGCAGTCACTACATCAGCAGACATTATGTTGGGTCCAGTATCCGTGTAGACGGGCATTAAAACCTCTTGCACTCCACCCCCATTTTGTAGCAAAAACGCCTAAAATGACATACCCAAATTAAAATGACTGTAGCTTCTGAACCGCTCTGACTACATGCATGCATGAGGTCTTGCCAGAAAGAAAACTCCCTAAAGTTTCTTGTGAAAGTGTTAGAAACACTCTAGGTGATACAGAGACAGAGTAATGGACCTTTGAATTCAGTAAAAAAATGAAGATTTTGCCTAAAATAAAATAAAAAAAATGATTTTCAGGATGAATAACTGTGTGTGGCTTCATCTGAGCAGGTAAATGACACTGTGGGGCTGTAGGCACACTATCAATGAACATTTGTTTCAAATTTGAGGAAGATTACTCAAAGTATGACCATTCTACAGTGTTTTTACCATGAAGAGATTCAGGCGGAGCTCCAAATGACAAGAGTGCTCACTTTGCTTCAAAACAGTACTATCAGTGATCAAACAACACTCAGCCAGCTTCAAACATTGTACCTTATTGAAATCAGGTGTGATTACGATAGCTGATGTTGTTTATGACACAGAAACACCATAAAATATCACCAAATAAAGCCATGTGAAACATGAAGGTTATGATCCTACTTGCTAGATGGTGTATCTCAGCCAAAAATAGTGGTAGGAGTGAGACTCTTACCTTTTATAAACCAGCTACGTGTCTGCTAACGGCTCCACGTAAGATTGTGCGTAATCCTTTAGCTTTTCCCGTCGAAAAACGGCATGACATGACTTGTCACTACTCATTGCAATTTTGGACTTTGTGTGTTTAGGCTGCTCTGGTGCGAAATCCATAAGAAATAACAGAAAAATGATGTTATTTTTGAAAAGTTGAGAACTTCCTGAATCCGGCAATACCAAACATCACATTTGATGACGTAGTACACCTGGGAGATACCATTTAACAGAGGAGGAGGGGAGTGAGGACGTCAGCGTCCTGGCGGAGTTAGAGAGGTTAAAGCTGAGTTTCAGTTGTTACACTCTTTGAGAAGAGTGTGTATATAAAGCAACCAAGCGCCGCCGTTAGAGGTGTGCTATATCACCTTGTTCACGATAATACCGGTTTAATTTTTGGTATGATGTGAAGAATTCACATCGTGATAGCAATATTTTGACTTGCTGAGATATTGACCTCATACTGTTACCCACGGCAACAACAAGCATGGCTTGATAAGTGATGACGGCCCTGGGCAACATGGAAAGATCCACAGATAAGACACATCACAAAACTAAGGATACAAAACAGAGAGCAACCAGGGAATCAAAATAATAGAAATACATATCAGAAGTCTGTAAAGATGTGCTACTGACTACTCCAAATACCTTTCTCAGCCGTCTGTGATTAGAATTGTACTTTAAGTGAAGAATTAGAGATAAGAGTACAGTAAAATCTAAACTGATACTGTCTCCAAAAAGAAATGAGTGCAAGAAGTGAGGAAAAGAGGAAAACTATCGAATGAAATAGATAAACTAAAAGTTTTGTGAATGCAATCCAAATTAAATCTGAGGAATGAAAACAAAATAATTCATTCAACACAAGCTCCAGGCACGAAAATTACTCTCATCTGGACTCCCAAAAATACACCGAAAAACCACAAACACATTTCAGCTTTTTTATTATCAGGGGGAAAAAAAAGAAGAGGTAGAATGAAAGAAAAAGACAGAAACCAAAGATGACGGAGGATTGAAACAGAAGGCTGATAAATGAGCAACAACAGAAATAAAACAAGAGAAGAAGAGAACGGATCGGCCAACTGATGGAGAGATAAAAGAAAAGATGAAAGATTTTAGCTAAAGAGGGTTGACCCCTCGCTCTACCCCTCGTATTGACCGCACCAGGCTTTGATAAACTGCACTGTGTGTGTGTGTGTGTGTGTGTGTGTGTGTGTGTGTGTGTGTGTGTGTGACCTCTGCACGTTCCCAGCTAAATCAATCTGTCAAACGTGTTAGTGAGTCCGTGCTTATTCACCGCCATGCCTGTTTGTGCGTGTGTTTGAGTGTATGTGTGCATGTGTGTGTGTGTGTGTGTGTGTGACCGACCCTGACCGGCCATCAGAGCCAATGACGGAGTATTGATCAAGGCTCCGTCACCATAGAAACGGCCATTTGGGAGGACAGGCGAGGGTGCGTGTGTGTCAAAGTGGGAAGACTTACTTCAAGGTGGCTCATCAGATCATCGGCTGTGTGTGTGTGTGTGTGTGTGTGTGTGTGAGAAATGTCAGCTTCATGTTTTCCATTCGTGGCGTGTTTTTGTTGTTGTTTTCGGCCAATTAAAAGGTCATCAAGAAACCAAAAAACCAAAAAAAACCTTAGGCAGCAAACAGTTTGAAAGCTGCTGTGTGTCTCATTTTAATTAACAGCGATAAATCATTACCTGTTTAATTATGAGACATTATTATAATTACTGCAAACACACACCAGCAGACCGTCTGCCTCCAGCCTCCTCTCCGCTCTGGATTTTACTTTTTCAAACCACTGTGTGAGACTCTGGAGGGAAATCTGGTGGATTGATTTACAGCACAAAAACAGGACAAAGGCCGCAGCACGTACCTTTTTTATTTTGTGAGATTAGATGTCGTCTTCTTGAAATGTAAAGTATCTAAAGTTGGAGTCAGACTCTCTTCGTGTGTTTGCGCTGCTGTCATCGATTTGCGCTGGAAACATTTCAGCTCTTATCCAAAGCCAGTGTCCTAAAAGAGCAAACTTATCAGGCGGCTAATTGTGGATTTACACCGCCAGTGACTTTTTTTTAGCTCTGTTTTTATTCTGACAAAAGGCTTGACAAAAATTAAACATTAACGTTCATGAAGTTCAGTATCAACAAGAACAAGAAAAATACCCTGAAACATGGTGATATTATTCTCTCATAAAATAAAATCTGTTCTCCTAGCTCTCATCACACAGGTGTGTCTTGTTATTTTGAGCCGCAGTGATTAATCAGAGTGTCAAATATCAACACTAAAACAAACTTTACATGAGTGAAAATGCAGCTAAAATCAAGTATTTAGTGTTGCAAGAAGAAGCAGCTCTGTTTTAAAACCAGTGGAAATAGAGCTCTGCAACAATGAAATGATTCCACTGACCTTTAACAACATATTAACTCCTCTTTTTTACCTGTCGCTCTGAACCTTTGTCAATGAACACTTTTTCTTCAGTGATCTGATTGGTCCGGGGGCGAGGTGTTTACAGCCTGTGATCTGATAGTCTCTATATACAGACTCTACATTCAGTGAATGTAGAGTCTGTAGGCAAACCCCGGAGATCTTGCCTCCGGAAGAAGAGCAGAAGAGCCCTGGTTTCCAGTTGTAGGCTGTTTGTAGTCCGCGTGATATTGACCAATCACGTTTGAGCTGGCTGCAGTTGTTGCCAGGTTAAACGGTCCGTGCGGTGAACTAACGAGGTGGAACATAATTGGCGTCACTGCAAACTATGAATCCATCGCAATGGTTCAGCATATTTACTTATATATAAACGGAAGTCTGAAACGGAAATTCGCCTCCTCCGCCCAAATCAAACGGGAATACCAAAAAATCGGGTTGGTCTGCCCCCAGAGGCTGTATCGCCGTCTGCCGGAAGTCAGACGCGGAATACAGCCGATGGGTTCCGAGAATGGTGATCCGATACCCTTAAAGGAAATGACCACTTTAGAATGAAAATACAGACATTACTTACTGACCCTCATGCCGACAGGAAGTCCAGTGTGTTGGGGTATCGAAGGATTACAGCTAGCTGGATTTTTCCATACACTTCCAGTGCATGGAACCCACGTCCGAAATAATTTTGAAGATGTAATAAAACTCCGCTAATGCATTTCCAAAACGTCAGAACGGCTCATCCGTCGTAATCCAAATGCCCTGAAGCCGCGGCATGCAAAATTGACTTGAAAAGACGTAATTTACTCCACTTTGATAGCGTCATTTCTCACCGTGGTCAGTTAGCCTGCAACTCGCATGACTAGAGAACAAGAACGTCTCTGAACGTTCTCGAGTCTGAGTCGCCTGTAAGTTGCCACGTAAACACAGCACGCCTGTAGGCTAACCGACCACAGTGAGAAATGATGCTATAAAAGTGGAGTAAATTACGTCTTTTCATGTCAATTTTGGCGGCTTCAGGGCGCTTGGATTACGACGGACGAGTTGTTCTGACGTTTTTGAAATGCATTAGCAGAGTTTTATTACATTTTCAAAATGATTTTGGACGTGGGTTCTGTGCACTTCAAGTGTATGGAAAAATCTGGCTAGCTGTTGTCCTCCGATACCCCGAACGAGTTTTGTGGATTAACAAAACTACACTGGACTTCTTGTCGGCATGAGGGTCAGTAAGTACTGTCTGTATTTTCATTCTAAAGTGGCCACTTCCTTGAAGTCAGGCATGTCCAAAGTCTGGCCTGGGGGCCAATTATGGCCCACAGACCAATTTTAATCGGCCCTCGGCTTGACTTTCAAAATATACCGTATGTGGTCCTTTACACAATAATGGTTAATCGAGCAAGGTCACTTGGCGTTTTTACCCTTCACCTCACAATGACAGGACTATCATACACTGCATTTTAAACAGGCATCAAGTAGTAATAGTTCATTAAAAGATAAAAATGGTTGCATTTATCTCACTTAAAGGAAAAAAAACCAACCTTTGATGCGAGAATCAGTCGGCCCCCCAGGTGTTTTCACTTTGTTTTATCTGGTCCCCATTCAAAAACGTTTGGACACCCCTGCTTTAAGTTAACCTGAGGCCTGTGCTAGGAAGCAGGATTTGGAGTTAGCGAGGTAACTTTGGGGTTAACTCTGTTTTTTCAGTACTACGAAGCTGGTCTACTTTTTACCGGGATAAATCACCGTTGCACCTTGTGCTGAACAGCTAACCTGCTCCGGACCAGATTAACTTTAGAGTATCGGATCACAGGCTGTCAACAGCCGGACCTCTTACCAATCAGTTCACTAAAGATAAGAAGTATTCATGAACAAACGTCCGGAGTCTCAGGTAAAGAAGAGGAGCCTATATGCTGTTATAGGTCAGTAGAATCTAGGGATGTCCCTGTTTCAAACTAGTCGACTAATTAAAAAACAGTCAAAATAGTATTTGAAACATTGTCCCAGAAATACTGTGTGCATTAAGAGCCCTTTGAATCTTCAACAACCATGTTGGATTTTAAATGTCGCTGAAGTACAAGACACTTTGCGGTGTGCGGTATGAACGTGAACATGACGGCAACTCACTCAAAAGTTAACCACTACAATAAAGACTGAATAAACTAGTTCGAGCAATTACCGTGGGGAGGTGGACTGCTGCCTGGCGGCTCTGTAGCACCCACTAGTGGCGGGCAGCTGTATGACAGTTAATCAGCCTTGTAGATGAATAGAACGCTGATTGGTTTAACTGACTAATATTTCTGGTGCCGACTAGCGAGGGGGCGGGCGCTTAATCGCACGCATCCCTCGTAGAATCGCTTCATTGTTTCAGAGCTGTATTTCCACTGGTTTTAAAACGGAGCTTCTAACAATCACAGATGACTTTAACTTGAGCAACGTTTATTTTAGTCCGCAGTGACAGGAGACACCTACGTGAGACCTCGTCAGATATTTCCACTCTACCTCAGCAGCAGAAACTGGTTTTACTTGAAAGTCTTTAATGTGACATATTCGGAGTAGTTTCCATCCAACTCAACTGCAAAAAATACAACCTAGCGATACCTACATGTAATGCAAGTCTCAGTCGACGGTATATTTTCGATATCGTTTCATGTTATGTGATATGAAGCAGCTGACTTCATTCGCGGTTCTGATGATGTTGCTCGTAATTAACGGCACATGAACGCGCTCGTGGCTGGATAGGAAACCCCAGAGTGGACTGAACTAGTTGATTACCAGCTTCGTAGAACCGGTTATCCAGACGACCAATGTCGGGGTTAGTTGACGCAGATAGCGAGACGATTTCCTGGGTAAGATGAGGCCTCAGGTTAGCTGTTCAGCATCAGCTACTACGCGATTTATCCCGGTAAAGAGAGAACCAGCTTCATGGTACTAACAACCCTGAGTTAACCCTGAAGCTACCTGGCTGACTCCAGGCCTCAGGTCAGACCTTGAGTCACTCTCCAGGTAACACTCGTGTCTCAGACTAGGCTCACGTCCTCTAAAGGGTTTCAGTGATCACACTCTGAGTATGATTGCTGTGTTTAGAGCTTCTCAAACTTTTCGCACCCAGAGTCCAGTTCAACTGGACAACAACACAGGTTTGAGCACCTTTAGTCCACACTCGGGTCAAACCGCCACGCATTAGTGAAATTCTTTGTCCAATGATTGATTTACAGATGTTCCAGTCACACTAACGCCGAGTTCGGAGATGTTTATCCCTGTTAATCATCTTTTCTTTGCTTCTGGGACCAACTCACATCACAGGAGTTACTGCTCGCTATATTGCCTGCTGCGTCCTGTAGGAAATGAAAAGCCCTCCAGTGAATGACTGCTCAGGTCGCCCGCAGTGTGTACGTTGCAGAGTAAGGAGGCCGGGGGTCAAAGGTCACCGCCTTACCTGTCGTGTAATGACTCCGCGTACGAGGAAAGTGTTTGGGAGAAGAAATGAGAGCCAGAGGCGAACAAACGGATTTGTTTCTATTTAAGGGTTTGGATGCAGTCAAGGTTAAGGGTTAACACATGAATGTAGGTCAGTGGACTGGCTGTGAGTGTGTGTGTGTTTGCAGCCAAGCGTGTGCATCTATATGCAAGTGTGTAACTGTGTGTACATGCAGCATATATGTGAGTGTATGGTGTGTGTGTGTGTGAGTGTGTGTGTGACCTGCTCTTTGTTCCTGTGCTCGGTGCGGTAAGGAGAGTGGACCGTTGACGAGGATTAATGCCCAACATATGGCAACCCTACGGGACACACACACACACACACACACACACACACACACACACACTGCAGTCATTACTCTGAACAAAGAACTGTAAGGCTAATGAGAAGGCGATATCATGTGTCCTTTGCACACACACACACACACACACACACACGTGGCATGGATTCACATGGATACACACACACACACACACACACACACACACACACACACACACACCTTAATGTTGCTTACACATGGATGGATGCAGATGAACACACACACGCACACACACAGACACACACCTGGTACTGTAACATGTATCCATTGTGAGTGTGTATGTGGGAGTTGAAAAGGTAGCGGGGGGTTTGTTGATGGAAAGGCTTTAAGGTTTGAATGCAAACACCTGTGTGTGTGTGTGTGTGTGTGTGTGTGTGTTAGCATGTAAAAGACATAGAGTATAGTGTGTTTCTTGTACAGGTGTGTGTGTGTGTGTGTGTGTGTGTGTGATTGAAGGAGAAAGAGAAGGAGAGGTGAAGCAGAGTTCAGAGGAAAAGTGAAGGTTCATGTTTTCATTTCTTCATGCTCCTCTGCCTCTCCCCCTCTCTCTTTAAGTGTGTGTGTGTGTGTGTCTTTTTCTCACGTACACGATCACACCCCAAAACCTTGTCAAGGCGTTTTCTCTCCACATCCTTTTACACACTTTCTCTCTGCCACTCCCACTGGGATCTGACCGATATACTCACATGTTCCTGAACAGTCCAGTATACACTCCACTCTAGTAACTCTTGTATTATTGGATATTGGATTATCGGACAAGCTATCAACATTCAGTGAGCGGCGTGATGGCAGGTGTCACAGTACACGGCATTTCGCAGGAGGCAACTGATGATTTTTGGGGACATAACGATCAGATGTCATTGAGAAGTAACCAAAAGGCCTAAACTACGCATTGGAGGGATATATTCATCATTTTATTGTTGAGAAGGTCGATGAAAAGCTTAAATTACAAGCCAAAATTTACAGGTCACAGTGTGCGCTTGTGAACCGCATCTCGTTGCCGTCTCCATCAAAGACAACAAGTTAAAGCGCCACTGAAGTTAAGGTTTTTGGCTCAGAATATGAGAAAAGGATAACGGCCTTTTTACCATCTTTACCAAGAGTGTCTCTCCGTTAGTTTGGTGCTACAGTATTTACACTGAATCATTCAGCATAACGTTTGCCAACCTTTGTTATCTCTGCCATTACAGATAAGTTAATGAAGCTAAGCTCCAGAAGTTAACGTTAGCTTAACTAGAGCCCTTTGGACAACAGCTAACAATGATGTACGATCACCAAAGTACAAAACTAGAACAAAATAGGCTAATGAACTCTCAGCAAACAAGCTGACATGATGAACAATACAGGGGCCAATGTTAGGCTAACTTTAGCTAACGTTAGCTTAGGGCGCTGTGAGTTGACGTCATTGAGAATGTCATTCCTGTACTGTTTTCTATCTAGTATGGCATTAATGTTTGCTTCTTTCATTAACTGAAGGAAACGTATCTCAAAGGAGACGTATCTCACGCTCCCTTCCTCTGCTGCCATTTTTTGACTGTGGACTCGTGGGGTGGAAGTGAAGTAGAAGTAGGATCCGCTAGCCTACATCATCGTTTATTTGCTAAATCTGTTTCCATTGCTAAAATTTTTCCTAATATCGATACGCTGACTTTTCCACCCCCTCCAAATGTAAAAACTTTTTTGCGATATTTCTGCCTTTTTTTTTTTTAAATTTTCGGACGTTTCCATTCAAGTTTTTCTTTCCCGCAATTGTTGAAAATGCGAATAAAAATAGGTGGATGGAAACCCAAGTATTGTCTCCTGTGGGGCTCAGCTGTGATGTGGTGGTTCATTTTTACACTGTGATCTTTAGCCTATAGTTCGGCTTTAGCTTCTAACCATAGTTGTGTTTGTGTTTGTTGCCGAGCAGTGGCGGCTGGTTTTGAGCCATGACTCTTTCCATTCTGGCTCCCAATAACGCAACAAGACCACATTTTATGATCCCATAAAGAACCTTTCTTTTACACAACAAGCCTACAATTATGATGTTAGTTAGCTTGGTTAGCATCATGTAGTAAGCTAACTAGGTAGCTGGATGTGCTAATGTTAGCAGCTTATGCTAATGCATATTGCATTTTTTCTCTTGTGTTTTTGATTAAGGAAATTTCAACATAATGTAGTTTTTTTTTTTATACATATATATATATATATATATATATATATATTCTTGAGTTTTATGTCCTAATCCAGGCGAAATAATCATTTTTGGTTTCTTCTGTTCTGTTGTTTTCTGTTCTATTTTCATCCAGTGACACTGTGGTGAAGTCTTGTACAGGTTTTAGTTTTTTGGTCCTCTCTCCCTCTCTCACACTCTAGGTGTAAATGACTTTGGACGGCCATCTGTTACTTAGCCACCCTGCAGAGAGTTGGCCTGCATGCGCTCCTCCTGTGTGTGTGTGTGTGTGTGTGTACGTGTGTGTACCTTCCTTTATGTTTAGCCGCACGTGTGCAGTCACTGTATTCTTGTGTTTGTGTGTGTTTATTTATGCCTACGTGCACATGCATAATACAGTAGGTTATGCATGTGTGTGTGTGTGTGTGACAGAAATAGAGGGGGATTGCTTGTGTTGTCGATGTGTATTCAGGCTCACTTGCACATGTAGAACATGTATTCTTGTGCTTGTGTGTGAGTGTGAGACACTGGTTTACATCAGCGTTAGCATATTTAGCCCCAGTCAACGCTAATGTCTCCTTTGCTGTCCTGCTCATTTCGTTTTAAACCAATCATTTAGCAAAACAATCTACAAATATGCATTTAGGATGCATTCAGACCTAGAGTTGTCTCACTGTGGTGCAAATCAGGGACTGATTTTGTTAGAACTTCGCATAATTGCCTCGTGATTAGTCAGAATTTCCATGCAGGAAGTAAACAAACGTTGCTCTCCACACTGCTAGGTCGAAAATCATTGACCTGAAATACTGAATCATTGATTGATTTGACCTTAAAACAGTCAAAGATACCAACTACTTGTACATTTTTACTGTAGAGTGTAAGATCCCCATATAACACCCAAATTCCCAGAGTTTAGCTCCGGCCCTGGTTGTTAGAGGACTTTTATTGTGAAGCAGCAGGATGCTGAATACTAAATCAAAGTGAACAACTAGTACATGTTATTATGAAAAGCCTTTAGATATCCAGAACACTGTTACTGGTGTCACATAGTGTTGAATTAAGATCAAAGTTCAGTGTTTTTATCACATTATATGCCACTGTCACAAATCAAACATTCGTCTCCATATCTTGGATTCTTCCTCTGTTGTCAGAGCGGAACGACTTGATAAAGATTGAGTTCCTTTCTTGTCCTAAAGTGGGGATATTTTAGGATGTGGCAGCTCCTGCTGTTTCTGCTGGTTGTGGTACTTCGAGGTGTGAAAATGTCACCGAGAAAAGATCGCTTCATTTCCCCCCGGAGACACCGACTCTAAGAACGACCAATCGGATTTCACTCCAGTGTTTTTTGTTGAACTCTCCTGATATCAGCCAATCAGGTGTGACGTCGCTGTCCTGCAGTAAGGGGTATGGTGGAAGTGGAACGACTGTGTGCTCCCTGTGTGGTGTCAGTTTGTGATTTGATTATGTCTGAGCGACCTGCTGGAACATCCAGCTGTCAGCTGCCGCTGCTGAAGTGTCACTCGACCAACAGAGCAACAGACATTTTTAATTTTTCTACAATTAAAAAACAGGTTTTATTATCAGGACACATTTAAAGTGCAAATAATGAAGATTAAAAAAAAAATCACATGCCTCCTCGGTAAACAAAGAATCCAAAAATGGAGAAAATTCTTGATGAGTTGAAGTCATGTCGGGCTGCGCTGAACAACACACATGATAAGCATGCCTCTGCTTATTATGCCATGTGTAAAACTGTTTAAACACAGTGTGTAAGTTTTAGCATAAAGTGAATGTAATCATTATACAGTTTAACATAAAATGATAGGAAGTGAATCAGTCAGGATTCTTATGGCATTTTATCTTTTAAAAATTCAGAGTACGATTAAATATTAATTATCCCCTCCAGGCGTATGCCTTTGGTTGTGTGTGTGAGCATGTGTGTGTCTGTCTGTCCACAACTTATCTCACAAACTACTGGAACAATCAGCCTAATATTTTGTATGCAGATTAGTGACTGTCTTGCATTGTTGTGGTGATTACAATAGTTGAAAAACCTGTTATAAGACCCACCGAGCAGTCCGGTACAGCTCAGTTTGGGACATATTTTTTTAGTTTCCATTGTGAAAAGTAACAGTCAATTGATCCCTCCGTCTCTCCGTAGTCAACGCTGTGACTCTAATTCTGTGTCATAGTAATTAATCTCTCTGTCTCTCCCCCCTCCAGCTCTCGTCCGGGCCGTCCTCCGAAGCGTTGTTCTGGTGCAGGGATCCAGGAAAGCCCCAGGCTGCTGCACCCGGGCCTCCCCGGCCTGCTGTCCCCCAACCTGCTGTCACACACCGGTGAGAGACACAGAGACATATTCTCTCCTCTCTTCCTCCTCTTCATTCCCTCCGTTCATTTATTTATTCACCAGTTTGTTTAACTGGGGCGGTACGGCTCGATACTTTCCTGTGGAAACCATGCATTACCATACATGCATTATTCTGAAAGGAGCCGTTCTGCATGATGAGCCCTGTTACGTTTGGTACTTGTGTGTTCTGGACACCTTTTACACTGGGGTGTCGCCGCTTTTACTCAAGTTAAAGGTCAGAGCACTAGGGCTGCCCCGACTAAGAATTTTCCTAGTTGACCAATAGTCGTCATTTAGGGCCATTAGTCGACTAGTCACCCGCATGTTTACGATATTAATGTAATGATTAAAGGATATATTTTGGTGGTTTGAGTTGAAGGTGTGAGAAAGAATAGTATCAGTCACATTGTTAACACTGTGCTACATTACAGAGAAATACAAAACCGTACTAATGAACCTTCATTAATATAGGCCTATATTTTATCTCCAAGTGCACGTCACACACTGAGCGAGCCGCCTGTTAATGACGCTGTGGGCTAATGGGCATGTAGCTACTTCCATGTTTCAGATGATACGTCATGTTTGTAGTCGACCAATGAAGATGAGTTTACATATCACCTTGGGTTCGTCCTTCACCTTCTCAAAATGATCCCACACTTTGGATTTCCTGCCCGGCATGTTATTAACTAGCCTGTGGAATAACCGCAGGTACCAGCCCTGGAGATTAACCTGACTCCTGTCTGACTGCTGAGCGTGGACACTTCCTGTGTCTGTCCTTTCAAATTAAAGTCACACGTGGTCCAGTCATATAGGTTTGGATCTAAGGTTCATTCTCACTGCTGCGATGTGGAAATGCGGGATGGATTTGCGGAATATTCACGCAGCGCTTTTCTGCGTTTAAACCATACAAACAGGTGCGGTATGGACGCAGTGCGGAATTTCGCATTGTTGTGTTCCAGGTCCACGTACTGTGAACGACTGTGGGTGAACATGGACGAGAGTAGCAGCAGCAGCAGCGAGCTAACGTTTAACAAGCGTCAACATCGACTTTCTTTAGCACTTAGTACTCTCTAATGTCACCAAGCTGGACTGCCAGACGTTGTCCTTTAACTCATTGTTCATAAAATCATCCCGTCTTTTCTCCAAAGGACGGGGTGCTGTGAAATGAGATCTATCGTCCTTTCTCCAATACTTTCCTGCCTGACTGGATTTCGGACTCTCCCGGGTCTGCGCGACTATAAACAAACATTTTCATTGGCCCAGCTGTGTAGCTCCGCCGCCAAATTCAGCGGGGCTCAAAATCTGGGCGGAAACTTTTTTCACCGCAAGAAAGTTCCGCCCCGGTGTACAAACTTCCATAAGAACCCATGAAATTAGCTTTTATATTTTTCCGCGAGAATAATCCGTGCGGATATTCGTCCTCAATGAGAATGGACTTTTATTCTGACAAGGCGCAGCTCCTAACAGAGTTTCACGTTAGCTTTACCAATGAAATTTGCAGACTAATGACCTTTCTAGTCGACTAACGTTTAATATTCAACGTATAATGAATATATTTTTTTGTTGTAGTGTGAGCTGTTGTTAATTTTGTGTATTTACTGGACTCCAAGACGTACGTAAAGATGATTTCAGGCACAGTTTTAGAAAAATGAAACCTGCAATGTAGCTGCCTGAACTTAACCACGAAAAAAAAAGAGAAAACGGTAATTTGCGTTGTTGTGCCGATGTAGCGCGTTTATTTTGAAAGAGACTGTATGTAAATGTTAAATTTCCTGTGAAAACTGACATGTATTTTGAATGAAGACAATGCATGTAACAGGCTGAACTTGACGCGGCGTCCCAGAACGTCTTCAACCAATGCACCCAGGGTACCGTGCGTCGTGCGTGTCGTGTCTGGACGTGGAAAGTCAACGACCAAACGTCGATATGTGACGAGATCGGAGCGAGAATGTGTTGAAAATTCAGACTGTAAAAGACGTCTTTTGTAATGGTGGTCAATGAGGGACATGCAGTACCACAACTGGCCACTAGGACACATTGGCACCGTCTTCCTCAGGCACCTCTTCATTCCTTTAATCTCACTGATTCCTTTCTTCTCCTCTCCCCTCTTTCTCCTTTCATCCCTCCTTTTCTTTTTCCTTTGAATATCAAATGTCCTCCTCCGTTTCTTCTCCTCCCTTTCCTTGTTTCATCTTTCTCTCTGCTGCTGCACCTCTTCCTCTCATCCCTCTTCACCTCTCCTTCCTTTCTTCCATCCTGTCACTAATTTCCTTGTCTTCAGTCCTCCCTGCCTTGCACGCGTATCCATCCTTCTGCCTCTCTCTCCTCCTCCTTCCCTCCTTCTGTACAACCTCCTTATCCTCATCCCTCCATCCCTCCATCCTCACCTTTTCTCTCTGATCCATGAGTGAAAGAAACAGAAGAAGAAAAGAGGGATTTTTCTGTTTCTTTTTGGCACTCAAAGTGAAAATGGATAGAAAGAAAAAGCTGTGAGAGCGAAAGAGGGGAAAAAACGGAGAGAGGGCGAAAGGAGGGATGTCGCCAGAGGAGACGATGAAACCTAAAAACGAGTGCCAAAGAGAGAAAAAGGAGGGAGGCGGAGAGCAAAAGATGGCGGGAAGAAAAGAAAGACAGATTGTTTAGGAGTTGACAGCAAACGAGTGGGGAAAAAAGGAGAAGGAGGGATAAAAGAGACGGATGAATGAATGAAGGTGAAGAACGATAGAGAAAGAAGAGAGAAAGACCTGCAGAGGGAGAGAAAGAGAGGGTGAACGAGTGCAGACTGCATGGTGGTGTGATGAATGACACGTCTCTGGGGTCCCACTCCTCCATCTGTCCATCCCTCCCTCCTCTTTCCCTCCCTCCCTCCCTCTTTTCTTCCCTCCTTCTTTCTCGACTCATCTCCCTCCGTTCTTCCTGCACTCTGTCCTCCTGTCTTCAGTGTTTCCTTTCTGTTCCACCTCTCCTTCATTTTCTTGCCTTCTTTCCACTCACTATCTCCTTCCGTCCTTACCTCATCCTCTCCTTTATTTTCTCTCTACTCTCATCCCTCTCTACCTCCTCCCTCATTTTTTCCATTTCCTTTCCTTTTTCCTCTGTCTCTCTCCTTTCCTCCTCATTCTCACCTTTATCTACCTCCTAGGTTCTTCCTTTTCTTTCTCCCGTTTCTCTCCCTCCTCCCTCGGCTCATTATCTCCTTTACATCCCCCCATGCTTCCTTTCTTTTGCCTCTCTTGTTTATCTCCCCGTCTTTCTCCTTTCCTTCTTTCCTCCCCTCTGTCCTTCATTCCCTCATTCTCTCCATCACCTCCTACCTTCCTTCCTTTTGACTCTATCCCTCCTTTCCCATCTTGTTTAGTTCTTTCCTTCTTCCTCCTCGACTCATCTCCTGTCCCCTTTTTTCATTCTCATCTTTCTTTTCTCTCTATGTCCCCTTTTATCTACTTCCTTCCTTCTGTCCTTCCTCCCCATTCCCTCCTTTATTTCCTTCCCTTCCTAGTCTCCTCCCTTTTTTTCCTCCTTCTTCCTTGACTCATCTCCTGTCCCTTTATCTACTTTCTTCTTTCATTTCATCCTTCCTTCCCTCATTCTCTCCTTTATTTCCTTCCCCTCCGAACCTCCTACCTTTTTACTCTCTCCCTCAGTTCCCTCCTTTATTTCCTTCCTTCCTTCCTCCCTCCTTCCTCCTCGACTCATCTCCTGTCCCCTTTTTTCATTCTCATCTGTCTTTTCTCTGTATGTCCCCTTTTATCTCCTTCCTTCCTTCCTTTTGACCCTCTCCCTCCTTTCCTTACCTTTCTTCTTTCCTCCTTCCTCCTGGACTCATTCCCCTCCCTTTGTCATTTTCTTCTTTCTTTTCTCCATGTCCCCTTTTTTTGTAATTCCTTCCTTCCTTGCATCCTTCCTTCCCTCTTTCTCTCCTTTATTTACTTCCCTTCCTACCCTCCTGACTTTTGACTCTCTCTCCTTTCCCTTCTTCTTTTCTTCCCTCCTTCTTCCTCGACTCATCTCCTGTGCCCTTTTTTCGCTCTCATCTTTCCTTTCTCTTTATGTCTCCTTTTATCCACTTCCTTCCTTCCTTTCGACCTTCCTCCCCATTCCCTCCTTTCTTTCCTTCCCCTCCTGGTCTCCTTCCTTCCTTTTTTTCCTCCTTCTTCCTTGACTGATCCCCCCTCCCTTGTCCCCTTTTACCTACTTCCTTCCTTCATTCCTTCCTTCCTTCCTTTGATCATTCTTCCCCCATTCCCTCCTTTATTTCCTTCCCTTCCTAGTCTCCTTCCTTTCTGTCCTCCATCTTCCTTGACTCATCTCCTGCCCCTTTTTATCTACTATCTTCTTTCCATTCATCCTTCCCTCATTCCCTCCTTTATTTCCTTCCCCTCCTACCCTCCTTCCTTCTGACTCTCTCCCTCCTTTCCCTTCTTCTTTCCCTCACTTCCTAGTCTCCTTCCTTCATTCCTCCTTCTTCTTCGACTCATCTCCCGTCCCCTTTTTTCGCTCTCATCTTTCCTTTCTCTATGTCTCCTTTTATCCACTTCCTTCCTTCCTTTTGACTCTCTCCCTCCTTTCCTTACCTGTCTTCTTTCCTCCTTCCTCCTCAACTCATCTTCCTCCCTTTTCTCTATCCTCTTTCTTATCTTTCTATGCCCCCTTTTATCTACTTCCTTCCTTCCTTTCATCCTTCCTTCCCTTATTCTTTCCTCTCTTTCCTTCCCTTCCTGGTCTCCTTCCTTTTAACTCTCTCCCTCCTTTCCCTTCCTCTTTCCTTCCCTCCTTCCTCCTTGACTTATCTCCCTGCCCCTGTCATTTCTACATCCCCTTTTTCCTTTCCTTCTTCACTCACTTCCTCTCTACCTCCTTTCTTTTCCTTCTTCTTTATTTTTCCTCCCTTTCTTTCCACTGCCCTTTTTATCTCCCTTGCCTCCTTCCTTTTTACCCTTCCTCTCACTTCCTATCTTTTTTTGCTTTGTTCCTTCCCTTCCTTATTCTCTCCTTATTTATCTTCCTTCCTCCCTTCTTCCTTGACTCCTCTCCTTACTATCTTTCTGCACTCTGTCGTTCCTGTGTCCTTTTTCCTTTCCACCTTCCTTCTCTTCCTCTCTGCCTGTTTATTTCTTTTCCTTTCCTTCATCATGATGCCTCCTTTGTTTTTCCTTCTTCTACCTCCCTTCGCCTCCTGTCTCCTTTGATCCTCCCTCCTTCATTTTACCATCCTTTTTGCTTCCTATTCTTCTCCCTCACCCTCCTTTCCTCCCTTCTTCCATCCTTCCTTCCCTGTCTTTCACATCTCACCTTATACACACACCTTCATTTCCTTCTCCTCCACCTCCTTTTTCCCTCCTTTTTATCTCCTCTTCCTTTCACTTTTTCTGTTCTAGTTTCCCCTCCTTCCTTACCTCCTTTTACTCTTCCTCTTTGCTCTCCTTCCTCCTCTCTGTTTCCCCTCTTTCCCTCTCTTTCATTTCCAACCTGCCATTTGGCTCTCTCTTTTCTTCCTCTTCTCCATCGCCTCCTTTGCTGTCTCCTTCTCTCCTTCCTGCCCTCTGTGAGTGCCTCCTTCTTCATCCTTTCATTTCTAACCTTTTCCAACTTCCTCCTCTATGCCCCTCCCTTCCTCTCACTCTTCATCTCTCTTTCATCTCCTTAATTTTTCTCCTCTCCTCTCCTTTCCCTCCTTCCATCCTTCCCTCGTCCCCTTGACAGTGACTGTTGGCCTCCTTCTCTCTCCCCCTCTTTCTCTCCAGGATAAATAAAACATGGTTGTGTTTAGTGACATATGGACACAGCTCACTGTGGCATACTAATGACACACACACACACACACACACACACACACACACACACACACACATTACTGACGGCACATACACATCAGGTATGTGTGTTTCTGTGTGTGTGTGTGTGCGTGTGTGTGTGTGCGCAGAAGTGTGTGTGTGTGTTTGTCGAACATTAGTGGAACCCAGAGAAAACATTTGCTCACTTATGATCGCTCATTAGCTCACACACACACACACACACACACACACATGCGTGCAGTACATATATACAACACACACTCACACACACACACACACACACACACTTGGCAGTTGTCGGATGTCGCATTCCGCCTCACACACACACACACGCACACACAGGCATGCACACACGCAGAGTCGGTCGTCTTAGCGGCCCTGCGTCCATGGAGACACCACGTTGCCGGGGGAGACGGGCTGTTGTTTACGACCTCGCGGGCGCCACGGCGATGGGGGGCATCAGCCAATCACAGATGGACATTTATCACACTGTTAGAAAACACACAGAGTGAGCGGAGGAGAGGGAGAGTTCGGAGAAAATGGTGAGAAGGGAGCAAAGGATGAAGAGAGGAGGGAGAGATGAAGAGAGGAGGAGGGAAAGGTTGTTGGTGAGACTGAAGGTGGATGATCGGAGGTGTTTCGGGAAAAATGGAAGAAGAAAAATCAAAGAAGGGAGGATAAAGAAAGAAAGGAGGAAAGACATTTTGAAATAAGAGGAAGAAAAGAAGGAAGTAAGATGCAAAGAAGATAAAAATGATGGAAGGAAGAACTGAGGAGAGATAAAAGGTGAAGAGGGAACGCTAGAGATGAGGAGGAGGAAGAAGAGGGAGAAGGGAGAAAGGAAAACTAGGTGGTTGTTGATGAGATGGAAAGTGGAAGAAGAAAGATGTTTTGGGAAAGAATGGAAAAAGAAAGACTGAAAACGGAGACCCAGGAGTAGAAATGGAAGAGAAAGAGGGGTGAAAGAAGAAGGGAGGATAAAGAAGAAGATGGGAGGAAATGAGACACTGGAAAAAAAAAGATGAAAGAAGGAAGAAACTTTGTAAGAAGAGGAAGAAAAACAGAGATGGAGATGGAAAGAAGGCAAGAAAAGGTGAGGAGGGCAGGATAAAGAGATGAGAGGAATGAAAATGGAATAAAAATTGAAGGAGGAGAGGTAGAGAAAGAAGAGAAAGGGGTGAATGAAGAAAGAGTAAAGAAGAAGATGGGAGGAAGTGAGACGTTGGATAAGAGTGAAAGAAGGAAGAACTATCGTAAAAAAGATGAAGACAAACTGTAAAACAAAGGGAGGAAGTAAGATGCAAAGGCAAGATAGATAGAGAACGGAGGGAAGAAATGAAAGAACAAAAGATGAGGAGGGGAAGATAAGAAATAAGGAGGAAGAAGGAGGGAATCGGTGGTTGTTGTCGGAAGGGAGGACATCTTGGCAAAAAAATGGAAGACGAAAAAGTGAAGGAAGAGGATCCAGGGGTAGGGATGGGATCGAAAGAGGGGTGTAAGAAGAAGGGAGGGTAAAGAAGATGGGTGAACATGGGACTAAGTGGGAATAAGATAAAAGGAAGAACGGTGGAAAGAAACTTTGATAGAAAGAAAGGATAGAAAGAAAAGATGGAAGAACAGAGGGAGGAAATAAGATGTATAGAAGATAAAAATGATTGAAGGAAGGAAGAACGGAGGAGATAGACGAGGTGAGGAAGGAAAGACAAAGATGACCTAGAGGTAGAGATATGAGAGAAATAGGGGTGAAAGAAGAAGGGAGGATAAAGAAGAAGATGACAGGAAGTGAGACGCCAGAAAAAGGTGCGAGAATTAAAAACTTCAGAAAGAAAGGTGGAAAGAAATCTTGAAATAAGAGGAAGAAAGAAAAGACGTAAAACAAAGGTGGAAGTTGAAGAAACAGAGGGAGGAAGTAAGACGTATAGAAGGGTTAGAACTGAGGAGAGAGATGAGGTGAGGAAGGAAAGACAGAGAGATGAGGAGGAAGAAGAGGAAAGGAGGAAGGGAAAACGAGGTGGTTGTTGACGAGATGGAAGGTGGAAGAGAACCTAGAGGAAGGGATATGAGAGAAAGACGAGTGAAAGAAGAAGGGGGGATAAAGAAGAAGATGGGAGGAAATAAGACTCGAGAAAAAGGTGAAAGAAGGAAGAACTTCAGAATGACATCAGGAAATACATTTTGAGAGGAGGAAGACCAAAAAGATGTGAAACAAAGGAAGGAAGATGCAAAGGGAAGATAAAAAGATGAAAGGATAGACGGAAGAAACGATAAGAGAGCAAAAGGTTAAAGATGAGGAGAAAGAAGAAGGAAAAAAGAGTGAAAACGATGTGGTTGTTGGTGAGATGGAAGGTGGAGGAAGGGAGACGTTTTAGGAAAAAGGAGGATGACCTAGAGGTAGAGAAGAGAAAGAGGCGGTGAAAGAAGAAGGTAGGTTAAAGAAAAAGATGAAAGGAAATGAGGAGCCAGAAAAAAGAGCAAGAAGTAAAAAAAAAAAATTCAGAAAGAAATTTTGTAAGATGAATAAAGAAAAAGACGTAAAACAGAGATCGAAGTTGAAGAAACAGGAAGATAAAGAGATGAACGTAAAAGTCCACTTATCAAGCACCAGTACGTGACGAGTTGGGAGTGCACCCAAAGGTTCTTTCACCTAAAGAGCACCTGAGTGGGAATCATCCTTTTATTCCCAGCGCCGTCTGCGGCCAAAGAGCATGTCGATCCAGCCTTCATTGAATAGCCTTGAGAGGTTGGTTCAATCGAGCTCAAGTTTGTTCGCCCCCTGAGTGCGGTTCGTTTGAGCAGGTGTGCACCAAAACAGCCGGACCAAGACCCTCTTGAAGAGGTGATCTCAGTCCGATTGCAAACGAACTCTGGTGGTGAGAACGTGTTCCGACCTCGTTTTCAAACTGTATGGTTTGACTAAAATGAACAATGACAGCAATATAGTCCACGATGAGCAGCGCTAAAATCAACCTGCGTAGTTGTCCCTCCATTGTGACATTAGAAAGTGTCACATTTATCTTGCAAGTGTACTCTTCTTCAACGTTTGCTTTACTTCCTGGATTTTTCCCCACATGGAAATTCTGACCAATCAAGAGCAGCTTTCTCACACAAGGCATTTGATCTGGTCCTCTTGTAAATGCTGCCGTGAGAACACGAACCAGCTCTAGGCAGTTATACAACTTTGTGACAAAATGAGTCCCTGATTCAGACCAGAGGAGACCACTGTAGGTCTGACAGCACCCTGAGACAGAAATGGAATAACAGAGGGAGAGAGTAAGACGTAAAGGAAGGAGGGATTGAGGAAAGAGAGCAAAAGATTGAAGGAAGGGAAACTGCAAAGAGAGACGATGGTGGTAACGGAGGATGAAAGATAAAAGGTGGACGAAGTAAAGACGTAAACAAGAGACAAATAGTTGACGGCCGACGGAGCGAAAGGAAGGAAAAGATGGCAAAAAAAGAAGAAGTGGATTAAACAGAGAAAGACAGGAGAACGAGGGAGGAGGCATAAAGGACAACAAGAGAGTGATATCAGTTTAATTGGCCTCATCTTCCTTAACAAAGAAGCTGTGATGATAAGCGTGGGAGTGTGTGTGTGTGTGTGTGTGTGTGTGTGTGTGTGGTAACCTATGCAGGGTGCTGCGGCACTCATTTGACTTGTTAATTCACTTCAAAAACAGCTCAATGGTTCGCCTTGTCTTCTAACACACACACACACACACACACACACACATACACACTTCACACACTTTGGCTGCGGAGACACATAAACACAACTACAGACACTTCTCACACACACACACACACACACACACACACACACTTCTTCCAAAACACAAATACACTTTGACACACATACAGTACATAAACACATTTTTGGCACAAACAGTGATAAACATAAACACATCTGGAGCATGAGCACACACACACACACACACACACACACACACACATGAATACTCTGTGTAGGTTACAGATGAAGTGCTTTCAATCTTGTCCTGAAAAGAATACACTCATCTGAGGACTCTTATGTGCACCTGCAGAGAGAGAGAGGAGAGAAGGGAGGGTGGGAGATGGAGGGGGAGATGAAGAGGGAGGAGGAGGAGGAGGAAGGGAGGAGGGCTGAAGAGGACTAAAGTGACATTAAGTCCTTTTCATCTCTCCTCCTCTCCTGTTTCCTTCCACCCCCTGCATCACGTTTTCACGCTTTTTTCCATACTCGACTAAACACGCACACACACACACACACACACACACACACACACACACACACACACACACACACGTGTTCAGTGGCTGTTAGCGCCCCCCTCTGGTTGAGTTTGTTACTGAGGAAATTAAAGTGAGCATCAGCTGTTTCCGCTCTTTACAGGGTCAGTTATACGGCAGTGATATGTGTAACAAAGTCAAATGTACCGAAATCTGTTTCAGTTGTTTTCTCCTGACGCTCTCAGGCCTCCGCAGTCGACATGTGGAGCGTCTGATACTCACGTTTCTGTACCCCTTCACGTTCACCTTTGGCGGGGGGCACAACCTCACACATTTTAGCTACAGATCAACTGTTCACTAACAAAGACCACGCCAATAGAGTTATAGTTTGCAGTTAGTTTATTACGTGTAATCGATGATGGGAATGAGGGTCGAAAGGATGGAGGGATGATGGAGGGATGAGGGTATGTAGAGACAGAGAAGGAAGGAAGGTGGGGGGATGACGTGAGAAATTAGGGTGGCGGACATGTGGAGGGTAGAATCGATGGGGGTTCGGAGTTGGCTGAAGGGAAGGGAACGAAACCAGGGAAGTTGAGAAAGAGTGGGGGAGTCATCTCTTCACTATTTTACTATGGACAGACCCATTGAGGGAGAAAAGGGAGAGATTACAGCAAATAGAAGAACGGAGAAAAGGGGTTTTCTGGGGGAGGGATGTGAGAACGGAGTCAAAGGGCAGGGAAACGGGTAAGGTGTGCTTCAATACTTCTGGTGCGGAGATGGATCAGATTGAGGCGTCGTCTTTGTTCCCCAACTTACTTTTGAAACTTAATTTGTTTTTGTTTTTTCTAGAACTTACCTTTCTCCTACCATTGCACCCGAGACGTGGTGTCTATATACTATAGGTCTTCATCTACATCAGGGGTAGGATAGGTATCTGTATAGATATCCATCCCTCTGTTAAGGCCCGAACATACTCGGGCGGAACGTACGCGGAATGGACTCCGCGGAGGTCCGCGCGGACTCAGAGCGGACGTCCGCAAGCCTTGTGCACGCAAAGATCAGATTTTACGACCGTGCGGACTCCGCTCCGCGCACCAGTGATTGCTTGGCATGTATTTTTCACATCGCGGGGATTTTTCACGGACATTTTTACAGGAAACTACAACGCGGAAGTGCGCTCGACTATGAAAGCCCGAATGACTGCGGACATTACTCGCGGAGTCCATTCCGCTTATAGTACGCCCGAGTATGTTCAGGCCTTAAGTCTATCATCAGTATTCAATGGTTGGACCCATACACGTACATAGATTGGGTAACCTAGACCACATGTCAAAGTATGAGTACTGAATGTATGAATATTGACAAGACTGAAACTGTGTCAATAAGACACCTGACAAATTAAAAATACAACGCATGTCTCATTTAATTAGGGACATTAGTTCAAACTGAACATAAGTTTGAAGTGGAAAAATAGAGAAAATGCACTCACACCGCGCTACAGCTGACGCCGCTGTGTGGACATTTTATCAAGCCTAGCTAACACCTGCTGGGAGTTGGTTACATAGTTTTAAACAAAGCTGTGTTTTAGGCAACAACACATTAATGGTCGGATTCGGTGAGTCACAATGACAGCTCAGTGATTGAAAAACAAGTGTGACAAAGAAATTTACTTGTGTCGGCTGAAAACACTCAGCTGAAACGCGTCCGGTCTCTGTGGAACTTTGCCTGTCACCGTGTGGCGGTATTGTCGTCAACTGGACGGGAGCGCAAAAGGATCGACCCTGTGTAACCACATAAAAAGTCCATGTTACAATTTACCTCGCGTTAAGTTGTGCCCGTCGCTCCGTCACGTATAAAGGGGCGTCTTTGCCTCCCCCCTTTTGCTGTTGTACACCATGGCAGAGGTAAGCCACATTGTTCTCGTAGTCACATCCATGTTTTAGCGCTGTTGAGCTGTTTATAAGTTCAGTCTTCAGCCTAAACTTATTGTATAATATGCTAACGTATTCCTGTGTCACTTAATTTGTGTAGGGGCTCGAGTTATATGGTCGTAATTGACGTAATTTTTACCTCTTGCTGTCAGTTGTCGGGAATAAACAGAGATCGACTCCAAAGATATCAACAGTCTGGGCCAGGGGTCGCGTTATCCGGATATTCTCGGTCATTGACTGTTTTTTTATAACAACGACCGGAAAATCTGAAGGCCTTCGGTCATTTTGACCGGTTGCAATTAGAGAGCACTGAGTGAGGAACGTGAGGAGAAAATACCGTGTTTATAATTTAAAATAACACAACAATGCATAACCGAACGCATTTTTCAATACCCTAATCACTTCATTACAATTTTAATTTTGTTTCACTGAGCCTACAGGCATAACTACATAACGCCCTGGACACACCGGACGCATTAGTGACGCGTTAGTGCCGTCCGGTGTGTCGAGGGCGAAGCCTAATGGCACGGGTGTGTGGATGTCTGTTCATCTTTTCGTTCATGTCCTTATTAATGCACACTTTAAAACTTGCTTGTTGGATTTATTAAAAACGAACGAATGAAAACTAAATGTCTTTGAATATCTTTATTATCATTTAAAAACGAAAATTAAAATGACCGGTAAAAATAGATTATGACCTGATTTTTATGACCCTGTCAGTCAAAATGACTGGCGACAAAAAAGTCTAGCGCAATCTCTGGTCTGGGCTTCGTCATATCAACACAACGCAAACACTAGAGTCCCCAGGTTACATACAAACACAGGAAATCATGAAAAATCATTATAGTTGAAGGCTCAGTGTGTGAGAGTTAGTGGGATTTAGCAGTGAGGACTGCAGATAGCAACTAGCTGAAACTTCTCCTGGTTAGAACAGTTCATTGTTCAGGTTTTTTTTTTTTTTACTAGGAGACGAATTATCCACAAAGGTCTCTTCTTCTCTAAAAAAAACGGACCAGGGGCCGTATTCACAAAGCTTCCTAGCAGTAAGAGTTGCTCCTAGTGACGATATTCTAAGAAAATTCTTACAATTGTGACGTTTTCTTAGAAGACGAGGCCTTTGTAAAGATAAAAGTTGTTCAGAGAGCATCTCAGATCTTAAAAGAGCTCCTAAGGCAACAAACTGTTTGGAGCAGCGACCAGGACTTTTAAGAGGTTTAAGAGTTTCTGAATCAGAGGAGAAAATGGAGGAAACACAAAGAGGTCGGAGAAATATTCTCCAAAGTCTGGATGACAGTGAGTAAATGAAAGGCCATAGATTAGATTGTGCAGGGATGATACATTCTTAAGCCTCTTAAAAGTCCTTCTCCCTCGTCATTAGGGATACGCACACATGTCCTATCTAACGCTAGAACTCCAGAAATAAAGTGACTTGGGTCTGTCCCAACCTTCCATCAGCAGAGTGATCCCAGCTGTTCATTTCATGTCCACTGGGTGTCCACACCGTGCAGGCTCATGAAAGGGTGTGTCTGTGACAACCAATCACATCTGTTAAAAGAATGCATCATACCTAGCAACAGGGTCGACCACACCTCCTCACTAAGGTAAACGTTTCTGTCCCTTCCTTGCTCAGAGAACTTTCCTAAATCACTCATAAGCTAGGACTCCTTATGAAAAGTTTTTAGGCTAAGTTAAGAGCTCTCTGAGAGTGTTTGTGAATACGGCCCCAGACATTCAGGAGCATTTTACCGGCGGTGGAGTTATCCACAGAGGTCTCTTTCTCTCCAAAACAAACAGACCAGGTGATTTTAAACCGGTAAAAACACGAATAAAGCAGCAGTGTTTGGTTTGTCCTTTCTGTGCTACTGTAGAAACATGCCGGTGCATCATGGTGATATAAATGTCTCATTCTAAGGTAACGAAAACTATTCTTATTTTCAGCTGATTATATACTATAGAAAACAGACTTATTATATTATATTCAATTTCTGCTAATACATCCCCCTAAATCCTGCACACTGGACCTTTATCCTTTATTTGAAATAAAAATGAAAACTAGACTTTAGTAGAAAAATGACGACTGACTGAAACAAAACGGTGCGCTTAAAAAAAAAAAGAAAATATACAGGAAGTTACTTTAGTTCAGTGAGCGACAAACAAAACAGGGCTAAATCAACAACAACGTAATTCCCGTAGATTACAGTTTAATTTAATGATCTTTGCTCATAAACAGCTAAAAGTGTGAAGTTCTGCCAGAAGAAAATCAATGAGGTTATAAGCTATAATAACCTGCAGTGCACTTCATTACAATAAAACACTTGTTTGTTTTTTTTAACAGCCTGCAAGTAATTACTGCTAATAAAACGATCGTTGGTCCTGTGAGTTGTTTTCTTTGAAAACTGGTGATTTGTTGGTTTTTAGAGCTCATGATACAAGATCACTCATTGAAAGAAACAAACACATTTTGCATCATCTCAGTTTACCATAAAGGGATAATGAACCTTCTCAAACAGATGTACAGCACTATGGAAAGGAACTTCTCATGCATTTTCATATTTTCTTACTTTTCAAATTTCAGCATACAGCTCCTTAAAGGAATACTTTACCTGCAAAATGACCATTTGTGTATCAGTTTCGCTCGGTTACCTCGACTTCCTGAAGAAAACGTTGCTTTTCTCTCATGTCTCCACACTGAACGAAGAATCCAAAAAAGGTGAACGTTCTTCATGAATTTAAGTGAAAGCGGAAATTTAACAGCAGCAAAACTACATCAAAACGTCATTTATAAACTCTCACACAACTCATGCAGTATAATCCAAGTCTCATTCATCCAGTCGTATTCTCAGTACTTCCCAAACACATGCTGTTTTGTTAAAATGTTACAATACAAAACACTTCTGCTGATGAGTAGTAATGTTTTATTGAAAATGCATGTGTTTGGGAAGTACTGAGCATATAACTAGATAACTGAGACTTAGCAGCCCCTTTACTGCAGGTTGTCAAGAATGTTTTTCAGGAATGTTTTTTGGATTCTCCATTCATCATACTGTAGATGTATGCAAGTTTTCTTCACAATTTCAAGGTAGCGCGGGATGAGTAATTGACATATGCATGGTCATTTTGCAAATGAAGTATTCCATTGACTACTGACTAAAGCCCCCTGCCCATGGACTTAAAACAAGCAATAAGTCTCTACCCTTTGAAATCAATCAGAGAATAATACACCCAACCACTGACTTTATAAGGCAACACAAAACCACTGCCATTTTTTATATTTTGTCTTCTTGTATTGACTTTACGTAGTAAAAGAACCCATAGCCACTGACGTAAAACAGGCAACACAACCTCTAATGATTCAGTTCATTAGAAGTAGAACTAACCATTGAATTAAATGCGGCACTGGAAGTCCTAACCATTGATTTCAGTTGGCACAAAATCTCTAACTTTAAATAGCAAATAGAACTCCAACCTACTGACTTTAAACAGGTAACAGAAGCTCTATCCATTATACTTTGTTTGGCAATAGAACCCTCGACCACTGACCCTTAAACAGGCAATACAACACATTCCTATTGACTTCATTAGGCAACAGAACCTTAATGATCGACTTTAAACAGGTATCCAGCCCCTAATCACTGAATTTAAAACACATGGCTATTGACTTTAAGACAAAATATAGCCCCAAGCCACTGACTTTCAACAGTCAACAGGACCCTCGACCACTGATTTTCAAATAGGCATTAGAGTCGCTAATCATTGAATTTAATCAGGGAAAGAACCCACCGGTCTTTGACATTATAAACTAACACATAACCACTGATTTATACCGTATTTTTCATATTTTACCATTTAATGTTGACCTCTTTAAGCAAAATAACCCCTGACTATTGACTTTAATGGGACTATTAACTTTTTTAGGCATTATGTTGTGTTCACACCAAACCAAATTTTCACATCACGTTGTGTGAGTTATATCCCTAGAATATTTTGTGCTGACTTGCTTCATACACGCAAATAACGAAATCGCTGAACTGATGGACAAACTTCCACGTGTACACTCTTGCCATCATGCATCCCTAAAGGATATCAGTTGGCTATCGCAGTGTGAATTGGCCACTAAAGTTTGTTTTTTTCCAACTCTAGCGAATAAGTGTATGATGTGAAATTGTGCTACTCGCTTCATTCACGCCAGTTAATACATGTATTACGAGAAATTTTCACCACTCAGCGGGGATTCACATCTAATCGCACCTTTACGCTTTACATCATATTCACGAGTGCTAATTGTTTAATTTGTGCCCGGTGCCACAGCATTAGATTCCAAATGATTAATGTCAACAGAAGAACCAGTAATAATGACTTTAACTGGAACAGAATCCTCAATCATTGACTTTATTAGTCATTAGAACCCCTTACCATTGACTTAATTAGACACAAGAACCCTTTACCATTCTTTACTATACAATAGAACTAATAATCACCATATTTTATAAATAATAAAACCCCCTTAACATTGAACTCAGTTGAACTTACTGTCTAAACATTGACTTTTAACAGGCTGATTCCCTAATGCGTCCACTTCCAACTTACTGTAAAGTTTTAATGGAGTCTGGTGACTAGATGTCGTGCTAAAGACTTCTGGTCCAGCTGTCTGCAGACTCAAAAACATGGTAAAGTCAAAGACTCTGCAAAAACAATTACTCTAAATCCAGTGTCTGTGTCTATGAGAGATGACACAAAATGGCCGCTGTGAAATGGTTCCAAATGGGCGTCTTGGACTTCCAGTGAAAGCTAAAGATGGGCGACCTAAGTGCCAGAGTGCGGGGCTGAAATCTATTTGACTCAGCACAAGAGCAATCGACTGCATTTGTAAATTGGCACTCCGAGTGCTCGCAGGAAGAAAGAGAAAAAAACCCCCCAGCAAAACAAAAAAAGCCAGAACAGTGTGTTTCTAAATTCAGAACACAAAGAGCAATTTCTCTGTTTTCCTGTTTGTTTTATTCAAAGTGTCACTCCGTCTCTGAGAGCGCGTTCAGAGCACTTCGTCAGAGATGTAGGTGCAGCGGATTAAATATTTACAACCACGGCCAAATGGGGTGGGTTTCACGCGAGCTCAGGAGGGGGGTTTAGGACTCTCGAAGATCACCCAACAGCCTCCACCAGCAAACTCAAAGCTATTAAAGACCATCCTGACGCACTGTGCTGTGGAAGGACACTGTCAGATCTCATTTAGAATATCGCCTGCCATGTGGAGGATGCTTTTACTGAAAAAGGCCTTACAGTAGCAGAAGGTACACATTTTTTATGACGGGTGGGGCGTTAATGACTCAGTCTAACTGTTGTACTATGTAGGACAGAGTCCTCGACTCACCGAAGAAGACATGCTGTGCTGACTTTCATGTGTACAAAATGAACTTCAAAAGAACAAAGCACATGTTAAAGTTGAAAACCTCCAGTCTGTGTCTTAGCTTAATTTTTGTTTTTTAATTTCATGCTGTCAAGTTTTAGACATTCACAAGTGATTAAGCTCTTATTTTGAAAAGTGTGAATTGAAACATTTCAGCATTTTAAACTTTAACTGCATGAACAAGGAACAGCTACTGAACAGAGACACCAAACTAGCTCAAGAACGATGCTGAATATATTAAACTGTGGCTGAACCAGTTGGGAACCACTGTTTAATGGTTTAAAATCAGAGTTGTAATTGACTCCAAGGCCTTTAATATTTTCTCCTTTGCTGTGGTGTTTTTGTGCTGCACCTTGTAGACCAGTAAATCAAACAGTGCAGGTGGAACTCTTATTTTTTTCCACTTAACTTTTATTTAACCAAGAAGTCTCTTAAGATACTGCATATTGCATACATATAAGATGGTATGGCTCTGTTCTGGGGCCTCCCTGCCCTTCCATGCGCCCACATGGAAAGAGAGCAGGGAGAGCAGCAGCAAAGACCTCCCAGGAACAGAACAGAGCAGCATGAATGACGAACAAAAATGACATTGATAAGTCAAACACAGCATGAAAAGGAGGAGCTGGGGTGGAGGCGGGTTGCAGAGCATCTTGCAGCAACAGTAGGCAGCCAGAGCAGTTTAAATAGGGCACCCTGAATGAGATTCACCAACTGGTTGCATAGAAAGGAATCGTGATCTATCAGCTGACTCCCTTCCATCAGTCAGCTGCTCCACCAGTTGATTGGGCTGTTTGAGATCAGCTGATGTAGGTGGGATGTGAGTTGAGCTTAACATCACTAGCTAACTAACGCTATGCTGAATTTCTTAGAACGCCATTTTTTTAGCCCCTATTTCGAAGTAGGTACACTCCCGGTACAAAGGGAACCATGCGTAACCTAAGTGTTGTGATTGTTTGAACACATGATCCAGTGCCGCACTGGCGACTGCCACAACAGACGACACAAACAACAGTCTGTAACGAAAGACAAGCAAATAAATACAACTCAAATTTGACTCATAAAAGCGGACTATAAGAATCTTCGATAGCTAGCTCACGTAGCGTTGCTATCGGCAGTTCGAATGCAAACAGAAAATAAGCACTTGTATGTATGTTGTTCTCGGAGGAGCTTTCCTGTGGTTAACACCTCTCAGGGAGCCCCCAGAACTGTTTGGTCCAAAAGCAGCTAGTTACAGAAAGGTTTCGGACTTTAACGGGACAGCTAGCGTGATAAAAATGACAAATCTTTTTTTTTAGTCTTTAAGAAAACCAACCCTGACTTCGCTCAGACGTGTGGCCTTCTTAATCCAGCAGAGCAAAGTCATCATCATGTGAAGGCTGGTGGGAAAATACCTCTCGAGTTGATGTTTTACGCTGACGATTGACTTCTCTTCCGTCATAATCCTGTTCGTGCTCACTTCCTCTTTTCATCCCTTCTTCCTGCCCTCTCCTTCTCTCCTTTCTCTCTCTCTCTTTTGTCCTTCGGAAAGCATTAGGATGCACGGGAAGGAAAAAGAGATGGGTAAACAACGTATGGACAACCCACAGGGGACCACTGAAACACACACACACACACACACACACACTAAGGGTCTATATGATGTGTGTGTGTGTGTGTGTGTGTGTGTGTGTGTGCCTTTGAAGCAGCCTGTCAATCAATCACACACTAATTCCCAAGGTTCCGTGGTCGCCATTAGCGACGGGGGTCGATGCTCGGTAACCGTGGACACAGCGGACAGCCATCGATCTGAGAGAGAGAGAGAGAGAGAGAGAGAGAGAGAGAGAGAGCGAGAGAGAGTGTGTGTGTGTGTGTGTTTGATAGTCATGATGGAGAACAGTATTGTGGCTCTGCCCTCACTATTGATTGTCTCCTGGTTGCATCGAGGCGAAGCGGGCGTTCGGACTCTGTGTCCGAGTGTGTGTGCGTTTATAGGAGTGTGTTTCTGTAATCTGTGTGTGTGTGGATGAGTGTGTCTGTCCACCTGTGTGTGTGTAGGGCTGTTTCCTGTATCTGTACATGCATCTTTGTGAGTGTGTGTCAAGGTGTTCTTCGGTGATCAATGTGTGAGTGCAGTCCTGACCCCGCAGAGGGACTCCATTTTCCGTTTTTAATCCCCCCCTCTGTTCGCTCATCTGTTTTCTCTGTTACCAAGTGTTCACTCTTAAATTTGAGGAACTTCGTTTGGAGACATTTCCATGTGAACTTTTGCTACAGCAAAAGAGAAATAGTTTTGTTTTACCACCCTGCAAGAAATCACTCCCCCAGTCCCAAATGGATCCCTTACAGACTCGTTGACTCAAGCCCTAGATCCTTACAGACCAAGGACCAATTCCATTTCTTCCCCTTAGCCCTTGTCTTGGCCCTTCCCATTGGTTCTGCGCATTCACGTGAGGGGAAGTGGTGTCTCAGTTCTCCGTCAGGTTAGCTCTTAACCTGATTGAGTCAACGAGTCTGAAAGAGATCCATTTGGGATTGGGGGACTGTGACTGGATTTGTTGGACAGGGTTTTTTGGCGCAAAATGTGGTACCGACACTTGTGGTACGAAGAGGATGTATCCTAATGACTTTGGCGATCCCTGGACATTTCTTCTTGGGTCACCATGACCTTAAGCCGAACCGATACTTTAAAAACTGTACCGGTGCTTAAACGGTGCCTGAACCCATACCTCAAAATATGAGTTTTTTATGGAGGTTCAAAAGTGGCACAAATGGGCCACCTTTCAGAAGTGTGTGAGTATTTTTTATAACCGTTTTAAATTCTAATAAGGAATGTTTTTATTTATTTATTGCTGAGGCAAATTATAAATACCTAGAAATAAATAGGTATATGTACTCTATTAACAGTTTTAAAATATAATAAAAAAACACTTAACAAATTAACATTAAAATAATATTAACTCTATGAAAGTCCAGAAGTGGCAACAAAAACATCTGGGTCCAGGCTGTACCAACCAGCCAGTGCGAGGCCAGCGAAAGCAAGCACATATACATGAACGCGGTGCCCATGTCTCACGGTCTCGTGCAAGCATGCACATGTGAACACGGTGTCCAGAGAGGCAGTTAGAGCTACACGCTACAATGAGGCTAAATACTAGGGTTGGGATCCGGATCCGGTTCTTTTTTGGAACCGGGTCCAAAGTTCTGGTTCCGGAACCGGTTCCATCACATTTGGCGTAACGGTTCCTGCAAACGGTTCCTAGATTGTAAAAAAAAACAAACAAACAAACATCACATGCATTTCCATTACAGTGCGGCACGGGCCGCATATTTCTGTCCGAACCCGACCGAGCCCGACATTATGTAATCACTAAAGCACTGAGTTTGTGCCACACAGTTGTCATGGTTACCGGCTATTTAACAGGCCAGGCATGCACCATGGGTGCTCAGCAGAGAGGGAGACCTCCGTGTTTGAGACGGGAGCAGGCGGCGGGAGGTCCGCTTCCAGCGAGAGGAGAGAGAGATAAATATAACAAAATAAGATAAAATAGGAGACACCTGTCTTCCTCTTTTATCTTATTTTCAGCGTTTAATCAAGGCGGAGGCGGGCAGCAGAAGGTCCGCTTCCAGCGAGGGGAGCGGTAGAAACAAACAGCCAGTGTGTGTCTGTGTGTGTTCTGTTCAGGTGTTGTCACGTGTATAACAGTGCCCAAGCATGAATGCATGTAAGTATTTTTTATTACATTGCTGTGGTTAATTTGAGGTAATATTGTTACTGTAGAAATCAGAGAATCACTTTTTGTTGTTATATATTCTCAGGGAGATGATACAAGCTCTAAATCTGAAATACACACCACACACAAATGTGTATTTTCATCTAATTTCACTGTGCAACAGTTAGAATAAAGTTTTTGTATTTGTATGATTGCATTTGTGTTTATTAAGTATAGCAAGTATAATGAATATAATGTGGGAATCGGTAAGGAATTGGAATCGTTAAAATCCTAACGAGTCCCAACCCTACTAAAAACAGAGTTCAAATGACGTTTTTCCCAACAACTAGCAATGAGCTAGCAACGTTGTTTGATAACATTGTTGAACGTAAACAGAAGTGATGCCCAACGGTGCTCAGTGTGCCTTTAAATAATAATAAACACTCAACAAATGAACGAATGAATGAATGAATGATTCTGTTACATGTCACGTCCAATAGAGGGAGACATAGCATACCAGTTCCATATATGCACCGACTTTCGGTACCTAACCCTACCCAGCAGGATCTTGATCTGATACCCGAACAACCTCAACTGACCCCTTTCACAGTGAAGGAGCAGCGGCTCTACTCCGAGCTCCCTCTGGATGTCTGAGCTCCTCACCCTATCTCTAACGCTGAGTCCAGCCACCCCACAGAGGAAACTCATTTTGGCTGCTTGTATCTATGATCTCATTCTTTCGGTCACTACCCAGAGCTCATGACCATAGGTGAGGGCTGGGACGTAGATGGACCAGTAAATCAAAAGCTTCTGGCTGAGCTCCCTCTTCACGAAGGACCGGCGCTACACCTGCAACCACAGTCATCAAGGGCTTTTGATTTTAAACACATACAAGTCATTTTTTAAGTAAACATGCTATATGTTTTCTAGTCTAAGCTTCTGTTGGTTGGACATTTGAAATACTAAAATTTAATAGATGAATGAGGGAAATGAATGGATGGAAATTTAATTTTGATTTGATTTATTTTGTACATTTAAAAAAGATAAGCAATTTTTTTTTTTAATGGTATAATTTAGGCAGACGTTTGTTAAGGGATCAAAGTAGAAATCTGCAGGCCAAACACAACTCAACGTAAACTGACGTCACAGCTCACTTTACGCTAAAAATGTCACAACGCATTACTTTTCATTCAGCATAACTTTGCATCCGTCTATTCTTGCTTCCCCACTTCACTTCCCCACATTCTTCCTCCTTCTTTTCCCTTTTTCAAAGATCTGTTTGACCTCTTTGCCGTCATCAATCCCACTTCTTCACGTCACTCATTCTTCTTTCGAACTGTTTTTCCATTTCCAGTCCGCCTTGCTTTCTCTCTCCAGCCTCTCCATCTTTATATCCTCTTGTCTCCTCCACCTTTTTCCTCCTTCCTCTTCCTCTCGCATCAATCCCACTTCTTTCTTCCTCGGCCTCCCTTTGTTTTCCAGTCATTTTCTTCACCTTTGCTGCATTTTTCATGAGCGTCCTCTGCTGTAGTGGAAAACAAAATTAATAAATTGTGTGTATCGCCGGTAAAATCAGAGAAATCAAAATGGAATATTTGGCATTTTTCCCCCCAAAATAAATTATTTGCGTGTGATTGATGGTATTTGTTGTAACCTTCATTCTATCTGGGTGCTTGTGAGCAGCAGCTCCTTATGGTCCTCTTCGTTTTTGGCCTCCTTTCCTCCATCATGTTTCTCTATTTCTTTCCAGGTCCTCTCTCTCAGCAGGACGGCAGACAATACGTCTGGTCACTCTGCCTCAGGCTCTTTGAGTGGACCGCTTTCTTTTTGACTCTTTATTCTCCCCGTTTCTCCCTCACTCTGCGGCCTCTCCTCATTAGTTGTGTATTCGTGGAACAGATATTTTAGAAACCAGTTAACTGTTGGATTCAGGAAGAGCTTCGTGCAGATTAAGACGTGTTGTTGGGTGATTTTATCTGAAATAATCAGCTCTTTTAGAAACACAACTAAGAAATTAAATAGAAACACATTTATAGACATTTTTCCCACATCATTAGGTAAAAATATTTACACATTATGTCAGATATATTTTCATCTACTACCTTATTATGTTTTATGTTATATTTCATTTCTTTCTGTTCTATATATAATACATATTATATTTCTATATTTTAACTCCTGCTATTTTGTTTTATGTCTACACTTTAAGAAATATTCATCCCATAATTTAAAAAAAAAACATAGTTTTTCTGCTCATTAAGATAAGATAAGATAAGATAAACCTTTATTGTCTGTCACAAGTAACAGAAATTCATCTTTGGCAAGCTCCGAAATAAAATACACAAGAACACACACAACACAATAGACATTATACAAGATATATGACAAAGCAGAAGCAAAAGAGAAAATGTTTAATTGTTTAATAGTATACCCACAGTACACAAACAAACAAACAAACAAACAAACAAACAAAATTAATTATTTTCTATTAAATATTGGTGTGTTTATTGTGAAAGGCAAAAAAAAAAAGTCTGCAAAATTTCGAGCGTCAAGTTCTTCATTACCTCACCTCAGCAGTAGTTAAAAATATACACTCAGTGACCACTTTATTAGGTACACCTTGCTAGTTCTGGGTTGGACCCCCTTTTTAATTCTTGGTGTCACAAGTTGGGTTTCCATCCACCTATTTTATTCGCATTTTAAACAACTGCAAAAAAAAAAAACTTGAATGGAATCGCCAGAAATAAAAAAAAGGCCGAAATATCGCAAAAAAAGTTTTTACGCTTGGAGGGGGTGGAAAAATCAGCGTATCGATATTAGGAAAATGCAACTTTCGGCAATGGAAACAGATTTAGCGAATAAAGGAGGCTACCGGATCCTACTTCAACTTCACTTCCGCCCCACGAGTCCACAGTCAGAAAATGGCGGCAGAGGAAGGGAGCGTGAGATACGTCTGGAGCGGCGACGAAACTGAATGTTTCCTTCGACTGATAAAAGAAGTGGTCGTTGTTTACATCAGTTCAGGGTGTTCATTGGGTTTTTTTTTCGGGTGTTCTTTTGCATTTTTATTTTTCACTAGAAGCGCCACCTACTGCTCGACCTGTTGACTCCCAATACTCGCAAAACAATAACGAATGGAAACGTGCATAAATTTAAATTTTTTTTGCGCATTTTCACAAAATTCGCTTAAAATTTGCGATACATTTGGATGGAAACCTGGTTATAGATTCAACAAGGTGCTGGAAACATTCCTCAGAGACTTTGGTCCATATTGACATGATGACATCACACAGTTGATCCATGATGAGAATCTCCTGTTCCAGCACAGCACATCCCAAAGGTGCTCTATTGGACTGAGATGAGTGGATGAAAATGGATGGACGGACATTTGTTATCTGTTGTCAGTATTCTGTGTTAGATTGATGTTGGCTTCAGACATTGTCCTGACATTGAGTATTGGTCACCTGACATCACAACCTGAACTTCATTAAACATCAACATGGGTAGCCAGCTTGAAAAAAGGTTTCTGTGTCTTTAAGGAGTTTGATAAACAAACTACAATCTCGTAAAGATAACCGACGAATCGAGATTTCTGTCAGTGCTGATCTGTACGTTTTTAACTTTTTTTTTTAACTCCAGTGTAGTTTCACCTGCACATAACACGCTCTTTCTCTCCTCCTCCTCCTCTTCCATCCATCCCTCCATCCTGCTTTAAATTAAATTTCAAACAACGTGACAACTCCTCCCTCCTTCCCTCCCTCGTTTTTTTTCCTCCCTCTATCTTGTTTTCTTTATAGCTTGCAGACAACTGTACTGTGTGTGTAATGGACATTCCTCCAAGGCCGTCAACCGTGACCGGGGCAAAACCAACTGACCTACACACACACACACACACACACACACACACACACACGGGCACAAGTATGCGCAGATAAGCATGCATGCATTCCCTCACACACACACACACACACACACACACACTTATACATGAAAGCAAACTGTACGTACACACTCAGCACGACACAAAGGGCTCACGTGCACACTTACAAACATAATAGTGCATTTACACAATAAAGCATACTTTGACACACACACACACACACACACACACACACACACACACACACACACAGGGTCATTGCTCTCACTCTGCTGGTTGTTGTGTATAGAAGTCAGTTCCAGGTCAGTGCACAGAGCCAGGGATCTTAGTCCGTACAAAAGAGCGTGTGTGTGTGTGTGTGTGTGTGTGTGTGTGTGTGTCGCGGTGGGGGTGTGTCCTCTATGTGTGTGTGTGTGTGTTTTGTTTTGCTGTGTGTGTGTGTGTGTGTGTGTGTGTGTGTATCAGTGAATATACATCAGCCCCGAGGCGTCTGAAACAGCACTCACACCCTGAGACACTTCAACAAAACGCTCAAACTGAAAGGAAAAATTTTGACAGCGACAGCCGGGCGCGAGCGACAGTGCTGTATGTGTGTCACGGCTCGCCGCAAAGCATCGTGGGTAGAGGCAGGCAGCACCTGTGAGGTCCGGGGAAGAGTCAGCTCAAGCTGTGATTGGTTATTTGAGAGACTGGTGGACTTTCACAGCCGCTGATGATGTCAGTGCCTCCGTGAGAGTGTGTGCTGCTAGATAATGATGATGAGGATGATGAAGGTAACTCTGTGTGTGTGTGTGTGTGTGTGTGTCACAGGCCTGACAGCAGCAGCCATGGCCGAGCTCCAGAAGTTGCAGAAGATGAAGATGATGATGAGTCTCCAGAACGGCAACGAGTCGGATAATGACGACTTACACTCCAACACAGGTAACCTCAAACACATAAACACACCTGTACACAGCCGCAGAAAGTAACTAAGTAAGTAAGTACACTTACTCAAGTACTGAACTTAAAGTCCAGTCAATCGAATTCAAAAATGGGCCCAGCTTGCATCGTATAATGAAAGTATACCATCATGGACTTAGTGGAACATAATTTTTTTCAAGGACGACACGTTTGGGTGCCTGAAAACGCAACGTTTTGAAAACGATTCCAGAGTGCGATTTTTTTGAAACGGCGCCGTCTCCGTTGTCGTGTGAACTCGCAATATGCAGTTCCTCTGAAACCTGAGACTTTTTCGCACATGCACATTACGGTTCCAGTCACTAGGCATGTGCGAGAAAATCAACGCTTCTCCAGCAAAGTGTAGATCTACTTGTCGTCCGTCCAGACAAACGTTCGTGCAGTTGCCATTTTGTTTGTTTATACAGGGAACTGCCCATTGGTCCAACAGCCCATTGTTCTGACCATATTAAACTCATTGTTCCGAAGTCCGTTCCGAAATCATCATGATGCCCTGTGGTTAAGGTCTGGTTAGGTCTAGGCACAAAAACCACTTGGTTAGGGTCAGGAAGAGATCATGGTGTGGGTTAAAATGAAAAAGACAGTGACAAACACATAAGCCGTGAGCCTGCTCCGCCTCAAGCCGGTCACGGCGCACCATACGCCCGCTGCGAGCCGCTCAGCACCGCGGACAGTTGGACTAATGGGATGTTGAACCAATGACATGGACCCGTTTATACATCACTGCTCTGTAGAACTACTGGCCTGGCATGTATACTACAGCATTTTTGGTCATCTTTGCGGATCCGTGTGCATGGCGATTGTTATCAAAACGTTGTCGTCCGAACGCCAAAATTTTCAAAATGAAAATGAGAAACGATTCTGTTCTCAGCTGATCGTGTTCATCGAAACATGGCCTTAGATGGTGTCTGAAACACATGAAAGCGTCTGTCTGCAACAGTCGAAAACATTCTGGGAAATCAGTGGTGACACGTTCTACGAGCCCAGGTCAGAATGTTCACTGACCGGTGCCTCCCAAGGTGTCATGAAGAAGTCTCTAGATGATATTTCAACATCACAACCCTCCCAAGAGGAAGCTTCATCACAGAGATAAAACTTCAGTGGCACCACAGTTAAACCAAAGAATGAAAAAGCCAAGACATGTTTCAAGTTTGGTCTCATTAATTGTATTTAATTTGTGTTTGCTGAAAATTGAATGATAACATGCTTAATAACCTACTTTTACTGACTTTGTTTGGATTAAAAAAAAAGGTAATTTTGGGGTATGAGTACCTGCTAAGTGCACATAAACACTCAAGACAGGTCATATCTGATGGTTACATGTGAAAAAACATCCTAACAAACTGATGTTTGGATATTAATAATATGAAAATATGTTTAGAAGTAGGGATATGCGATATGGACAAAAAATAATATCTCGATATTTTGAGGGATTTTGACGATAACGATAATTCGACAATATTCTTTTAAATATGTGTTTTTAACAGCCTGAGTTACAGCTCATTAATTGTTTTTCATGGATGACATTAATGGAAAAATGTTCTTAACATTTCTTGCTGCTTTTTTACCTGCTCTCTCTGTTTGACTCTGGTGACGGCTTTTTGTAGCGTCAATGGGTCTATTTGCAACTGTTCAGATAGGCGTTTGTCCCGCAGACTCACCACAAGCCTGTCCCCCACCATCTCATCATGTAGAGCCCCGTAACCGCAGTGCTCCGCCAGGCAGTGCAGCGCCGTAATGAAACTGAATGAAACTTGATGCCGCTGATTAAACTTTGCTCTCTCAAAGATCACATTCCTGCGATTCCCTTCTGCTTGGGTCTCCAATCCAGAAGCAACGCCGAATCTGTCGAAGCGTTTAATCCATTTATGCCAGTCTTCAGCCTTGAAGGTGAACTTTTCCGGCGGGGAGACTTGAAACTGTGTCATGTTGCCGCTTCGTTCAGCTAACTGTGGCTATGCTAGGTATCTCAGTAGACGGTCTTCCGGTACTGCGAACTTTCCCGACCTAAAACTAGACACTTTTGCGTGTCGCTATATGCAGACTAAGTCACTAGTACTGTTGCTCGTGTCTGACTTATTTATTTATTGGTATAACCACAAACTACTCATGAACCACGCAGGCTTTAGGTACTTGAGCAACCCTTTAATTGTTCCCCTGCAACACAATACAGCATGAGTTCCCACCTGACAGGCTGGGACCTATCACTACAGTTGACCCACGTCTTCCGAAGCTGCTGGAGCATCCGTGAGCGGTGTTGCCATGTTGTCTCGCTAATGTTTGTTTAGCAGCAGGCTAACCTGCCGGGAAGGTGCCAGTGAGAGATCACGTGACCACCTAGGCGTACTGCGGCCTGCTGCTGCACACAAGTTACGTAACCCTTGTTCAGTGAATGTGTGGGGTTTCAACCTGGTTTCAACGTGCTGTTTTTGTGAAGTCATTTGCATACTCGATAACGTAAATTTGCACATCGTTAAAACAACGACGATATTATCGTTAACAATATATATCGCCCACCCCTATTTAGAAGTCAATATAGGCACTTCTTTGTGTGATGCTGTGACGTAATGGCCCTAATTTTTTAGCCTTGAATTTACCTTGATCCATTAAGTATTTAATCACATACTTACGTTATTTGGATGTCCCAAGAGATCACAAAACCTTCAATGATTACGACTGCATTTTTCCCCGGGTCAAACCACGGATTGACCGGACGATTAAGTACTGCTGTGAGGTACTTGAGTATTTTGATTTTATGCTACTTCACACTTTTTTCTTTGTCATAAAACTCATCTAGGATCTGAAATCTTTTCCATTCTTCCGTTGGTTCTCACACCTCCACCTTTCCCGTCTCAGTTAACTCTATTTAATGTCGTCTTTCCTCGCGTCACCTTTACATCATAAAACTGTGAAGAAAATAACACGTATGGCCGCTGGGAGGAAAGACAGAGTCACGACTGGAAACCAAAGACAGAAGAGAAAGTATTAGGTAGTACTGAAACTCGAGCTCATGTCACAGATCGTCTCCTGGCTGGGATCAGTTTCAGCATTTTACATTCAACGACTGCAAACATATGGAGACGTGACAGCAACCTCCAGTTCATAAGAGTGTGTGTGTTGGGTCTCAATATCATTCAGTGCCCTCTTCTCTGTCACTAGCTTGTCTCTTCAGTTCTTGCTTTAGATATCTCTCTACAGTGTTGGCGCCTGGCGTTTTTGCCGGAGCGCTCTGAACTCCTCAGGCTGATGAAACTTCAACTCCCCATGTCATCTCTTTTTTCGTCCCATTGTTCAATTGAATGATTTGAGAGGCGGGCCTTCTGTGGTGGTTGCGACAACAAGTTGATAGTTGGTAAACAATGGAGGAGAAACTGGTGGTAGCGGCTGGTGGATACCCAGAGCTATACGGCCCGACGATAGACAGCAGGTTGTCAAACTGCTCCTGAGTCATCCTAAAATGGAGGAGAAGCTCCTGGACCAACTGGTGGTACTCCACATGACCAACCCTCTTTTTTAGGGTCTCATGTACCCACACAGATCTCTGTTTCACTGTGCCCAACAAACTATTAGATCGGTAGATTGGTGGAGGCTGGTATGTAAATGGATAAAGAATAACAATATAATGAAACACAGTTGTAGAGATGTAAAATATGAATTTGTAGGAGAAATTAAAACTGCTTTAAACCACATAAGAGCGTGTAAAGTCAAGTTCCTTCTCTTGATCTTTTATCAGAAAGACTGATAGGCGCATTAAATAAAGCGTAGAATATTCAGCATTTCATATACCGTGCCATTATGAGTTGAATGCATGCAATAATGTTCTACTGATGCCGTAAATGTGAGAACTACAACTATTTCTGTGGCTGTATGTGGCAGCAGGTTCATGCTGGGCGAGAAAAACATCTGTTGAAAAATAATGTATGAAAACTAACAAAAGCTTAGAGTGTTTCTCTCCGTAATGTAGTGAAGGAGAGGTATGAAGTGGAAGCAAAGTACGCGTATCTCAAATCTGTACTTACACAGATGCAACACGCAGTCAGGAAACTTTACAGGTGTGAAATTGGGATTAGGCTGGGACGATGTGTAATTTTCTATACCCTCATATGTTCCTAGAATTTTACCTCAGTATTAATGTGTGGTGCTCCCAACCCCTGCCCATCCACCCTCCCCCAAAATAATGCATGTTTACGATATTATTTAGTTATTAAATTATATATTTTATGATAATAATAATTAGTAAAGAGTGCAGAGAACTGAAATGTGGCTTCTCACAGTGATTGTCTCTGATGGTAACAGCTGTCTTAAAGTATCTGCCAGGAGGACATGCTGAAGTACTCAGTGACATATATAAAAACAAAGACTTCACACACACACACACACACACACACACACTTTCCGGCCCCCACTCCATCTCTGCTGTGTTTGCTTCTCTGAATTATTAAAAAGACACAAAACAAAAAGCAAAGAGAAAAGAAAAGAGAGAGCGATCCTTCCCTCTGTTTCCATCTCTTCCTTTTCTTCAGCTGACCTGGCAAATGGGCTGATAGAGTTACTCCTTTCATTCTCTTTCGCCGTGTCGTTTTTTATTTATTCCCTCCTGCTCCTCTTCCTCCTCCTTCTTTTATTTCGTTCAGAGTGTTTTTTTTTGTTTTGTTGTGCGAGTGCGTTGGAAAGCCTCCTTTTCATTGTCCGACCTTATTTCCTTTGTAAGAGACACTCACACCGGCATGGGAAACTCCGGCGGACAATAGAGGAGAGGAGCGAGTGTACGAATGAAGGAGGAAATAAAGTGCGGGAGGACAGAGGAGGGAAAAATAGACTCATGATGAGAGAAAGGGATATTTGGGGCAGGAGGGAAAAGAAAAGATGTGTTGGTGTTTGATGGGTGAAAGTCGATCGCTGGCAGTGACAGTCATATCTGTTTTGTTTCTGTATGGAAGTAAGAAAACGCAGAGCGATGAATGAGTGGAGAGATGGAGGAAGAGAGGGACAGATTTATGTGTCAGTGGAAACCATATCTTTGTTTTTGTCAGCGACAGAGGGACAAAGGAAGAAGCAGAGAGAACAGGTAGAGACAAAGACACCGTAAGATACAAGTAAAAGTCCTGCACTGAAAATTTTACTGAAGTTAAAGTATGTACGTTTATATTTGAGAAAGTTTTTCAGCGATAGCAACACGTTAATTGCGATTCGATAAAGGTCTGATCATAATGCTTTTTTTTTTTTTAATCGCATTTATCGCGAGCCTGGATGTGGGGGCAGCAGACTGAGGGAAGCACTCCAGACGTCCCTTTCCCCAAAGCTTTCCAGCTCCTCCTGGGGGACCGGAAGGCGTTCCCAGACCAGATGAGATATCTAATCTCTCCAGCGTGTTCTGGGTCTGCCCCGGGGCCTCCTACCAGTGGGACATGTCCAAAACACCTCCAACAGGAGGCACCCAGGAGGATCCTGATCAGATGCCCGAACCACCTCAACCGACCCCTTTCAACGAGAAGGAGCAGCAGCTCTACTCCGCGCTCCCTCCAGATGTCCGAGCTCCTCACCCTATCTGTAAGGCTGAGCCCAGACACCCTACAGAGGGAACGCCGCTTGTACCACAAGCGGTCACTACCCAGAGCTCATGACCATAGGTGAGGGTTGGGACATAGATGAACCGGTAAATCAAAAGCTTCGCCTTCTGGCTCAGTTCCCTCTTCACCACAACAGTCCGGCACAGTGCCCGCATCACAGCAGACACTGCGCCAAACTGCGGACCCATCTCATCTCAGATGGATGGCTTATTTCACTCCCAGACAGCTCAGTTAACAAGTCAAAGGTAATGTGCACCAACAGCGATTATAAACTAAAGTGCTGTTGGTCAGTGAAGGAGAGCATGCTAGTTTTACCCACGCCTGGAAAGCAAGCTGGTGTCAGGAGGTTGATCATGACTGTGGACTTCTCTGACGGAGTTTCTCCAGGAGCTGCAGTCTTGAAAGAGTTGAAAGAGGAGTGCGACGCTGCAAACCTGACTCTCTAATTGACTGACTGGTCAGTAATACTGTGAGTACCGGGAGCCGTTTGCACAAAACACCTTAAGTTTTCTCCTTAAGTATGACACTTAAAGGCTTAATTTCTCTCAAGCTGCGGGACTTACACAGCTGCACAGAGTCCCTTAGAAGGCTTCCTTGGTTCAGGAAAAATGATAACTGATGACTCTGTTTGTTTGCGTTGACTCACACTTGTGATGCCTGTTAGTAGCCCTTTTTAGACAGGAAATTAGCAGGAAAGCCCAATCAGTCCTCTTTCAGCATTGGCAGTATAAAACAAAATCAGGAAGTGCAGCAAAATGCCGCCTACCCACTTTTGTTTATACAGAATGTGCCTTTTTCGGGGCAATGGGGGGCGTGAGCAAGTAACAAAACGTGTAGCTCAGCGTGTGACGTAAACAGTGACGTGGGAGGGAAGCCACGGCTGGTCAGTCCTTCGGCGATTCTCTCATAAGTCGGCCCGTTCTTCACCGTCCCCGTCATCTGACGGTTAATGGCCTCTTCGTTTGTGAGGACAAGGAGGGCGCGCAATTCCTTGTCTCCCCAGTTGCTCATCTTTACAGTGTCTGTCAGGTTTGCGTTTCCCTCTTGCTGCTAGCTGCTTGCTAATTCCTGCTATCAGCTGTTTCCTGTTTATCCACCGCCAGTGGGTCGCTGTGTGGCATCATCAACAGCTCCTCCTGTTGCGGAAGGCCGCCTCAGTCTGTTTAAACTAAATGGGTTTACGGCACAAAGGAAGTGTGTCAACCATTGTGCAACCAAAACAGGAAGAGGACAGTGCTTTTGTTTTCCCCAGTTACCAGAGAGCATCAGAGTAAGTTAGCAGGTACTATCCTCAGTGTCAGGAACGACAGAACAACTGAAGTAATGGTGGAAAGACAAAACGCAGTTTTCTGCAAAATTTGGTTCCAGTTTTCTCAATTTAGTTCCTGAAACACAAATGAGAGAGAGGGAAGAAGATGAAGAGATGGAAAATAAAAAAAAAAGCAAAATATTCCAAAACAAGTGAAGGAGAGAAAAGAAAGTAACGGAGGAGAGAGAGAGAGAGAGAATAAAAGAGAGGCAGAGGAGGAGAGGAGGACAAGGCCGAGGAAAAACTGAGTGTGTGAGGGGGAGAGAAAGAGGGAGAACATCTGCCCATCTGTTTATACTTCTTTTCTTCCCTGGTGTAAATGGCAGAGGGGATGAGGCCCAGCTGTCATCCACACACACACATACACACATACACATACACACATACACACACACACACACACACACACACACACACACAGCGCAGGGAGTTCAGTAGGCAATAATAGAGAGAGACGGTTGCTAATTCAAACTAATGGAGGGAGATGAAGATGGATGACAGAGGGAACGGGGGAGCAGAGAGGAAGAGGGGAGGCAGCGTTACAGAGAGACAAGGAGGTAGAGGAGTACAGGAACGAAGGTGTGAGGAGAGAAAGTGATGGTTTCACTCCGCAGATAAAGAACTGGTTTAATAAATGATCATTATTGCACTCTACAATGAGCTTGTATTGACTGACACTATAATGTATTTATTAATGATTAACCACTGCGCACATCGTCTCTGAATCATTAACAAATGTAATTAATTTACTTTAATTAAACTCTGTTTGTAAAGATCTTTGTTTACAGCAAATCAGAGCCGGAAATTTAACCGAGTGTAAAGGTAATGTTTGAGTGTCCACATATTTAAAGTTGTTTCTGTTGTAAAATGCACTCTTCACATCAGGTTACAATAAATGAGATCAAGAAATAAATAAGATGCTTTTGTGTTGAGTGCAGCTCAGCAATACAGAGAGCCAAAATAATAAATAAATAAATACATTACGTGTAATATATCCATATTCAGCTCCTTTTTTCTGGCTGTAAATCATCTTATTAAAAATAATAATAATGCTAATGAATAAATAATTTAAAAAAAAGTAAATAAATAAAAAAATTAGTCATTCATAAATGAATGAATATATATAAGTAACAAAATAATTCAATGTGATATTCATTTAAAAAAAATCCAATTCCACTCTTTCTTTCTTTTTTACAATTAACACCTGTAAATGAACCAATTTAGAATAATGTTGATAAATAAAAAAATCATAAATGAATTAAGATATTTAAGTCACAAAATAATTTTATGTAATTGTTTTAAAAAAAAAAGTTAAATTTCTATTTTAAAAAAAATCTAATTCCACCCTTAGTTTTTTTTTTTTTTTTTTACAAATAACACTTGTAAATCAACTATTTAAAACAATGATAAATAAAAATTCATAAATTAATCAATGTATAAAAGTAACAAAATGATTCAGTGTCAAAAGTCTGCAAATGTTTTTCTCAATAAATTTTCACTTCATGTGTATTATTATTTTTTTTACAATAATGATTACAATTATTATTTTTAATAATAATAAAAAAATGAATAAGAATTCATGAATGGATGAATATATGTAAGTAACAAAATAATTTAATGTATTTTTTTAAGTCAAAAGTTTAAAAATCCAATTCACTCTTTCTTTCTTTTTTTTTTTTTTTTTTTTACAATTACCTGTAAATCAACTAATTTAAAATAATAATAATAAGAGATGGATAAAATGAATAAATAAATCAAAAAACATGAATGAATGAATATATGTAACAAAATAATTCAATGTAATTGTAGTTAAAAATCTGCAAATGTTTTTCTCAATAAATGTTCACCTCATGTGTATTATTATTTTTAAATCCACTTCACTCTTTCTTTCTTTTTTACAATTAACACCTGTAAATCAACTAATTTTAAGTAATAATAAGAAAAGATAAATAAAAATGAATAAATCAATTAAAAATTCATAAATGAATGAACATATGTAATTAACAGAAGAATTTAAAGTAAATGTTTTTTTAAAGTTGAAAGTCTGCAAATGTTTTTCTCAATAAATTTTAACATGATACTGTATGTATATTATTATTAAAAAATCTAATTAACTCTTTTCTTTTTACAATTAACACCTGTGAATCAAATAATTTAAAATGATAATAATAATGAATTTAAAAAAAAAATCATGAATGGATGAATATATGTAGGTAACAAAATAATGTCATGCATTTTTTTAAGTTAAATGTATTAAATATTTTCCTCTAATAATTTTTCAATATGTTTTATTATTTAATTGCCGATGTCCCACTTGTTCTTTTCTTTAAATCCCGTTGCTCACAGTTAACCCAATACCAGTGCTCAATGATACTTTTAAAATGGTGCCGGTGCCTAAACTGTGCCTGAATGGATACTTTACGAAAAAAAGGGTCATTCTTTAATGTTGTCATTTTGTGCTTTTTTTTTCTTAGAGTCGTAGAGTAGAATTTAACACCGGTATCAGACGCAAAACAAACAATTGCTCTCTCTGCTGTTGTGGCTGTTGACAGTCCTGTCACGTTATCCCCACCACTCAGAGTCAGCTCAGCCGCCTGTTCCTCTGGTACAGACTGGAGGCTGACGTCTGGTGGTGCATGCTGTGCACTGTATTTATGATGGTGCTGATAATCATACCGTCAGGATTTCTAAACACTCTAGTATACTGTAGCACCGTGATACCCCTAAGTCTAGTCCCACACCATACACTGTTTCACATAAATACACATAAATTCAAACACAACATTTAACCAGACAACAAAACCCTGCTACACACGCTACATATACTGCACAGATCACTGCAGACCACAGTTTGAGACCAACAAACAACAGAAACTGTTGTTTTTAGGGAATTGCTGCCGTGTTTCCAGCTGATTGTACGGCATCAAGCCTGGGTGTTTTGTCGGGACTGGTCACTGTTTTTCCTGCTTGGGTAGTTGCACAAAAAAACAGTTGTTGTAAGGGAGTCATTGCCGTGTATCCAGCAGATTTTTAGGCATTGAACTTGGGTGTTTTGTAGCAACACATCACTGTTTTTCCACCTGGGACAGTGGCACAAAAAAAACCTTTTTTAGGAAGTCGTGTTTTTTCCGGCGGATTTTTTGGCATCAAACCTGGTGACTCATCCCTTTTTTTTCCTGCCAGTCATTGCAGATTTTTATATATCAAACCTGGATGTTTTGTAGGGTCTTGTGACTGTTTTTCCTGCCAGGACAGTTGCAAAAAAAAAAAAAAAACCTGTTGTTTTTAGGGAGTCATTGCCGTGTTTCCAGCGGATGTTTCGGCATCAAGTCTGGGTGTTTTTTAGAGACTCATCACTGTTTTTCCTGCCAGGATAGTTTCACAAGAAAAGGTTGTTTTTAGGGAGTCATTGTAGTGTTTATGGCAAATTATTTTGCATCAAACCTGGGTGTTTTGTGGCGACACATCGGTTGTGAGTTACAGAGGAATCACTGCCTTTCTAGTGTGGTTAGTGCCCTCAGAAACAGGCATTTCAAGTCAAAACTTAGGGCTCTAGTTTCCCAGCGCGGCGCAGGGTGGCGAACCCCACACAGCTAGTTTGGAGCAGCGCAACCCGAGGCGCGCTCAGTTTGGTAGTTTGGCAGACCGAGGTGCGCTGAGATGGGTGTGGCGGCGCAGCAGGGGGAGGTGTCGACAGATCCAGCTTGGCACAGTGACAGTTTCGTGCCAAAAGGCTTCGGCGCTAAAAGCTCGGCATCTGAAACCAGGTCTACTGTCAGCACAGGGGGAGCGCAGCCGGTGTAAGCCGAAGTTTGGCTGACCGGCGGACAGTGCCACACGTCACCAAAACCTCACAGGCAGGTTTCCAGAATGTCAGGCACATTAACGATGCAATAAATACCCACAAAACCACTATTCAATGCAACTATCTGCAGTCAGCACATAAATGTATCTCTATATCGACTGTCCCGTCACATCTGATGTCAGATGAAAGGGGATTGGCAACGTTTGGCACGTTTGGCACGCGTAATGGAAACCCAACCTGATTTGATTAACACAGCTGCAAACTAATGAGTTCACATCCCTCTCAGCCAACCACAAACAGCCACAGCATCAGATAGGGAGTATATATTCAGCATCTGTCATCTTAGAAAAGTCAAAAGAAAAGAAACAGAGTGAGACTGCGAGAGAGAAAGAGAGAGCACGCGCACGAGAGAATCACAACATTGATTTACAATTGTGGTGACCTCCTCCCAGGCTACCTTTGCATCATCAGCCCGTGGAGGTCTGCTCGCAGTTCCGTATATTCAGACACTGCGAGCTTGGACCTCCCGGACCAAAACATCAGTTTCCTCCTGGGAGAAGTTTGGCTGTCTGACGCTGCTGCTCTCTTCTGCCATGGCGAATTGAGTAAACTCTCATTACACCTTCGTGCAGCGCATTTAAGGGCGAGGAGAGGGGCTCATTTGATTGGTGTGATGTGTGTGAAACCCACTCCACGCCTTCTCTCCTCCCTCTTTCCGACTTGCGCCAGTAGGAGGGACAGAGGTGGGAAAGAGGAGTAGCTGCGCCAGCGCGCACGGTGTGCCAAACTTACAAAATCCGCCTGGCCACACCCAGTTGACGAAGCGCAGGTGCGCTGTGCCCCCGCTGCGCCCGGTCTGCGAAACTAGAGGCCATTATCTTTTCCTCATCAAGTGATTTTTGTGTCTAAACATAACCACGTGTTTGAGACCAACAGACAACACAGTTGTGGTTTAGTGAGTCGTAGCTGTTTTACGAGAGAAGTTTATTACTAAACATGAGTGTTTTGTAGCAACTTGTCGCTGCTTTTTCCTTTTGGGAACAGTTCCATGAAAAAAGTTGTTTTGTACTGAGATTGTTCCCCGAAATCTGCATATTATAAGTCAAAACATCATCTTTTTCCGACTTAGTGTTTTTAGTTCGTAACGATAGATTAATCATTGTTAAAATGTTTTATCCGCTACATAGTAATGTACAAATTGGTATGCAGAAACGTACATGCCAATGTTTATTGTAGCGGCTGGGTCGTCAGCTTGAATTAATCAGATATCCTCTGTGTCTCTTCCCAGGAGGGAGTGAGTGTTCCTGGGATAAGGAGCGTCTGACCAGCCCCCCTGCTGGAGCCCACAGTGGAGGACCAGGAGGTGGCGGAGGAGGCGGTGGTGGAGGAGCATCAGTAGGAGGAGGAGGAGGAGGAGGAGGTGGTGCAGCAGGTGGAGGAAGTGGGCGGGGCCCGGCCATTGGAGCTGTCAGTCAACAACAACTGCAGCAGCAGCAACAGCTACTGGCCAACAGTGAGTACTCAGATATAAAGATGGATATGTTTCCAAACAGACGACACACTGAGAGACAGTGCATGAGAAAGGAACACACACACACACACACACACACATATTCATATTCAGGCTGTGTGTGTTGTGTGTGTGTGTGTGTGTGTTTAAAGGGGTGGCAATATTTGTTAATGTACGCCATTTAATCTGTTCCCATCTCCTGTATTAACACTCCGCCTGGATTAATCAGCACACACTCTACTAAATGACTCAATTCATCAACACCACACACACACACACACACACACACACACAACACACACAAACAAACAGAAACACACTCATACTCACTCTTTTTCTTATTGCAGAAGTAATGTGTTTGCACACACACACACACACACACACACACACACACACACACGCAGTGGGCAGCGGGAGGCGACAAACACTCACATTGATTATTCTATCACTTCAGTCGTCACGACAACAGCAATCAGTGTTATTGTTTCATTGGAATGAAAGCAGCCGCTGACATTTGTGTGTGTGTGTGTGTGTGTGTGTGTGTTCCACAGCTGAGGCGGCTTCTCTAAGGAGCGAACGTCTTGTGGGAGCTCGCCTTTGAAAAATCGGGGGGGGGTAATTTAAGGTCGGAGAGGGTCTGAAGGCAGAGGTCAAAGGTCAAGGTCGTGCTTTTAGGAGGTTCAGGGTTAAAGGATGAATTTAAGTTAATGGAACGTCCTCACAAATGCAGTGCTGTTGGTGCGAGGACGGACAGAGGAGAGGGGAAAAATAAAGGATAAAGACCTCGGTGTCATTCTAGATTCTCATCATTTTAGTTCATTAACAGAAACTGCATGTTATCATTTAGCGAAGGTACGACCTCGACTGAGCAGCGAGATGCTGAGAAGCTTGTTCGTGCCGTACACACTGGCCCACCTAACACTGATTTTAAAATCCTTAAAAAAAGAGAAAAGAGAACAAAAAGCGACCTCCTTTTCTTTCGTCTCATCACCCTTTAACCCTCTGCCCTCCATATTTCCCCCTCCTCTTTTCTCCCTCTCCCTCCTCCTCTGCTTTGTCAACTTTTATTAGCGAGACATTTGACACTGAGGTGACACCCCTGCCTCTGTCGCTCCTCAAGGTTAAGTTCAACACAAGTTCAACACGCAGCCTCCGCCTCTCTCGTACTCTCACAAAGCTTTCATTTCACAGTTTACTCAAAAGACAGATTTTAAAAATGATCAAACACAGAGAGAGAAAAGACGGACCTGACGCTCTCTGCTGTGTGATGCTTGTACAAAATTCAGGAGGCTGAGGATCAATTGTACTTGTACTTCACCAGGAAAGTCCTCTCAGTGTCAATAGCTCTTTCCAGGGAGTCTCGGATTCAAACAGTGAAACAATACAGCAGCTGACACAGATTAAATACTAGTGACAGTCTGCACAGTCAGGCAAGATAGCAGAGAGATAACTGACTGTGCAATGACAAAATGTGACGCCAGCATTTCCATTTGACAAAAAACATTTGTTGGTTTTGTAAAGACAAACATGCACGATTACACCAAACCAAAAAAGACACCGAACAGCACACCTATCCAAAAGTGAAGCTGCAAAGAGAAACATTAACTTTCACATTTGGTAATATTAGAGCGCAGCAGAACTGTGAAGTGATTCACTTCAGTTAACCCTTTGAAACCTGAGCGAATTGGCTTGATTATTTTTAAAAAACATGGGAAGAAGGCACTGAGTAACGAAAGAAGAAATGGCCCAAAAATAAATGAGTAAAAAGAGAAAATTATATTTAAAAAGTTAATAACATAGTCACACAATTTCAAAATGTAAAAAATAAATAAATAAATAAATATAGTTTCCCCTAGATTTTTCTTTTTTCCCTAGTTTTTTTTTTCAAATTATCATCTAAATCTATTTACCTGTTTTTTTAAAATAATCTTTTAAATCTATTTCCTTATTTTAAAAAATAATATTTTTTTAATCTACATCCCAATATTTTTATATATATGCGTATATATATATATATACATATATATATATATATATATATATATATATATATATAATTTTGTAATCTATTTCCCTAGTTTTTAAAAATAATCTTTTAAATCTGTTTTCTAAATGTATTTCCCTTAGTTTTTTTTTTAAAAAAAAGAACAACAATTCTGAATCTATTTCCATAGTTTTTTTTAATTATCTTCTGAATTGATCACCTTAGTTTTTCTTTTTTTCAAAAAATCTTCTAAATCTATTTCCCTTGTTTAAAAAATTAATTTTCTCATTCTGTATCCCTAGTTAAAATGAAAAAAAATCAAAATTAATTAAAAAATAATTCTAAACCTTATTTCCTTTTTAAAAAATGTCGAAATCTATTTCCCCAATTTTTAAAGATTTTTAAATATTTTTTTAAAACTATTTTTATTATTATTATTATTATTATTATTATTATTATTATTGTTATTATTATTATATTATATTATTATTTTTTTTTGCATTGCATTTTTCCCCATATACCTGAAAGAAATTGCACCAATTTGCTCAGCCTCTGAAAGTAGCACAAGAAAATTGATGTTGCTCCAGCTTTCATTGGGTTAAACAAGCGATTCCGAACTAAAACCGGAGGAGTCACTGTTTGTCCGTCCTTCGATTTTCTCGACAGCCTTTAATCTGATCAGCTTCACACTTGTCAGCTGTGTTACTAAGGACCCAAGGACGTGCAGTGTCAAGTGCGAGCTCTTGAGATTGCATTACTAAGTACGTAGTACATTATCAGGTAATATATTGTTCAATTTCAAGTTCAAATTTGCCTTTACAATTACAAGATGTTCTCACTTCATTTTGTTGCTTTATTTTTCTAAAAGTATCATTTCGGGCACCATTGAGGCACCAGTGACATTTTAAAAGATTTAGCACCGATATTGGAGAAAAACCCAAAACAAAACAAAAGAATACCCGACCCAAGTTGAAACAGACTCAGCAAATTAATGATATGAAACATAAAGATGATACTGAAGATACAAAATGGTGGCCAATGAAAAACATCGGATCAGTGTGGAGCGATGAGCAGACTGTAACCTTCCTCAAAATCATAAATTCAACTAATTAAACAAACATGATCACCTCATTTACATCATGTTTTTTTCTATTGTTTTAGTTCATTTTATGTACCTGTTTTCTTCTGTAGCGATTGACGTAGGATGTTTTGAAATGATGAGGATTAACTCAAGCGTAGTTCAAAGTTTCCCCTCTCCCCCTCTGTGTCTCTCTCAGGGCTGGACCTGCCCTTCATGATGATGCCCCACCCTCTGCTTCCCATGGGTCTGCCGCCTGCATCTGTAGCCATGGCGATGTCGCAGATGAACCACCTCAACACCATAGCCAACATGGCCGCCGCTGCCCAGCAGATACACACTCATGTACACCGGGCACCTGTCATCAAGGTAAGACACACTCACTAAAAAAACCTTTTTAAATGAGAACCATAGAGGATCCCAGTAGGTTCCTTGAGGAACTCCTTGATGAAGAACTTTAACTGCTCTCTTTGGATGAGATTCAACTTTACTGTCATTGCAAAAAGCAGTGAAGAACACAGTAATATACAGAAAGATATAGAGCATATAATAAGCATTAAGAAGTAGATATGAAAATGCTATGATATGTACAGTATGAACGTGTAGCAGCTGCAGCAGGCAAAATTAAATCAATGAAATCTTGCCGACCTCTCTGGTTGATTAACGTTTGGTCGGCTATTAGGGGGGCAGCCCTGATATTTTTTCAAACCTGGACTAATTTAGTCACAAAAAAACCCCCAAAACATTACTTTATTATCTTCTTTCATTTAAGAAACACTAGATCAACAAAAAAGGAAAAATATTTATCCCATTCCATGCATCTTTTTTTATTCTATTCTTTTATTTTTATGCTCCATCTCCAACATGGCGGTGTCCTGTCTTTAATCAATGCCAGTCACTGGTAACCCATAGTAACCATATTGAAACCTACATCAATACACTTATTTACACCTCACTCACTCACTCGTGCCTCCTCTGTGTCTCTGCAGGAGAGAGTGTGCGACAGTCCTTCCCTCTCTCCATCTGTCGACGAGACCAACACTCCACTGCAGTCGCAGCCCAGCAGCTCGGCCTCCAGCTCGCCTGAAAGACTGGGTACATACACACACACACACACACACACACACTTAAAGACCTCATCATCACAGAAATATGCTGTAGATTAGAGTTGCAAAGGTTAGTCGATTATTTGATCAGAAGAACTTAAACTTTTTTGATAACTGATACGGTCAATTTGGCAAAAAAATCATCTTCTCGGATGTCTCTATTTTCCCCTTTTCTCTTCTATTATATTAAACTGAATATATTAAGCTTTTGAAGTTTTGGTCGGATGAAACACTGAGATTTTATAGACCGTTGTTAAGAAAATAATGGACACGTACACAGACCAAAATGATGAAAATACAAAAACAGATACTGTAGATACACTTTGGCACATATAGATGTACATGTACTCACACCTGGACAAAAACACACATCCATTCACTTAATTTACAGGCAGACAATCAAACTTAAAAGTCGTAGGCTCTGCGTCCACATAGAGCCTATGCTGTACCCTATGTAGCCTGACGTGCACCTCCCCAGAACTGTAACGACACGTCACAGTGATGCAGAACTCCTGTCTACTTCTGTAAGCTGAAACCATTTCCCTCAGTGGACACAAAGCTTTATTTACTTTAATTTCACAGATAAAAAACAATAAATTGTGAAGACAATAAAGCCTCCACAAAAAAAAGCATTTTAAGTCTTGTGTGTGATTTATCCTGGCTTCATATGAGCAGAGGAAATCTCTGCTCGCTGCTAGGCTAGTTTATACAATGTAAAATGCCATAGGCTTGTGCTATTAACGTTAGCATGTTGTATTTGTTTGGAAAACGTGTTTAGTATAAGACAGTTGTTTTGTCAGTGAACCTTGTGAGTTGTAATGGAGCCAAATTATGTAACGTTACCTTTGTTAAATGTAGCTGTTGTCCCTGGCTTCATATGAGTAGAGGAAAAGTCTGCTAGCTGCTAGGCTAATTTATACAATGTGAAATGCCATAGGCTCGTGCTAATAACGTTAGCATGTTGTATTTGTGGGGAAAATGTGTCCAGATAAAGACAAGTGTTTGTCTGTGAATGCTGCGAGTTATAGTGAAGCTGATTTGTGTACTTGTGTTTGAATTTGTCTCTATTAAGCCATGTTTAATGTGTGTTTAATGTGTGTTTTGAATCAACTAAACTGTACAGCACTTCACAGAAACCCTGACACCTACTAATGTTTTGGACACACCACTGCACAAGTATAAATGCTCACAACAAAGTATAAATCCCGCTTTATGCCTGTGACCTGTCGCCAGGAGATTTAAAAAGCAGCTATCAGTAGTTAGCAGCTAACTCAAAGAGGAGGAACAGCAGCTGAAAATAAGTAGGGAGACAATAACAAGCGGAGGCTCCTTACCCTCCAAGCAAAAGACGAGATCAGCTGCCTTATAACAGGGATGGTAAATGATTGTTATTGCCATGTAATGCCATTGTTTTTATTTAGAAAGTGCTGCCCGAAGCGTATGTTATATCACACTAGACGCTGACGCTGATGTGTTACGCATCACTCCTGTCAAACCCATCACTCATCTTTTGTTCCGAGACACCGCCATTGTTCAGTGCTGTATGAAAAAGTAGCGGCGTATTGAAGGGTCTTCGTTGTGGCAGTATTGTGAAATCTCTGTGTTAAAAAAAGGCGACAGATACACATGCATCTGCAGATGTATTTATATATACATTCATGCACCAACACACACACACACACACATGCGCGCAAACTCACTGTGCCTTTTTTTTTTTACAACAGGATTGGTGTCAGCTGATGCAGATGTTGCGCTGACCAACCCAGCTGCACCCATCAAGAAAATAACAAAGGACAAAGGTTGGACCACACACACACACACACACACACACACACACACACACACACACACTGAAATGTTTTCTCAAAAATGCACAGACTCACACACTCTTATATAAGTGCGGATATTCCATTACCCACCTTAATCTAAACCCTCACCCATTTCGTTTTGACGTCTGACAAATTGTCCTCACTTAGAGGGTTTTCCTCATCTACTGTATTCACACACACACACACACACACACACACACAAAGACACAGTGACTGAAGACACACTCGCAAGGACACACACACACACACACAAACAGAGAAACAGAAGCGTCAGGATGTTCAGCCCCTCCTATTGATCACCTGTCTCTGAGCCATCAATCAGACGACTGAACGAGGGAGGCAGAGATAGATAGACAGATAAATAGATGGAGGGAAGGAGGAAGGGGTGAAGCTAAGTAAAGGAGGCATGGCTAAAAGGGGTCAAGAGGTCACACACTAAAAGCATGTGGGGCCTCTCCTCCCTCCATCACCCGGGCTGTATTTTCCATTCTTATAACACATTCTGTTTTCAGCTAATTCTTCACTCTCCTCACCTCTTCCCTTCATTTCCTCTGCGTTCATACTGCTGGAGCGGCGCTGCCGACATCAGCAGGAGCAGCTTCCTTTAAAATCGATACAAATCTGATGCTGCTTCTCTTAAAGAACGGAGCGTGGACCTGAGAGTGTGAGGTGGGACGATTCAGCTTCTCTGCATGCGTGTTCAGAAACCTGTTGTGTGATATGGGGCCGGGATGTGGCCGCCACCTCCTAAAGGACAAAACACACCGGCTGCGAATGGTGCGTGTCAAAAAATATGCCCCTATTATTTTCACTGTACAACCCCACACTGCTGCTAGACATGCGTCGGCACTCCTGGATGCCTCACGCTACTGTCCTGTTTCGAGCCTCGCTGCCCTGGAATTAACAACACATTCTCTCTCCGACATCGTCACATATTGACGTTTGGTCACGGACTTTCCACGTCCACTAGAGATGCAAATCTTGCATCAGTAGGTGGGCCACTAAAAATTAACATTGTAATTCATTTCAGGTGGATTTGTCAGTTATGTTTGTATTTAATAACCTTTATTTATATAGGACTTTTAAAAAACAAAAAAGTATTCATATTTATTTTCCGTCATGCGCAAAATGACCAGCTACTGTAGATGTCAGACCGTCGGCAGCATCCTGTATAATACTTCCATGGCAACGCCCCACGTGAGGGGTCCTAAATCAAACCAGCGCCAAACCTCCTTGCCATGGATGCCAAAACAGTGAGAGAGAAATTAAAATCAGGAGAATTTAAAACTAAAAAAAACAAAGGGAAAAGTTCCATTTGGGAGCGCTTCAGTGTCACTTAATGTTTGGCGCGGGTTGGGTGTGGGTCTCTAAATTTTAGAAGATAATTACGTCGGATGGGTGGCGGATAGATGACTGATGAGTGCACAAGGATTAGGGTGCACTCAAAAGCCATCCGCGCATCTCTAACGTCCACACATTACGTGCAAGGTACCCTGGGTGCGTTGGTTGTTGATGTTCTGGGATGCCGTGTCCGTTCTGCCTGTTAGATGCATTGTCGTCTTTCAAGGTACACTGACGTTTGTTTCCTTCGACAACAAAAACACGTGGTTAGGTTTAGGAAAAAAGAACAAGGTTAGGCTTTGGAATCTAATAGAATGCGAACACCGCTCATCTCGGGTGAAAGTCAGCGTTTGTTGGGCCCACCCGCCACACCTTCTGCCCGTCCCATTCGGACTTTCAACCCCTTGAACTTTCGTCCTAGTCCACCTGACGCCGCCTGACGGCATTAAACTAACAGCAACCGGCTGCGTATCATGCCTTTTTTCGTAGGTTTCTGACGCGGCAGGTCACTGCCAAAGTGCCGAGTTTCAAGAACTTCAGAGAGAGCTCGAATAAATGCATTTTCCCCCACACCAGCTCCCGTAGCAGCTCTTTTTCTCTGCTCCTATAGCAGCTCAACTCCTCTGCTCACTATTGATGCATAAAGAGAGCTCTGTTGCTGCTGCTGTGTTGCGTGTGACGAAGCATGGATGAGGAGGGACTTGTTGTTGAAGTGAGGAAATAGCTAAACGACCCATGATCCCGTCATTATAAAGACAATGACTGAGGAGAAATCTGGACCTTGGGTTGGACCAGTTGGGAACCACTGGTCTACAGAATATTAACGTTTCTCCTTCACTTTTGTACATATAAGATTTAATGATTGGTTTTTGTGGTAGGCGGGAACACGATGTGGGATGTTGATCCAGGAGCATGCCCTACCTTGTGCATGAGTAATAGTACGTGATGTTGGACTAGGACACTGTACCAAAGAGGTCTCTGCGATTGTCTCATCAACTGTACCTAAAAAACTGTGGACGGCTTATTAAAGACACATGCAGGTGACCAGAAAACTTCACTCAGACACAGAAAGTGTTTAACTGCCCATCTCAGGGGGAAACAACAGACAACAGTATGTCCTCCCTCCATCTGGAAGGTATATTGGAGCAATTACTGCAGCACGACACAATAAACCCAACTTGTGTTTGCGGTGTAAGATGACCTCACCGAGTGTCGTATCCTCGGCTGCTTTACATGTTGTTCATTCTAAAGTTGTGACCAGTGAAAGAAAACAATCAGAGGTTCAGCTTGAATTACGTTCAGAAACTCTGCTTACTCTTCCTTTAAATTTAAATGTTTCTCACAAATTGATGAGTTTTCAAAATAAAAGCACGAGATTGAGCGACAGTGACACGTTAACGCTGACACTAAAACCAGTGTTCAGTCTTCCTGTTTTCCGTCCCTCCCCTTGTTTTTGTAATCCTCTCCTCTCCCCCTCCTCCTTTTATCCAAACGCCTGTCTCTGTCTTTTTAATCCTTTTAAAATGCTCCCCCTTTCCTTTAGTTTTATTCCAGCTTTTCCACATATACTCTCCGTCATCTTCTGCCATTTGTCCTTTACTTTGTTCACCTGTCATCCCCCTTTACCACTGCACTCTTTCTCCTCCTTCCCTCGTTCTCGTAACGCTATGGCCTAAAAAACTACACTGTCATCAATAATTAAGTCCCAGTGTCCTCAAACGAGACAATAATTAAGTTTCAATGTCCTCAAACGAGACGATAATTAAGTTTCAGTGTCCTCAAAGAAGACGATAATTAAGTTTCAATGTCCTCAAACGAGACGATAATTAAGTTTCAGTGTCCTCAAACAAGACAATAATTAAGTTTCAATGTCCTCAAACGAGACGATAATTAAGTTTCAATGTCCTCAAAGAAGACGATAATTAAGTTTCAATGTCCTCAAACAAGACGATAATTAAGTTTCAGTGTCCTCAAAGAAGACGATAATTAAGTTTCAATGTCCTCAAACGAGACGATAATAAAGTTTCAGTGTCCTCAAAGAAGACAATAATTAAGTTTCAATGTCCTCAAACAAGACGATAATTAAGTTTCAGTGTCCTCAAACAAGACGATAATTAAGTTTCAGTGTCCTCAAAGAAGACGATAATTAAGTTTCAATGTCCTCAAAGAAGACAATAATTAAGTTTCAATGTCCTCAAAGAAGACGATAATTAAGTTTCAGTGTCCTCAAACAAGACGATAATTAAGTTTCAGTGTCCTCAAAGAAGACGATAATTAAGTTTCAGTGTCCTCAAACGAGACGATAATTAATTTTCAGTGTCGTCAAACGAGACGATAATAAAGTTTCAGTGTCTTCAAAGAAGACAATAATTAAGTTTCAATGTCCTCAAACGAGACGATAATTAAGTTTCAGTGTCCTCAAAGAAGACGATAATTAAGTTTCAGTGTCCTCAAACGAGACGATAATTAAGTTTCAATGTCCTCAAACAAGATAATAATTAAGTTTCAATGTCCTCAAACGAGACGATAATTAAGTTTCAATGTCCTCAAACAAGATGATAATTAAGTTTCAATGTCCTCAAACAGATAATAATAAAGTTTCAATGTCCTCAAAGAAGACGATAATTAAGTTTCAATGTCCTCAAAGAAGACGATAATTAAGTTTCAATGTCCTCAAAGAAGACGATAATTAAGTTTCAATGTCCTCAAACAAGACGATAATTAAGTTTCAGTGTCCTCAAACAAGACGATAATAAAGTTTTAATGTCCTCAAACAAGATAATAATTAAGTTTCAATGTCCTCAAACAAGATAATAATTAAGTTTCAGTGTCCTCAAATGAGACGATAGTTAAGTTTAAATGTCCTCAAATGAGACGATAATAAAGTCCCAGTGTCCCCAAACGAGACAATAATTAAGTTCCATTTTCTCCAAATAAGTACTCGTCTTATTACTTCTTATTTTGTTACTGTTGCTGAAATTGGTCAAATTTGTTGCCATATCAAACAACAAACATTATTAATGATAACTAAAAGTTTCAATCATAACATGTGATCAGGTTTTGGACCTTGTCCACTTTTGTGTCAGACTTGGCTGCAGACTGACTTTGCAGAGATGGCTGCCATCTTGTTTTTACATGGATTAGTGTATTGTGCTCTTACTACCAATAGATGGCACAAAAAAAGCGTCCATGAACGAGGACAACAGGTCTGAGTTGTAAGTAGAGTGAAGTATAAGGTCAAGTAAACCCAAAATGAGATGCCCTCATTGACAGGGCCTCAGGAGGATATGAAAGAAGTGGATCAGATGATTGATCACGGAGGTAAAGACGTTACCAGTGGAAACTGTGTCAACACCCTATAAATAAAGGAGTGAAACAACACGCTAGAAACACATATACAGGGAAATATACATCTTATACAGAAAAAAGTGGCACCACAAACTGTGACATGTGGCTTTCTGGGTCGAGCTTTGTCCGTAGAGTAACAACAGCCTTGTATTTTCAGTATTGAGGAAGTTGATCAGTTGATTGATGACAGATGCAAAGACGTTTTCAGTGGAAATACTGTTACGCCTCGAAGGAAACTCAAAGGACATATATTGTAACTTAATCACTTAGTGGCGCAGGGATTCTTTCAGTGACAGACTTACAGACTAGTTTTACAGGGACAGTGGATGTTAGTTTTACAGTTATTGCTGTATTGACTCAACTAAAAGAAAAAGAAGCAAAGAAAAGTTGAGGATAATCAAAGAATTACTTAAGAAAAGGAAGTAATGAACAAGCAAGACAAGAGGAGAAAATAACAATGATGGACAAAGAGAAAGAAAATGGACATGTGGGGACTGGGAAATGAGAAGATGTGACGGGAGAAAGACGAAGGTTGTGAAGATGAAGATGAGAGAAAAACAAGTGAGGAAGTGGAGGAAAGGTGATGAAGAAAGATATGAGAGGAGAGGTGGAGTAAAGGGATGTATGGATGAAGTGGCAGATAGGGGATAGAGATGGTGTGTGTGTGTGTGTGTGTGTGTGTGTGTGTTAGAGTGCATCTTAATCAGCGTTAATTTCACAGCAGAGTTAACCCAGTTGTCAGTGTGTTAGGCATTAAGGGCTGATCAGACACTGTGACGCACTCGCAATGAACAGACACACACTCACACACACAAATCAAGGATGTCTTTAATCCTTGCCAATTAGTACCACACATGATTGTCTGAATACTAACGACCTGTGTGTGTGTGTGTGTGTGTGTGTGTGTGTGTTTGGTGTAATTGATTTCTCTGATGCTGCTTCGTTGCCTTTTATACCTTAGTAAACATCAACATTTTATAAACTTCACTCGAAGCTTGTGTTGAGGTATCGCTGATGGAAAACATCCACAAAACATTTATGTCCTAATTTTGAAACAAACTTATTCACTGAGAGTTAGATGAGACGATTGACATCACTATCTTGTCTGTGCCGTGAATACAAAGCTATCGCCAGCGTAGCTGAGCTAACCTTCGATGCATTTTTAGCAACTGAATCCTTGGAAAGTTTGGAAGCAGGTTCATGGATGGTTTTGAATCTTGTTTGAGCCTTGTTTGTTTGATACTGAAATAATACTATTATTTTTACTTGTAAAACACTTTTCATAGGAAATTGGGGGAAAAGTATGTTAATAAATAGAGAAGCAAATTACTATTATAACCATGAAGGATTTGTTTCGTCTTCCCTTCACCAAGTTTAACCAACTGATCTGTTGTAACTATTTCAATGATTTTATCTAGTTTTGTGTCCTATGTTTGAATTTGAATAGCTTTTATTGTGTTTTTATGGAGAATCAATTTGTCCCTTTGTTTTAAAACGTTTTTCTATTATTATAATGTTATTATTACTACACTAAAACAACAAGGCTCTATCTTGTTATTTTCATAATGTGATATGTTGATATTTATAACAGTCTAGAAGTGTGGCATGCAGGAAAAGCGAAGCCCTGGAAAATATAAAGTCAAAAAAAAAATTCACAATGAGAACAGTATAACAAAAAGATGTCAGTATAGTATTCAGTGAAAAAGTCATAAAATGTCATAACAAAGTATGACATTAAAAATAATCATAACACACAATCCAAATGTGTTATGCCATAAAATTTCATCAATAAAAAAATCATAAAAATTTGTGTATAGTATGTCGTTAAAAATTGTATCAAAAAAATTCAGCATAGTATGTCGTTAAAAATTGCATAAAAAGTCATAGTATAGTATGCCATTCAAAGTTCATAAAAATGTCATAGTATAGTACGTCGTTCAAAATTGCATAAAAAAAGTCATAGTATAGCATGTCGTTCAAAATTGCATAAAAAAGTCATAGTACAGCATGTCCTTCAAAATTTCACGAAAAAGTCAGTATAGTATGTTGTTCAAAATGGCACGGAAAAGTCATGGTATAGTATGTCGTTCAAAATTGCATAAAAAAGTCATAGTATAGTGAGTTGTTCAAAATGCCATAAACATGTGATATTATAGTATGTTGTTTAAAATTGCTTAAAAATGTCATAGTATATGTCATTAAAGTATGTCTTTAAAAATTGCATAAAAAAAGTCATAGTGTAGTATGTCGTTCAAAATTGCATGAAAAAGTCATAGTGTAGTATGTCCTTCAAAATTGCATGAAAAAGTCATAGTGTAGTATGTCATTCAAAATTGCATGAAAAAGTCAGTGTAGTATGTCATTCAAAATTTTACGAAAAAGTCATAGTATAGTATGTCATTCAAAATTGCATGAAAAAGTCATAGTATAGTATGTCGTTCAAAATTGCATGAAAAAGTCATAGTATAGTATGTCGTTCAAAATTGCATAAAAAAGTCATAGTATAGTATGTCCTTCAAAATTGCATGAAAAAGTCATAGTATAGTATGTCCTTCAAAATTGCATGAAAAAGTCAGTGTAGTATGTCATTCAAAATTTCACGAAAAAGTCATAGTATAGTATGTCATTCAAAATTGCATGAAAAAGTCAGTGTAGTATGTCATTCAAAATTTCACGAAAAAGTCATAGTATAGCATGTCATTCAAAATTGCATGAAAAAGTCATAGTGTAGTATGTCATTCAAAATTTCACGAAAAAGTCATAGTATAGCATGTCGTTCAAAATTGCATGAAAAAGTCATAGTATAGTATGTCATTCAAAATTGCATGAAAAAGTCAGTGTAGTATGTCATTCAAAATTTCACGAAAAAGTCATAGTGTAGTATGTCCTTCAAAATTGCATGAAAAAGTCATAGTGTAGTATGTCATTCAAAATTTCACGAAAAAGTCATAGTATAGCATGTCGTTCAAAATTGCATGAAAAAGTCATAGTGTAGTATGTCCTTCAAAATTGCATGAAAAAGTCATAGTATAGTATGTCCTTCAAAATTGCATGAAAAAGTCATAGTATAGTATGTCATTCAAAATTTCATGAAAAAGTCATAGTATAGTATGTCGTTCAAAATTGCATGAAAAAGTCATAGTGTAGTATGTCCTTCAAAATTGCATGAAAAAGTCATAGTATAGTATGTCCTTCAAAAGTGCATAAAAAAGTCATAGTATAGTATGTCGTTCAAAATTTCACGAAAAAGTCATAGTATAGTATGTCCTTCAAAATTTCACAAAAAAGTCATAGTATAGTATGTCATTCAAAATTGCATGGAAAAAGTCATAGTGTAGTATGTCCTTCAAAATTGCATGAAAAAGTCATAGTGTAGTATGTCCTTCAAAATTGCATGAAAAAGTCATAGTATAGTATGTCATTCAAAATTGCATAAAAATTTCATAGCACAGTATGTCATTGGAAATTGCATAAAAAAATCACAGTATAGTATGTCATTCAAAATTGCACGAAAAAGTCTAGTATAGTAAGTTTTTCAGAATGCCATAAAAATGTGATGGTATAGTATGTTCTTTAAAATTGCTTAAAAATGTCAAAGTATATGTCATTAAAAATTGCATAAAAATATCATAGTATAGTATGTCGTTCAAAATTGCATAAAAACGTCATAGCACAGTATGTCTTTAAAAATTGCATTAAAAAAGTCATAGTGTAGTATGTCGTTCAAAATAGTATGAAAAAGTCATAGCATACTAAGTTTTTCAAAATGCCATAAAAACGTGATAGAATAGTATGTCATTCAAAATTGCATAAAAATGTCATAGTATACTATGTTGTTCAAAATTGTGTCATATGTCCTTAAAAATTGCTTTAAAAAGTCATGGTATAGTATGTTGTTCAAAATTGCATAAAAAAGCCATAGTATAGTATGTCGTTGAAAATTTCATGAAAAAGTCATTGTACAGTATGTCGTTCAAAATGGCATTAAAAAGTCATAGTATAGTATGACATCCAAAATTGCATAAAAGTCATAGTACGGTATGTTTTTTAAAAAGGCATTAAAAAGTCATCGGATAATGTCCTTAGAAATTGCTTGAAAAAGACACAGTATAGCATGTCGTTCAAAATTGCTTGAAAAAGTCATAGTACAGTATGTCGTTCAAAATTGCATGAAAAAGTCATAGGATAATATGTCAAAAAATGTCAGAATTAAAGACATTTGCTAAGTGTGTTAGAAATTCCTGTTTTTGAAAGTGCTGTTAGGTAAAGAGTGATTTGACTGGGCAAATTGATAGTCTGTTGAAGTGAGATAAAAATATTCTGTTCCATGTGAGCAGTTTTCATTTGCAGCCCTCAATGATATTTTAACCACTTAAATAGGTATTCACTCATCAATACTTTGAGAACTGTTTTTACAATACCAGGAAACATTTATGAGCAAAGACAATACTGGTCTTCTTTTAATTTAAGAATTCATGTATCAGTCACAAGAAAATATCATAAAAAAAAAGAAATAAAAAAAACGAGTAACCCAAAATCCACAAAAAAACCAAACAAATGTGTTGTTAATTATTTCCCACAGAAGAGTCTTCACTGGGTCAAGCCCTGCCCCCAGGCTTCCCTGCTCCGTTCCTATTCGCTGACGGCCTGTCGTCTGTGGAGACACTGCTCACCAACATACAGGTATGACAACTGTTGTTTTTACAGTGGTGTAATATCATCAATAAGGATCACTGAACACAACACAGCAAAACATTCTTTATTGTGACCATGGTTAGGTTCATTCCCTCCTTCGTGTTAAGTGCATTTCATACAAAAAATATAAACATATAATAACATATACAAAATAATCAGAATCAGGTTCATTGCCCAGGAAAGGAAAAGTAGGAAAGTTATGAGAAATACAAGACTTTTTAGTATTACAAACAATTTTAACATGGAATATTACAATAAAAAAAGTTGACTCTATCTCTTAAGCCTTCATAATAATATAAATCATTTTACTCTGTTGAAAGCAACTGTTACAAAATACGGAATATTACTAAATTGGTTGATTATTCCAAGCAATCATTGAGACATAAACACACCACAGCTGTGCAGGTAATCACTGTTGTTGTTCATGTTGTATTTGGACTGCAGTGCTCCCAACATATCCAGGAGTAGTCCAGTAAGAGACGCAGTATTGTGGTTGAAAACTAACAGATGTCGTCAGGATGTCTGTTTTCAGGAAAAGAAGATGTGGTGACAATACATCTGTCTGAACTTGTGTCTTTGGAAGTTATTTTTGCGATAACCAGACGACTTTTTCTTCTCCGTCTCTTCTCCCAGGGCCTGTTGAAGGTGGCGGTGGAGAACGCCCGGGTGCAGGACAAACAAATCCAGGCGGAGAAAAGAGAGCTCAAGATGGAGCTGTACAGAGAAAGAGAGATGAGAGAGAGTCTTGAACGACAGCTCACCTCTGAACTACAGAGCAGAGGTGAAGATTAGCACAACAAAACAGCCCGTTGACATTCTGTCTGAACACCAACGATACAGGGACACTGTTACTGTTTGACATCCAGAACATAAAGCGCCTAAAGCAAAGGCTGAACGTGACAAAGAAATTTTTTTTGTTCATCTTGGACGACGTATACGATGTTGAAAGGCCCACTGAGAAATGTTGGACCTAACATAAGAGGTGACCATTTAACACAGACTGACTGCTGAGACTTTTCCCCTCCTAATCGTATCTCTTTCTCGTCTCCTCCTTCAGCCTCCATCCAGAAGCGTCTGAAGAAGGAGAAGAAGGCCAAGAGGAAGCTGCAGGAGGCGCTGGAGTTTGAGTCGAAGAGGAGGGAGAGAGTGGAGGACGCTCTCAAACACTCGTCCTCGTCCTCCCCGTCTCCTGAGCCGCTGCATGCCGCCAACAACAAGAAGAATGGTAAGACGGCGTGTTAGCGTTTACGTGCGTTTCTTTGCTCTTTTACTTTTTTGTTCCTTATTCTTCCTGTCTTTGATTAAGATTGGGATGTCAATGGTTAACCATTAATGGGTTAACTGCTGAAAATATTTTTGAGTGGTTATGCATGTCGGTCTAAAGTTTAATTTTGCCAGTGTTTAGTTCACTGCACTGCACACCGCCTGCGTCAGGTGAAAGCTAACTAGCCGTGCCTCATGCAGTATTTCTGCTGGTAATGTCATCCCGACCCAATGGTGTTGCTGTGGAAACATTGTGTCCACCCTCCAGTCCCCACACAGGTCGCCCAGGTGAGTAAGCAGGTCGATTTTGAGACGCAAACTCCCTTTAGGAGCTTTACCAACATTATCTCTGTTTACAGCATTAGCAGTCTCAGCACGAGTGATGCTAGCACAGTTGACAATACTAAAGGGGTTTTGTATGGCGTTATATTTGTGTCATATGTCGCGCGAGCGGATAACGCATCTGCACGCGCGCAGATCTCTCTCTCGTGTAAATTATTTCGTGTCACGCTCATAACATTAGACTATTAGAAGATGCCCCTTAGCGATTTTAATTTCTATATTTTTCATGTCTTTTTTGTTTTATTCTGTTTCCTGTGCTCCGTCTGTGTAAGAGCATATTATGAAGAATGTAACAACTGCCATATATTGTTGTAAATTGTTCTATTTTCAATTAAAAAAACAAAAAACAAAAACCCACTGAGCTTCCTGTCTGTGACGGAAGCTGTCATCAGCAGAAAACCGAAAAGGCTCCCACGTGGGTGGCTGGAACATGACCAATCATAAGAGGGCCGGGGTCAGCCTTGGTCTCCGCCCCCAAAGTGTCAAAAGTCCTTGCTTCGAGCGAGCAGAGCTCCACCGCGAGTGTGCACAGGGGAGAGAGAGAACGAGAGCAGGAGCGAGCCAGCGCGCGCAAAGCAGCTGCACAGTGTTGTTGTGTGTGTCGCTGCTGTTTTTTACTCGCACGCACCCGCCTCTGCTTCACTCTGTTGCTGAATATGCGCGCGAAGATCAAACAAGTGTGCGCGGCAGTTGAAACCTGCGTGCGTGACACGAAATAATTTACACGAGAGAGAGATCTGCGCGCGTGCAGATGTGTTATCCGCGTGCACGACATATGACACAAATATAACGCCATAGTTTTGCGCCTCAAAATGAACGAGCTTACTTACCGAGGCTACCTGAGGGGAGACTGGAGGGTGGCCCACCATGTTTCCACAGCAATGCCCTCTAGGTGGCAGGATGGCGTTACCAGCAGTACTCGCGAATGAGCGGCACAATTAGCTAGCTCCCTCTTGAACTGGGTGATGCGCAGTGCGGAGCGGACAAGGCTGGCGTAGAGACCAGAGGGTGGACAGTGGGTACGATGTTTCCATCATACTGTGTGTAACTGGTTGTCTGTCAGCAATAGGGATGTCTGGATCCAATCCTCAGATCGGGTATTGGCACCGATCACATTATTTTTACAAAATCGGAATCGGTAATAAAAGATCGGATGGATCAAAACAACAAAAATGGCCAGGTTTATCATCTATGTTGTTCATTGTTGCCTCCGCTTTCCAATGTATTGTTACCGAGTGCCCTGGATTCGCCTAACTGAGTGCAGCTAATGAGCAATTAACAGGCAGGAGTCGAGACAACAGGTTCAGCGGCAACCGCTTCTCTCTTTATTCCGAGCAACACAGCCACACCTAACGGCGGAACCTCGCTTATCACACAGCCCAGCGGCAACTCTGGAGGGACAATTTGTTTACAATTCAGAATTTGTTTACAATTTGTGCTGCTGAACCACCACATGGAAATTCTGACCAATCAAGAGCAACTTTCTTACACGAGGCATTTGATCTGGTCCTCTTGTAAATGCTGCTGTGAGAACACGAATCAACTCTAGGCAATGATACAACTTCGTGACAAAATTAGTCCCTGATTCAGACCAAAGCAAGACAACTCTAGGTCTGAAAGCACCCATACATTGCACCAGACTAAAATGAAAGGCCTTTTTTGTTATGTGTCATTTTGCACTTTTTTTCTTAAAAATTAAGTGGTTAATAATGCGCCTAGTTTGAATGTTTGTTTTTGGGAATAGGGACATCTTTTGAGAAGCGTCTACATTTTGAAAAGCTAAAACGTTTGTTTGTAAGCAAGGCCAATTTTAAAAGTACCATTGTTTCAGGACTTTTCTATATAGTGCCAGTGTCTGGTCCTCAAAACACCAGAATTTATTTTAGTTTTTGGAAAGTCTGTGAGGGTTTTTGTGCAGGTAAAATTAAAATCATTTTAGGAAAGTGAGAACATTTTATAAATTCAGCACATATTTCTTCAAGTAGGGGCATTGTTTTGGAGGGCCATGGCTCTGGATAGTTTTCGTCTTCTGGCTCGCCTCTCTTGTTTGTGTCATAATTCTCCATACGTGAGTTTATCTCAAAGAACACGTGTTGTATGTAACTGTTACTGACTGAAGCTCTTAAAAACAGACTGCTGCCGTTCTTCTTTCTTTCTTCCATAAAATTCAGTGTAATCACCAGCAGCAGTGAATGTGTTAATGTGTGTAGCTTCAGTGCAACAAAATGCTTAATGTCAGCCCAAAGAAAAAAAGCCAAATATTTGTAGGCTGCAGTTGTTTATCTGAGGATTTGATGCTTTTCTTTGTGTTAAATGATAGTAAAGTGAATATATTTGGGATTTGGACTTTTGTTTCAACCAAAGAAAGCAATATGGAGACGTCACTTTGAGTTCTGGTGAGAATTTTTCCCTATTTTTTGACATTTTATAGACTAAAGAATGAACTGAGAAAATTAGTGGCACATCATATATGTAAAAATGAGCTGCTCTATAAAACAGATACTTAAATAATCAACCTCTTTAGGTGACTAGTAACAGTAATAGCAGACCTAATGTTTTCCAAAACTGTTGAGAGAAAGCAGCCAATTTCTTTTTGTGTTTCTAATATCAGAACATGTTTTTTAACAGAGCGGCTGAAGAGCTTTGACGATTAACATCAAGAGAAACAAGCAAAATAACATCCAAGAATCGAATCCTCTGGACAAATGGTTGTGTTTGTGGCGTCTTTGTTAATCCAGTTTGTTTTTGACCTGCACACAGTTACAAGGTGCTGTTTGTTTTTTATTGGCCGACCCACTGAGACTCTGTCTTGTCTTTGTGTTTCATACCAGACGCTGCTGTAGCCGAGGATAAGCCTGAAGTTAATGGAAACCAGCAAGACAACGGCGCTGTACAAGGTACCTGAACACACACACACACACACACACACACACAAATAAAAATGATAAAAAAAAAAAAAAAAATCATAAAACAGGCACACAGTCAGATACACACTCATGCATGCAGAGTCATGCTGATACAGACACACACACACACACACAGCACATATAAACAGATACAACACTGTACACAAGTGTGTTCAAAGGCAGATTTACAAGTTGGTACAAACACACACACTCAGACACAAACACGTGGTGGGCATATGTGTGTGTGTGTTGGGGCCCAGGCTAGATTAGTGGAGACATTAAGCAGACACAGAGACACTGTGGCCTCCCTTTGATGTACGCACCTTATCAGACACACATGTGAGTGTGTGGAAATATTTCATTGAGCTCATGTCAGTGTGTGTAAGTGTGGATATTTGAGTTTTAAGGCTGTGCATTTGTGCTGAATTATAGACCTGGAGGGTGAGTTATTTTGGAAAGTAAAGGCGCTTTTGGAAAAATGTAATTTTGGGAAATCAGGACATGTTTTGGGAGACAGGGACATATTTTGCAGGTGAGAACATTGTTGGACAGTTATAACATATGCTAAAAAATTTAAAGTAGGCTGCTTAAAGACACTTAATGGAAACAAAAACACTTTGGACAGTGAGTGCAGTTTAGTATAGTATGTCATAAAAATGCCATAAAAAAAAGTTTAGTGTGTCACAAAAATTGCTAGAAAAAAGTCGTTGTATGGTCAAAGAATGTTATAAATGAGTCAGTGAAGTGTAACACGCCGTAGAAATAAACAGCATGGACACGTCCAAAAAACCTACAAAAGTTGTCATTAAAAAAATGTATAGCATGACATAAAATGGTCATTTAAAAGTCATAGTATACCATGTTATAAAATCATGTCAGGAAAAACAAATTAAAAGTCATGGCCTAGTATAGCATGCCACAAAAAACATATACATATATTGTGTCATCAAAAATCAAAAATAAAATGCTACATAAAAAGTCATAGTATATTTAATGTAAAAAAATAACCAAAAAAAAAAAAAAAAGTCATGGTTCATGGCCGTAAAAAATGCTATAAAAAAGTTTAAAAACCCTCATAGTATGGCCTTGCATAAAAATGGTTACAAAATTTTTAGAAAAGTCATAGTACGGTATCCTATTAAAAAAAGTCATGTATAGCATGTCATTAAAAGTCATGAATAAGTCATTTTATAAAAAAACAAAAAACAAAAAGAAGTTGTAGTATACCATGCCATAAAAACTGTCAAACAAAAATGGCATGGTATAGTTTGTCGTCAAAAAGTTTCACAAAAATGTCACCAAAATGTCTTAGTATAGCATGCCATAAAAAGTCATAGTGTATTGTTGTTTAAATTGTGTCATAAAAATGCTATTTAAAAAAGTCAGTGTAGTATGTTGTTAAAAATTCCACTTAAAAAAAAACATTTGTTGCATAAAAGTTTTTTAAACAGTCATAGTATAATGTGTAGGCATGTCGTGATAAGCCGGTTAACTGCACAGTAAATTAAAAGGAAGACGGTAACTTTTGCGGCTGTGATTAATTGCCATATTCATGCGTGTTTGTTTTCCTCGTCTCTCTCCACCAAAGAGACTGGACGACAAGAGTGTTCACTGCCGTGCATCGTCTGGCAGCCAGGTGAGTTGGTTCATTAGCGTAATGAACGGAGGGAAAGCTCTCGTCAACAAGTGTCTTTGTCTCTGTGGGGGAGGCGGGGCTATGGGCTACACACACACAGTGCGATCTTCGTGAGGGGGAGACGAGGCGGAGGGGAAACAAAAGAGAGTTGAGCGTAAGAGAAAGACAGGGAACTTGTTCCTAAACCAAATGCCACGGCCCCTGTGTGGGAGTGTTTTGGATTTAAACCAAATGACAGAGGGGAGCCCAGTAATTTGGAATGAATACGACCAACTCAACTGCACACCTGAGAGAAAGAGAGACTGACAGTCTATTTTTTTGTATTTATTTCGATATTTTTACGTGTTATTTCAGATATTTAAATTTTCTTTTTTTACATTCCTACATATTCTTGTTAAATAAATGTTTATTTCTCTTTATAAGTGTGTACTTGCATCAATATGCCTTTATTATCATTATTTAAGTTTGAAAAATGGTCTAAAAACAGCAAAATTACAACAATAATAAAAACGGTCTTAAAAGCACAATATTACGCAATATTATTGCTTATCGCAATAATTTCTGACGCAATTAATCACCCAGCAGAATTTGTTATCATGACAGGCCTAACAATATGCTATAAAAAAAAAAAAAGTAATTATAGCATGTCATAAAAAAAGTAATAAATATATTATTTTAAAAAATGTCCTAGTATACTACGCCATAAAAAATGCCATAATACATTTTATATGGTGATGACATTTTTGGAGACTTTCTGAAAATGTGACCATTTTCTCTTTATCTGGGAAGTGCAGAAATGAGGACTCTTTCAAGAAAGTAAGACAATTTGGAACAGTAAAGACAGATTTTGAAAAATTAGAACATTGTTTTAAAGTGTGGACATTTTGGAAGGAGAGTGCAGTTTAGAAAGTGTTGAATTTTTGGCTAAAGGGGACATTTTTAGAAAGTAATTATATTTTTAGAGAGTGAGGACATCCTTTCTGAAGCAGCATCATTTTACGCATGTTTTTAGAAAGCAGGGACGTGTTTTTGGAGTGAGATTACTGTTACTGCGAGGACATTTTTGGCCACTGAGGAATTTGTTTGAAAATGGGGACAGTTTTTGGAGAATTAAAACACTGTTCTAAATTGGAGAATTTTGGATAGTCTCCAAAATTGTCCTCATTTAGGGCTTATTCAAAAGTGACAGCAGTGATAACAAAATGGTGATATTTTGAATAGTGGAGACATTTTTGGGAGAGCATGGACTTCTTTGTAAAGTACATTTTGAAAAGCAAGGACATATTTGGAAATTAAGTATATTTTTTTATTTTTGCAAAGTGAGTGCTGATATTATAGTGAGCGGAGGTAGTTTAAAATGTCCCCTTATTTTGGACATGTTTTTGGATCGTTGTTATTTCTGGTCCTCAGTTCCTCAAAAGATTGTTAGAGGGTTACGACACCGAAATTAGGTTGAAGTTATGGACTCTGGGAATGCATTATGCCAGTGAGGGTCCTCACAAGTACAGTGCTGAGGCGTGTGTGTTAGTATGCATGTGTCGTCCTCTTTCCACCAGCTGTGCTCAGTCCTCCCTGACATTGAAAACCTTCACTTGAAACTCTGCGTGTGTATAAATGAATATCTACAGGCACACACACTCACCCTGTGTGTGTGTGTGTGTGTGTGTGTGTGTGTGTGTGTACTCTGTACCTGCAGGTGTGTATTTTAGTGTGTGTGTGTGTGTGTGTTTGATCCTCACTCTGGTGAGACAGGGAACTCTAATTAGCTCTCTCTCCTCTTTAGACCCCTTTTAGATCCCCTCTCTTCTGCAAGCCAAGCACTCCGACAAACACACACACACACACACACACACACACAGACCCACCTGATTTCATTAATGTTGATTGGCCCAGTAGGACCCCTTTGCTGCCTTGCTCACACACACACACACACACACACATTGACAAACACACACTCATCCCTCCTGCCATAAAAGCATTTTGCACCTACGGTGGTTTACTCACACACACACACACACACACACACACACACACACACACACACACACACACACCCCTCTCCCCTGCCTCTCTCACCTTCCACACTCTTAATTAACGAGTGAGGAGAAAACTGCTGAATACAAAGAAAGACATCGCATTACAATCAGAAAGAGGGAGAGAAAGAAAAAAAAACGAGGAGCAGGGAAGAGAGTGAGGTTAAAAAGAGAAGAGGTACGATCGGTTTATCTCGCTTGTTTAAAGACGAGCGGACTAATTGGCCGGTAAAGATATTAGAAAAGATGGGGAAAGATAGGGCGAAGGAGATGAGAGAGGAGGAGAGATGAAAGAGTGAGACGAAAGGATGAGGAAGAGCAGAGAAGGAAGAACAGGTGGAGGGCAGGAGTGATGGAGAGGAGTGGACAAGAGGGAAAAAGTTGAGAAGAGAAAAGGGGATGAAAGAGGAGGAGAGAAATTTGGTTGTGAGGGGGAGGATAAGAGGAAGAGTCGAGGGGAGCTAAAGGGGTTAAGAGGAGAAGAACTGGGCGATGAGGGGAAAGTAGAACAGGTGGAGGAGGAGAAAGACGAGAAGGAGAAAGTGGGAATAAAAAGAGGAAAAGATGGGGGAAAGGGAAGATGAAGGAGATGAGAGAAGTGCAAGATATGGCAGGAAAAGAAGAAGTGAATAAACGGAGCGTGGAGAAGAAGAAAAAGGGGGATGAGGACTGCTAAAAGGGAAAAGAGGAGATGAGAGCTAAAAAGGAGAGGGTGTGAGTAAGAAGAGGAGGAAGATGGGCATATGGAGGGGATGATTAAAAGATAAGGAGGAGCAGAAGAAGAGCAGGGGGAGGTGGAAAAGAAGGGATGAAAAAGGCATCAAGTAAAGAGGAGGAGAGAAATGTGGTTATGGGGGAGGATAAGAAAGGAAGGGGAAAATACGAGGAGAAGAGGAAGAGGGCAGCTAAAGGGGTTAAGAGGAGAAGAACTGGGTGATGAGGAGAAAGTAGAACAGGTGGAGGAGAAGAAAGACGGAGAGGGATTAGATGAGGAGGAGGAGGAGAAAGTGGGAATAAGAAGAGGAAATAGGAAAGAAAGGGGGATGTGAGAAGTAGAGGAAAGAGATGTGGTTGAAGTTGAAGAAAAGATGAAGTGTAGAGGAGAAAAAGGGTGAGGAGGACCACTAAAAGAAAGGGAAGAATTGAAAAGGAGTGCAGAGGTGGAGGAGTTGGAAATAGAGGTGTGGAGGATCAGAGAGGAGGAGAAGGGGGAGAGAGGGACAAGAAAAACTAAAAAGGGGAAGAAGAGGAAGAGCAAAATAGGAGCGAAAGGAGAGGAGTGAGGAGAGCTGGAAAGTAGGGAAGGGTGTGAGTAAGGGATGAAGGAACAGGTGGAGGAGTGGAGAGAAAAGTGATGGGGAGGAAGGGAAGCATGAGAGGGAGGAAGGAGGAAGAGAAAAGAAAAACAAGGTGAGAGCAAGTGAAAGGAAGAGGAGGAGACAAAAGAGGAGAAGAAGAAAAGAGAAAGACAAGAAGAGTGTAGAGAAGCAGGAGGGGAGGGATGAGGAGAGCTGTGATGAGGTTAGAAGAGGAAAAAGGAAGAGGGGATGAGGGGAGCTGAAAAGATAAACAGGAATAAAAAGGAAGAGGAGGAGTGGGGAGAAAAGAGGACAAACAGGAGAAGAAAGATGGAGGGGGAAGTGTGAATGAGGAGAGCACAAGTTTGGAGGAAGACAAGAATGAGATGAAAGAACAGGAAAAAATGGGGATGAGAAGAGGAAAGAAAAGGATAGAGGATGAGAGGAGAAAAAGGGGGGATGTGGATGGCAAAAAGGAGTTAAGAGGAAGGAAGGAAAAGGACAAGTGGGAAAAAGAACGGAACTAAACTGGCAGAAAAGGAGAGGAAGAACAGGTGAGAGATGGAGAGGAGTCGGAAAAGAAAGTGGAGAGAAATGGACCATTGGAAAGAAATGAGGAGGAGGAGGAGGAGGTGAAAGTGGGAGTGAGGAGAGCAAAAGATGACAGAGAGGATGGGGGGAAGAAGGAAAAATAGGAGGGGAAAGGAGGAGAGGAACGTAGGAGACTGAAGCGGGAAAGAAATTAGGGTGGGGAGCAGCATGGAGAGGAAAAGGAGGAAAGGGGAGTAAGACGGGCAAAGAAAAACAAAAAGGAGGACGTGAGAGGAAGAGCAAAAGGGCAAGGAAAGGGGGGAAAGAAAGATCAATGTATATGTGTGAGGAGAGAAAGAGGAGGAAAAGGAGGACAGGAGAAAGAGGGAGGAGGAGGAGTGTGTAGGTTCCTCGGGAGGTAGTTGAAAAATGTGACCTTGTTCCGAGACCTGGTGACATTTCCTCCACCCAGCTGATAGACTTTTAACAAGGCAGGTCAGCGTCATTTTTAACCAGGACAGCCCGCACACACACACACACACACACACACACACACCGAGGCTGGAGGTGTGTTTTATGGTGACAGATGGAGGTGAGAGTGGAAAGGAAACAGGGTTGCCAGGTCAAAACGGAGACAGAAATAAGAGAATAAAAAATATCCTCCTGTTCCCTACATTTTGTCTACATCTTGTTGGGAAAATACGCGGATGAAAATGGGTATCCCACAATGCAATGCACACAGAGAAAAAGAATGAAGGAGTTACTCACAGGTGGAGCACCTTTAAATCGACTGCGGGCAGCGGCGAGAACAACTTCAAGAACGTCTTGGGGAACTGGAAGACAAAAAACAAAACATTAAATGCTTGGAAATGCCTTTAATCAAAATCTTCAACAACCATGGCGGATTTTAAATGCGGCTGAAGTACGAGACACTTTGCATTGTGTGCTATGAACGTGAACATGACAGCGACTCAGTCAAAAGTTAACCAGTAAAATAAAAAATAAATAAACTGTCTCTGAAATGTGGGGCACAGAACAGAAATGACAGAAATGATAGTAATTGCATGACAGTTAAGAAGATGGCCCCGCCCCCCTTGGTTACTGTTGCTAGGCTTGACAAGCCAAGCCTTGCGGGGTTCATTCCCATAGGAAACGATGGAAAAAACCGGGAGATTTAACTTTCTCGTAATTCGAATTGAATCGATCATTCTGTCCAAAACGTGGTGTCCGTGATAGAGAACAAACGTGGCTACAGTTGAGTGAACGGGCATTACGTGACATATCCGAAAACTTGTGAAAATCGTTGTTTTGTTCCGATGTCTGACGGTAGCCATGGCCACTAACATGAGCGGCCCCCCCCCGCGGCTGCTAGCTCTCTCGCCCGTGTCATCTCCACAGATGTGCCCCTCGAGTCTGTCAGTAGCCATGTTTCCATCAGCCTGTTTAGATGCGCATCTAGAAGTATCGCATCGGAAAATTATGATGGAAACGCCAAAATCTGAATTAAAATCCCCTGATTCACACAAACTAAAATACGCTCGCTTTAGCCGGGTTTTGGTTGATTTGAAAAAATGCTGATTCGCAAAACAGGGAATGGAAACAGCTATGTTCGAATTAAGTCTGACGTAGCGCACCTCTCTCCATGGTGATATCCACACTCCGGGTTGGGAAGGCGGTAATGCATTTACAAGCTGGTTGCCAACCGCCAGAAAACGTAGAAGAAGAAAAATGCGAGACTTGTTTTGTTTCCGGCTCTGCGGAAAACTCGTTTGTAGTTTTCACCAAAGTCCGTACATTTAATAGAAACACACAGGATTCGTATTTCTTTTAATGCTCATTTCCCAATGATTCGAATCACTTTTGGATGGAAACATAGCTAGTGACTGGAATAACAACTACTCTGAGAACATGTTCTGGATATCTCGAGTCACTGTTGCAGACACCCCAAGCACACCTTTTAACCATGTTCAAATAATATAACTCACTGATTTATCCGCGTTTGACAGCTAGAAAGCTCTGCGTTTCACCATGACGCCATTAACAACGAGCCTGGGGCGGTGTTTGGATGGAAACATAGCTAGTGACTGGAATAACAACTACTCTGAGAACATGTTCTGGATATCTCGAGTCACTGTTGCAGACACCCCAAGCACACCCATGTTCAAATAATATAACTCACTGATTTATCCGACAGCTAGAAGCTCTAGTTTCACCATGGCATTTGCGCCTGGGGCGGTGTTTGACGAACCCCAGTAAGTCAGCAACTGTTGCTATGGGGAGGAGCACTCTGGCTGGTGGGTCAGCAGACCAATCAGAAGGCCAACAAAGGGTCAATTGGTTTAACCGACTAATATTTCTGGTGGCGCCTAGCGAGGGGGCGGACATTTAATTGTTTAGACGGCTAATTGAGCGCATCCCTACAGTAAACCTTGAAACTGGAAGTTGCTGCTATGACGTGGCTAAAAAACATTTAAGAACCATCAAATCTGAATTGAAGACAATTGAATACTTTTACGGCTTTTTATTAGTAAATATGAGGAAGACTTTTTAAGGACCCAGGATGTTTTATTATAACAAGGAGTCTACAGCTCTCAGACAGTTAAATTTAATGCTAATAAGTTTTAACCGATTCTTGGACAAATCATGTTTTCCTTATTTAAGCATGGCAGGTTATTAGAGTGAGTTAAATCAATCTACATTTTGCAAGTATAGTGAAAGTATGAAGTAAAATAACAGTGTTATAGTTTTAGTTATAGATTAGTAACATTAGAAATGTGGACTTGTACACAGAAACACTTCACTCACTGTCACAGAAAGTAATTAAAACACGGATAAATTAAATTAGATTAAATTAAAAAAAAATTCAAATTTGAGACTATTTAATGACTTTTAAGGCCTTACTGTTGTAACACTGAATTTAAGACACCCTGTGTAATTTTAACTACATTGCCTGTTTGGAAATCCTCGACATGTTTAGGTGAACTGAACACATTTTACACTTCATGAAATAAATAAATAAATAAAATAATATTACATTTTTAACCTAACAGAAATCTTTTTAAAAATATTTTACAGAGTGAAAATGTACTGATTAATCATTAAGTGAAATAATCGTCAGCACTTCCTCTAGTTTGAAGATTGTATTAATTATGCACTCAATCTATTCATTCATTTTCATCAATTTTGTTGATTTATTAATTGTTTCAGTCATTTTTTTTTTAAGTTAAAATGTCAAACATTCTCTGGTTACAGCGTCTGTGATGTGACTATTTATTAATTATTATTAATTAATTTTATAAAGCAAACCATTAATCCAAAAAGAAAAAAAAATGGCCACTTTATTGATAATGAAAAAAGCATTAAATGCAGGGGTTATCGTCAGGCAGACGGGCAGCGTACTAGAATTAATTCAGCCACAGAAAACGCACAAATCTGAACAACACTAGACGACGCTGACATGAAATGGTGAAGGTACAGATTCAAGTTTTAAGGACAACAGTGGGGGGATCAAAGCTGCGACTTTTTTTTCAAGTTGCAGGACAGTTTTTAAAGCAGCGGGCCAAACCTGCTGCCTAAAGGAGAAAAAGAAAGGACAGGAGAGGACAGAGAGAAGAATGGGTCGGGATAAAAATAATATGAGAGTAACAGATAGAGGACAGGAGGGAGCAGAGGGGAGGTGAGGAGGAGGAGGGGATGCATGTAGAATAGAGGGATGAAAGAGGAGGAGAGGAGGGGGTTTGAGTGGATCGTGGAGTGATAAAAATAGGGAAGGGCAGGAGATGAGAGGGATGAAAAGGAGGGAAGGCAGGGAATATGAAGGAGGAAACGAGGGGCGAGCACAAGATGAAAGAGAAAATTTAAGAAAGTTTTTTTTATTCCAACACGGAGGACCTGTTTCATATCTAAAAAAACAAAGAATGATGAATAGAGGACAAAACTAAAGGGTAAGATGATGACAAAGAGCAGAGGAAGATAAGTAAAAAAAAGTGGTGGAGGGCAAGAGAAAGAGAGAAGTGCAGGATGGAAAGAGGAGAAAGAGGAGGGAGGGCAGGTTTATGGTTGCTGTTATGCAGAAATGTAAACACTTTGCAACGTTCGCAGAAAACAATGACACCGCAGGGAGAGGAAGGTGTGCATGTGAGTGTGTGTTTCTGGTTCTGTTATATGCATGTGTGTGTGTGTGTGTGTGTGCACGTGCTCCTGTGTGGGTGGGTGCAGCAACAGCACTACAGGGAGCGGAAGGAGAACGACGGAGGTGAAATGAGAGAGAGAGAAAGACGGAGGGAGAGAAGGAGAGCCGACCCTGGCAAAATTGGAGATATGAGATTTCTATCATAAACGGATGCTGCATAAAGGGAGAACAAGACGCAACAAATTCAGCTAAAAACACCACGTCCTGCTTTAATAATTATCATCAAACTACCAAGTTCCTGTACAAATAGAGCTTATTAGATGTGCTCTGGAAACACTGGGAGAAGCTGCAGCAGCTGAGTGTGCAGGCTGGGGGCGACGAGAGGTTTGAAAGCACGGTGATTTCTTACAGTGGGGACGGGGTGATGCTGCAGACATGTTAGTTTAAGGCCTCTGGTTTCACGGTGGTGTCGTACAGCGGTGAAACACCGACAGTACGTGCCAAGCTGAGGGTAACAAGGCTATACTGTACTTACTGTATATCAGGGCTCTTTAATAAGGATCACCTGATTGCCTGGGGCATGTATAATGCCTCATGGCCTGGTAAATCTAGCTACAGGCAGGTGGTAAAAAGGAATTTAACACAGGAAGTAGCTAAGGAGTGAGCCATCTCACTTCCTTTTCATCCTCAGGTGAGAGTTGCGCTCGTACAGTACTGATCAGCCACTCATGATTAAATGGCGTCGGGTAAATAAGTGTAAAAGCTTAAGTGAGCATTTTGAGTTTAGATGGATGGCGTTTGGGAATGTGGGTGTAACTCCTGTGTACTGCACAAATTGCTGCAAGTTTAAGAGCAAGGCAGATAAAACGGGAATCCATTTTTTCCATGACAATTTGGTCTTTGTTATATTTAATTACCGCTAATAAATAAAACAACTTTTCCAAGTCGAGGAGGGCAAGTTACTCACATTTGCAATGGTTATAGAGCTGAACAGTAGGGATCGACCAATATGGTTTTTTCAGAGCTGAGATACTGATAGCCAATATTTACAACCAATATATGTCTGCTGTAAAAATCATAGTCACACACACACACACACACACACTTAGACACACACATAAATTCAGAGACTGTAATGGTAAGGACTAAACAGTAACAGGCTATTATAACAGCACTCATAAAAAACACTATCATGAGTAAGGAAACACCAGAGGCAGGATAAAAACTCAGAACAAAGGACGACATTTTAGATCTTTCAATAAATAGGAAAATAAATAAGTTAAAAATAAATAAACCAGTAACAAAGTAGAAGAATATGCTCGCTAAATAAAAACAGATTAATAAAAATAAATAAATACACAATAATCATAAATACAATTTTTTTTTTTTTTTTTTTTTTTTAAAGAAAAATAATAAAATTAAATAAAGGAGAGCTCAATTAAAGGCCAGGCTATAACTCTAATTATTTACACCACAGACGGATCAGCAGAATGCCAGGTGCAGAAAAAAGATACCGATACCAGTATCGGAAATGCCTCCAATACTGCCTAAAATGCGGTATCGGGTATCGGCAAGTACAGCCTATGACCAATCCGATACCACGTAATGACGTGAGGCATTACGTGGCATACGCACACTACAGGCAAACACAACGGAGCGGAGTCTAAAAAGCATTCTACTGTAGCCTTTAAAATGTCTTTTTTACCAAATTGTGTGGCTGCTAGGGGTGTAACGGTACACAATAATCTCGGTTCGGTACGTACCTCGGTACACAAGTCACGGTTCGTTTTTTTTCGGTACAGTAATGAAAAAAATACACAACTATTAAATATCTTTTACTTATTGGTAACCTTATTAAAACATACCACCACAGCAGTTAACTCTTTTTACACAATTTTTGAATGAAACAAATATATATATAAAATCCTGCTTTTTCACATTGTTTGAATGAAAATAGAAATATAAAAGTGAAAAATAAAATCCTGCTGTTTTTTTAACACATTTTTTGAATGAAAAATATAAATATACATTTCTGCTTTAACAGTTTTACTCAATTAAAATAAAAAGTATAGTGCAGCTGGTCAGCTCTAAAGAGTGCTCAGATTCAGTCTCCTAGGAACTTACTTAGCTTTCCCACTTTGTTAAAGTGCAGTAAACAAAACATGCTTATATCTAAAGTGCAGCTTAAACAATTTTACTCAACTCCAATGGCGTTGGTTATTTCTTTAGCGCGACGGTCAGGGAAACGCTCTTTCTTTTTAAACAACGACGATATCGTAGTTTGCACCAGATTGCTTTTTCTAGTCGTGCTGGTTAACGTTCAAACTCGGGTGGTGTCGCTTTAGATGCGTTAGCATGTTAGACGTGTTTCCAAGTACATACCCGACCGCTGTTCTGCAGTGTCGGCACACTGCTTTTGTCTTGTCCACTTGTTTATTTCCATCTTCGTATTTTACCCTGAAACCAAAGTGTTCCTGAACAGAAATGATTAATCCATTACCCGAGAAAATAAATGGCAGATTAAATCAGTTAAGAAAATGACTTTGGTTTTAGTTCCTGCCCTGCGTAGCTACACTCGCAAGACAATGCCAATTTTACTAACACTGTTTTATTAACGAATTTTCTTTGTGTGTTTATTTCTTTACCCAGACTCCCGGTCGTTTCTGAAGACCCCCATGATGTTCTAGAAAGAAGGACTCCGCCTCCAGAAACCCCGCCCCCATTCCCCTCTTCCCCCCTCCTGCACAGAAGAACTCCACCAGCCCGTTTCCACAGCAACCACGGCTTCCACGGCAGCCTGGATTCACCATGGCAACGACCTCCCCAGGCGGGAAATCTAATCTTTGCTACGCGCAGACTTTTTGATGTTGCTATGAAACAATGAGACTACTAAAGAGGGCGCACACCCCTGATTTGGACTCAGTGGGGTCGTCTGTCTCTCTGTCTTTACTTCCTTCTTCTCTTTCTTCTTCTTTTTAGACAAAACTCACTCCATTCATTCCTCTTTTTCTCTCCCTGCACCGGGACTTCTGCATCCTGCGTTTGTTTCACAAACTGAAAGATAAAAATCATTCCCGAGCAACGGCGAGGAAAACCATAAAGCAGACGGACCGGACTGACGTCGACGTGTTCTCACGAATCAACTTGGAGAATAACACCAGGGATCATTGTGATTGGGAAATTCCAGACTTTTAAATGTGATCCACGGGACCAAACGAGTGTTTCTGATTGGTGCCGGAAAGACAAGAGTGGATTAATAGAAAGATTAAACAATCTTAGAAGGAAAAATACGATTTAAACCCCTTTGGATTGGAAGCAACTTAAGTCAACCTCACTGGCTGGCTGTCAACACCCCTCTGATTGGACGGTAATCAGCTAATCGGAGGAGCTCAGGACTGGAGGAGGAGGAGAGGTTTAGAAAAAGAAAGAAGTGTAAAAAAAATATTGGGACGGGGTTTTAAAAAACAGAGGAAAACAACTTGGGAGGCTATTTCTGTCTCTCATGTTTCATTCATTTTTGTTTTCCGTACAGGGACTGAAAAGAATGCATGGGAAAACTTTTCTTATGTTGTCATTTGGCTTATTTTATCCTCCGTACACTCCTTACATCCAACTCTCTTTCTCTCCTCTTCCCCCTCTCACTCCTCTTTCTTTTCTATAAATCAGCTCCTCTTCCTCTAATATCTCCTCCCCCTTTCCTTGCTTCCTCGGTATCTATCTTTCCTTTATTCTCTTCTCTTCTCTGTCTCTGTAAGGAGGCGTTACTCTGAAAATGTTGGATGCAGCTTTTCGATGTATGAAGTTTTTTCTATCACCCTTAATAACCTGTGAAATCAGTTTCTCAAATGATTCAAAAGTTCAAAAAAAGAAACCCTTTTTTTATTACAATGGAGTGATTTTTAGACACAATATTATATCCTAAAAAAGGTACGTTGAATTCTCTTCCTCGACTTTGGACGTTTTCACCTTTTGACCCCCCCGTGAGCAGGAAGTAGTGGTCAAGTTTCTGGTGTTTGTCAAATGTCAGACGAGAAGCGCTTGGTTTGTCATTTTAAAACTACAAAAACATTTTAAGTTAGATTCGAGAGAACTTAACCCTGATCACCCCCTTCAAAGTGACAAAGAGCACTTCAGGTGTGAAAATCAAGCGCTCCTCAGCCACAACAAACGCAAGGAACTTTTTATTCCCCTGATTTTCTGACCTACTAAGAGTGCAGACTGTTGTGTTGCGGTTTTGTTTATTCCACTGCGTGTTTTATTTGTTTGTTTATTTGTTGATTACTATTTGAAATGTGTACGGGAGGGATGGAGGGGGTGGGAGGGACGAGGGGCGGGTGGGGACGATCGGGGTTAAAGGGATATTCCGTGTAGATAGAAACAAACATTCAGCGTTTCCCTGTTTTATTTTTATTATTTTTATTTTTTTTTCTCCTGATGATCTCTCAGTCTGTCACTGTTCTCTGGGTTTGAGCTGACTGCAAATATACAGTATTATAATGACTGCTGTCTTGTGGTGTTTTACACACACACACACACACACACACACACACACACATTTATAAAGCTGTACCCAAGTCAGAATTACGTTGGTTGCTCTGTCAACACAACTGTGTCCTATTACTCACTAAGCAAAGGAGAGAAGATACCCGTACAAAGTTTCTCCTCCTTTGCGTCGCTGCATCACATCCGCAGCTGGGTTGGTGACGAAAGCTGGCCACTTCGCACCAGATCAGCCAAAAGCAAATAAACTTGCACTCAAATGTCAAGATTTGGACCTGAATCTATCAACAGCACTACTAAATACCCAAATATATTGCTTTTCGACTGAAAAACCGGTCTGAGAATTTAGTTACATTTTAATAATTTATGTAATTTACAAAGTAATACTTTGCGTACATGTATCGATACAATATTGCCACGGAAAATATCGTAATACTTTATTGATCCCCTTTATTGAATGCGTGATTAACTTAACTGTTTATTAATTCATGCAGAAATATGACGCTCCGTTTCTTCGACCAATAGGGCTCTCGTTTTAGTGTTGAGCGTCAGGCCTCATTTCACAGCACGCGATGCGTTCGCGTAGCGCTCGTGAACAGTCGCTGTTTACTCTCGTTTTCATTTCGGCAAGCATGTTAACAGGCTAGAGCCTTCACATTGCATCCGTTCTATGCGCTTGCTTGAGTTGCGCTGCTTTTGCGAGCAAGCTCGAAAATAGAAGAGACGCCGATTTTTTTGTGCAAGTCGCAAGTGAATGGTCGCTGTATTCGACAAAAAAGTTTGCGTATATTGTGAGTTATCTCGGCCACCGTAGACATCTCCCCTTTGACAAACCAGACCTGACAGGCATATGTTTCATTTACTTAATTTAATTCTCCAAGCGATGGAATAATCACTGGTGCGCAAACCTGTCCACCCTGGGCTTTGGGTCCAAACTCACTTCTTCTTCTTTGGGGTTTATTGGAGATTTGCAAGCACTATCGTCACCAACTGTTCAGGTGTGGTTTGTATTTTGACGGGACAGCAGTGGCCACTGCTCGACGCATCTGTTTGGTTTTGGTGTGAATGCACGTGTGCTGCCGCTATGCTTGTGGACCACTTTGCAAAAGTATCGCTTGTGACATAAATGAGGCCTTAGACTGAATTTACCAACGCACCATGTTAGGCCGCTCACTCTCCGGGGCCGCCAGTGTTCCTTGAATAAGGCCCTGTTTAGACGACAACGGTTCCTCTAAAAATGGAAAAGTCTGTCCTTTGCGATTTAAAAACTTCTGCATTTATATGATGACATTATTGAAACAATCAGCGTTCACACGGAACCGCAAAATCTACTGGAAACGCTGTAGTATGCACACCAGGCCAATGGGTGGCAGTGTAAATTTGCAAAGCAACACCACAGCATGACGCCATGCGCCTGCACTGAAGCACCCTCCTCTACAATGCGTAGATTACAAACCAAAACAAAGGAGACACACTGGGGAAAACAGACCTACACTTCACTTCAAATGAACAGGGTGAGCAGCACAAACGGAGCTCGGCATTGTTGTTGTGACGGTCGACTTTATTGCGCATGCCTAGGGACTGGAACCGTAATGCGCATGTGCGAAAGGTCTCCGTTTACAGAGGAACTGCATATTGCAAGTTTACATGACAACGGACACGCTGCCATTTCCAAAAAGTTGCACTCTGGAACCCGTTTTCAAATAGTTGCGTTTTCAGGCACCCAAAACTCCGCTGTCGTGTAAACGATGGGCAAAAATGCAACTAAGGTTTACAGTTTTCAGTTGAAATCTTGTCGTATAAGCGGGACCTTAGTAAACACTGACCAACGGGACCACACTGGCCGACCCATATGCTCTCACTCAGTGGATGGATGATGATGAGAGGAAGCCAATCTTACAAAGGAGGACAACACTTGAATGGTTTCCTCCAGTTTGTTTTGCTATCGAAGCTAACATTAGCTAATGCGCTACAAAATTAGCGTTCCAGAGAAATCCAGTATCCTTCTTAATACCTGCCCAGTTTCTGATGAGGTGTACATGATAACCCTTAATACACATAACGTTATTCGTCCTTACAACAGGAAATACTTTTTCCCTAACCTGATATGAAAAAATGACGTCACTGTGGCGTCAACCCAAAAAGCATAATTTTGCTCAGATCCGGCTGTGGCGAAGTGCAAATAAAGACGGACAAACACACCAAATGTTGCAGCAAAAACATCCTGGTGCGTGTAACTTTAATACGAGTGCATCTACACAGAAAAAAAGTATTTTACACACACACACACACACTGTGGTATTTTAGAAGACCCACACTACAAATACAGATAGGCATTCTGGTATTCTGGTAATGTATTTGGTGGGCACACACACTCAGTCACACAGAAGCCTGGGAGTAAACACACACACACACACACACACACACTGTGGTATTTTAGAAGACACACACTACAAATACAGATAGGCATTCTGGTATTCTGGTAATGTATTTGGTGGGCACACACACTCAGTCACACAGAAGCCTGGGAGTAAACACACACACACACACACACACACACCCGTCGTCTATGTTCCATTTAGACTGTATATTTACTCTGCATTACGAGGTTAATGAGGTGAAGCCTCTCACTCTCTCCCTCTCTAATGGATCTCTACCTCTCTCTTCCTCGTCTGTCTTTAATCCTCTCTCACCTCCGTCACTCTCTTTCCTCTCCTCTTGTTTTCCTTTTCCTCTCTTTCACAATCACTCCTAATGTCACTCTTTTGATCTTTGCTTTCCATTTTTCTCTCCTCTGTTTCATCTCCTCTCCCTCTCTCTCCCTCCATCTCTCTCCGTTTACCAAATAGCTGATGTCACTTTTTCCATTTCCCCCTAATGGAGGCAGAAACACAGAGCGATGGACGGAGGGGGGAAAAATAGCCAGAGATGAAGAAGGATGGATAGAAAGCGAAGGAGGCAACGAGGAGGGATGAAAAGGTGACAGTGCGGGGGGAAAAGAGATTGAAGGATCCGAGAGGAGACGTGGGAGAAAATGAAAGGGAAAAGGGTGGAGGAGAGAAAGAGGGGGAGGAAAAGAGTGAGAGGAGAGGTGGGGGAGATGACGGACGAGGGGGGGGGGAGAAGAGGTGTAACATGATGAAATGATGTGTGTTTAAAGATAGGGAGAGGGAGCAGAGGACGGTGGGTAATGAAAAGATAAAAAGTGAGAGACAGGTCTGCGACAAACAGTGACCCTTCATAAAAAGGGTTGTTATTGATTTTTAAAGGGGAAATCCACCTGAAAACACCAACGCTGGTCGATCCAACCACTCACTACTACTTCTGTTTCCTCCAAACTAAAAACATTAAATGCATCACTTCCTGTTTGATGGTTGGTCTATCGAACAGCTGGACTTTAAACATGACGACAGAACAAAGAGGTAGCGTTACATGGAGCTTAACAAGAGTATGTTAGTGATACGCAGTGTTTGAAGATTTATTGTTCAGAGGTAGGTGGTGGGAAGTAAAAAAAACAAAAGAGGGAAGAAGGGATGGAAAGAGATGATTGGAAACAGATCGAAGACAGGCCCTGTTTATACAGAGTGATACGATTACAAGTGGACAGCGCTAAATACAAGTGTTAACGATCACCAAGACACACTGTGATCCAGTCACTCAAACCACTTGCTGAGGTGGTCTGGGACGCATTTGACCATTGACTATGCCATCAGTGCAGAATGTGGTGGTTGTTTTGGTGACAGCGTGCTAACACTGTATAGCGTACCCGTTTTATGTCGAGTTGGACCAAGTGTTTAGTGACCATCCATCGTTTTCTCCGATGCAAGGTTCCCACACATTCTCGGGGACAAACTTTCCAAACTCTTTCATTACTTTTCATGAACCCATAATAAAATTCCAATTTCAGAATAGCACGCTGCACTTGCCAGCCTGGTTTTGGTACTTTTTTATACACACGCTCATGCACGCTTCCCATAACAAATGCTGCCACACATAAGCCCCTTTTACACTGCCAGATTTTTATGGCAAATGTTGGGCCGTTTTACAGGCAAGCTGCGAGCGTTTATACACACAGAGGTGGACTGGTGAGTTGATTTGCGGTGCCCAGTTTTCTGCCTCGTAGGGTAGAGATATAGAGTGTGCCAGTAAACCCGGAACTCCGTTAGCGCTTTTAGCACTTCCGGTTCTCTCGTCTAAAAGTCAACACGTTTTTTGAATGGGATTTTGGTAAAATGCCTCAAATAAGGTCTGTGGTTAACAAAAGCTTAAGCGAGTTTCAGGTTTTGTTCTACGACATAAAACACGTCAGTAAATACCCTACTTGTGAATTTTGAAGCTTTTACCTGTCGTGAAAAAGGCGGTTGCTAACAAGTTGCTCAATACGACTACAAACCCTGTCGGAGACATTAAACGTCATCACCCCCGAACAGGCGAGAGTGCTGGCAGTCCGCCATTACAGCTTCTTATTTAGCTTTAACAGTCGGATTTCCCCATTATACAATATTTTTAAAATAAAGCGGCCGAAATCAGTTGAAAGCTTCGTGGCGGTGACGTCAAGAGTCATGCGACCGTGGAGTAGTCATGTAGTCTGTTAAAGCCTAACGTTAGCTTTTCACTTCTGGCGATCGCATTTAAGCTTCAAATGTGGTATGAAAGGTGTTCATATGTGAAGATTATCTCGCTGAACAAAACCTGTAAGTATCATAAACTTGTGTTAGCCACAGAGCTTATTTTCTGACATAATCCAAAACACAATGCAAAAATCACATTCACTTTCTCTTCCGGGAACCAGCGCGATGCTAAACTTCTGGGTTTTGACGTCAGCCCCGGCATACTCTATTGGCGGAACCTTTTTGGTTTAAAAAGAACGAGGTGCCCTTCCGCCACGGGCTGTTGATGACGCCGCACATGCGACCCACTGGTGGTGGACTAACAGGAAACAGCTGATAGCAGGAATGAGCAGCCAGAAGCAAGAGGGAAACACAAACCTGAAAGAGACTGTAAAGATGAGCCAAGGACTAGCGCGCCCTACAAGAGTAGAAGGACGGGCCAACTTATCACTGAGAGAATCACAGAAGGACTGACTAGCCGCGGCTTCCCTCCCACGTCACTGTTTACGTCACACGCTGAGCTACACGTTTTGTTACGTGCTCACGCCCCCCATTGCCCCGAAAAAGGTGCATTCTGTACACAAAAGTAGGTAGGCAGCATTTCGCTGCACTCCCTGATTTTGTTTTTATACTGGCAATGCTGAAAGAAGACTGATTGGGCGTTTCTGCAAATTTGCACAATTCCTGTTTAAAAACGGCTTCTTTCACAAATACACGTGACATCTAAAAGCAGAAGGCGTGGCCAATTTAAGTCATGGAAAATCAGAACTGTACATGTTTTCCATTTGTATCAAGCATCGAATAAGTTGTTTAGGTCCTCCAATGTGACTATTACGCATCACAGTGTCGATGCTGAAACAATATATCTCGCAGCCCTAAGTTGACGCATATTAGAGCTACAGCTATCTTACAGAAAATAAATTTACTGTTATGTTACATTATGTGGAAGGTTAACCCCTGAAGATTACTGTAACAAATAATTTAACTAAAAACAGCCAATTTTTGACTTTTCCAAAACTCTCAATGAATTTTACAAATTCCATGACCTTTCCAGGTTTTCCATGACTGTCCGAACGCTGCCTAAGGAAGGACATGTATTGAAATATCTCGTGACTAGCAAGCATGCTACAGAGCAGCTACCAAAGGTGTGGACGTACTAACTGTGCGTGGGGCAGTAATGAAATCTGAACACAAGTGGTCAGCTGGAGACGCATGACAGACACAGGTGTGAACGGTGATGTGTCTCAGCTGTCCACCCAAAACACATGTTAACACCAGGTCTAAGCAGCCACAGAGAGCACACGGATGATGAAAACAGGAACACAATAAACATGAAAGGACTGACAGAGAAAATAAAACAGAGGAAACTAAAAAGGGGGGGTGGAAAAAAATGGTTTAAAAGGGGCTAAATGAAATGATGGAGGGATGGAAGGAGGAAGGAGCGAGAGGAGAACAGAGACATTCCCAGACAGAACAGCCAGGCTGTTAAAACACACACACACATGCACACACACACCTCACTCCGTCATTAGTCTTCATTAGAGTCTTTATGAGGAAAATTAGAAAGGGAGTTTCCTCCCAAACTGAGCCCTGGGGTCCAACCTGCCGGTGTGTGTGTGTGTGTGTGTGTGTGTGTGTGTGGTTAATTTCTACATGGGGTTCAGTGGATGAAGGAAGTATGTGTGGGTACATACATGATACACACACACAATCATGATGACCCTGTGTGTTTTCATTATGAAACAGCGATTGGAAATGAAGAATAAAGGGACAGAGAAACACTAAAAGACATGAAGATGGAAAGATGCAGGATTAAATAAGAGGTTGGAGGCAAAAAAAACATCCATTATTGAACTACGAGGGAAACATCACATCGGTTTAAGTGCACTCTGCATTCTGCAAAGTAACATCAGCTAATTTTGTTAGTGGAATCATCACGCAGCACTACAGCTGACGGCCGTCGGGCGATTATTACAGCTATTATATTGCTCATCGTAGGCGAGGTGTTTGAGAATTTTTAATAATTACCCGAGGATAAAAAACAGGGACCACAAGTACTTAACTGTAAAATAAAATACCTCACTATCCCCTCAAAAAGTCGGATATTGAGCCAAACTTTTGATTCAGGTACAGCCCTACTCTGTGCCGCATAATGCTGTCATACACTGTTTTGTTGACTGGACGAAGACAAAAGGCAGCAACTTTCCTTTGACTTCTAATTGTAATGGAATATATTTACATTGTGATACTGATATATTTTTACTTGAATGATCTGAACACATTGTCCACTCATCTGTTCACATTTGATCAAGCTATGAATAATTCCAGACATGGCTGCTTTGAGTGACTGCTGACAAGTCCCCAACACAGCGACAAAGTTGGTAACAGGGCTGCAACTAACGATTATTTTCATTGTCGACTAATCTATTTCTTCGATTAGTCAACTAATCATTTTATCAAAAAATGTGTTAAAATGTTGAAAAACGTTGGTCTGTCTCTCCCAAACCCCAAAATTATGTCATCTAATGTCTTGTTTCATACTCACGCCAAAGAGTTTTAGTTCACCTTCATGGGAGAGAGTGTAAAGCTGCCAATATCTGAACGTAAGAAGCTGCAATAAGAGTATTTTGGGGTACTTTTATAATATTTTTCTATGAAAAATTACTTAAACGGAATAGTCGGCTCCTTAAATAGTCACAGATTATTTAAATTGTTGATTAGTCATCGATAAGTCGACTATTCTTTGCAGCCCTAGTTGGTAAGGTAACGCAGTAGCTGTCACTATTTCAACTATCCACCTTATTTTTCACGGAAACACGGAGGCAAAACAGAACGCAGCCAGCTTCCGTTTTTTTGTGCGACACTTCCGGTCCAGCACTCTTACCACTGTGTAAATGGGAATCGCCTTGTTGTTTACCTTGCTGAGTTTAGCTATATATATGTATATATCACATTTTTCACGTCACTATATCACCGTTTAGACTAATCTGATGTTTGCAAAGTCCATAAACACAGTGACTGAACAAACATTAGTATTTTCTCTGTGTGTAATAAATAACATGGTTATCGTAGATTAGCTGGGCTAACCGTTAGCTGTTAGCCGTTAGCCGTGTCTGTAATAACTCACTAAACTCACAAAGTGGCCCGTGAAAAAAATATTTTCTCCAGCGGATGTCTTAGTTACAACATGACTGAGCTAACTGGAGTAGTTTCACGTCGTATCCGACAACGGGAGGCTTTTAACGGATGACGATCCTGATGTTAGCTTTACTGGTAGTGTTAACGTTAGCTGTCCCTGTCAGCTGCAGCCACTGATGCTTTCTAGACATCGTGATTTCCCAAAACTGAATAAATACCACACATAGCAACACAAAATTGCTTTGCAAGCTCAATCATGTTGTAACGGCTGGATGGTTGATGCGTACATGCTGATTCGGGTGCTATCAGAGGCGATCCGCGCATCACTATGGCTTAATGATCAACTCCTTCAATAAAAACAACCCGTCCTGTGTTGGGAGTGTATGTCGCTGACAGAAAGAAAGAAAAGGGAAAAAAAAGATAGAAAAGCAGCATACACCTCACATATTTATTTGTCACAGTTGCGCACACATTTGGCTCGCATGCAGAAGCACCGTCTGTGTGTCGAGGGTGCGAGCCGCAGCTTCAGCTGCTCAGGTAGAGAAGCTGTGTAGCCCGGTGTGTTTTTTCGCTGATTCGGTTCTGCAGGTTCTCTGCTGGTACACTGGAGACGGGGATCAAGCAGTTTGTCTCACTCAGGATAGATTGTGCTTTTTTGGTTCATAGTTTATGATTGACGTGCGATTTATTCGCGTTTAGAGGGAATAAATTTCCGTTATAACGGAAACGTGGGCACAGTTATCTATACAAAATACACAGACTAACTAACTAACTGATTGACTAACATAAACTGACTGAACTCAACTGAAAATTGAAAAAAAAATAGCTTGCACCGTTAGCTCCGGTAAGGGAAAGCATGAGGGAAAGCGGCTGACCGGAAGTCATGCACAAAAAACGGAAGTTGATCACTACGCTTCGTGCTGACGTGCTGACGTATTGCTGACGTATTGCGGTAAGCGAGTTGTGTCATTTCCGGTGTTTCTGTGACAGCGTCTCTGTACTGCTCTGGTGAATTCCACTTGCCTGCTTTCTCACCTCAGTTGCTTTAACGTCTACTTCAAGTCATAACCCACACTGGTTCTGTTTAAGCACCTATAGCTCTCCTCCTTTCTACGACTTTCTCGCTAATCTCTTAGCTGTTGTTTGCACGCTCTTAGCCTTGGTAGCTACATTAGCTTAGCCATGGCTTCTCCTTCTCCTGCCCTCTGTTGCTCGGTGTGTCAAATGTTCAGTTATGCCTCTGCCTCCTTTAGCGACAGTGGTAATTGTAACAAGTGTAGCTTATTTGCTGCGTTGGAGGCGAGGCTTAGTGAATTAGAAGCGCGGCTCCGCACCATGGAAAACCATTCAGCAGCTGCGGTAGTTAGCCAGTCCCCTGTAGCCGGTGCGGAGCCACATAGCCTAGCCTTAGCCTCTGCTAACTGTCCTCCGGTAACTCCCGTTCAGCCGGGAGGTTGGGTTACGGTTCGCCAGAAGCACAGCTCAAGCCGAAGCCCACGGCTCACCACCAGCCTGTTCACGTTTCCAACGCTTTTCCCCACTCAGCGACACACCGCTGAGGATAAAACTCTGGTTATTGGCAGCTCTATTCTGAAAGCGTGAAGTTAGCAACACCAGCGGCCATAGTCAAATGTATCCCTGGGGCCAGAGCGGGCGACATTGAATCAAATTTAAAGCTGCTGGCTAAAGCTAAACGTAGATTCAGTAAGATTGTTATTCACGTCGGCGGCAATGACACCCGGTTACGCCAATCGGAGGTCACTAAAATTAATATTGCTTCGGTGTGTGAATACGCAAAAACGATGTCGGACTCCGTAGTTTTCTCTGGACCCCTCCCAAATCTGACCAGTGATGACATGTTTAGCCGCATGTCATCATTTAACCGCTGGCTGTCCAGGTGGTGTCCAGCAAGCGATGTGGGTTTTGTTAATAATTGGCAAACTTTCTGGGAAAACCTGGTCTTATTAGGAGAGTCGGCATTCATCCCACTTTGGATGGAGCTGCTCTCATTTCTAGGAACCTGGCAAACTTTATTAGTAATTTAAATCCCTGACAACCCAGAGTTGAGATCAGGACTCAGAGTCGCAGTCCTAAACGCTTCTCTGAGCTTCTAGTTCAGTTACCCAGCCATAGTTTTAATAGTTTTATACAAAGCGGTGTCTGTCCCCGACCGCCTAAATTATCTAAATCTAAAATTAAACAAAGAGGAGTTGTGCATAACAACCTCATAAAAATTAAAACCTCTTCTGTGACAGAAAGACAAAACAGGAGAATTAAATGCGGACTGTTAAATATCAGGTCTCTATCGTCTAAAGCAGTGTTAGTAAACGAATTAACATCAGATAATCATATTGATTTACTCAGTCTCACTGAAACCTGGCTGTGTCAAGATGAATATGTTAGTCTAAATGAGTCCACTCCTCCCAGTCATAATAATACCCACATTCCTCGAGGCAGCGGCCGAGGATGTGGAGTTGCAGCCATTTTTAACTCTAGTCTGTTAATCAGTCCTAAACCTAAACTAGATTATAATTCATTTGAAAGCCTCGTTCTTAGTCTTTTACATCCGACCTGGAAAACCTCGCAGCCACTTTTATTTGTTATAGTGTACCGTGCTCCTGGCCCGTATTCTGAATTTTTATCTGAATTCTCAGAGTTTTTATCCAGTTTAGTTCTTAAATCAGATAAAGTTATTATTGTAGGCGATTTTAACATTCATGTCGGTTGATAATGACTCCTGGCTACGCGTTTATCTCATTATTAGACTCCATTGGCTTCAGTCAGGGTGTACATGAACCTACTCATTGTTTTAACCATACCCTTGATCTAGTTCTGACGTATGGAATTGAAATTGATAACCTAAAGTCTTTCCACAGAATCCTCGCTATCGGATCATTATCTGATTACTTTTGATTTCTTTTACTCGATTACACGCCACTCAGCAACAGTTACTATACTAGATGTTTATCAGATAGTGCTGTCGCATAAACTTAAGGAAAAGATTACTTCGTCGTTAAATTCAATACCAATACCTTCAGTAACAGAGGTTTCCGTGCCGACTTTAACCTCTCGAATTGATCATTTTGTTGATAGCACCGTAGGCTCGCTACGAACAACGCTCGACTCTGTAGCTCCTCTTAAAAGAAGTTAAAAAGCAAAGAAAGTTCGCTCCTTGGTATAACTCTCAAACCCGTAAGTTAAAACAAATATCGAAAATTTGAAAGGAATTGGCGATTAACCAAACTGGAAGAATCTCGTTTAATCTGGACAGACAGTCTCAAAACTTATAAGAGGGCCTCCGCAATGCCAGAGCAAACTATTACTCAGCTCTAATAGAAGACAATAAGAACAACCCAGGTTTCTTTTCAGCACTGTAGCCAGGCTGACTGAGAGTCAGAGCTCTATTGAGCCTTGTATTCCTTTAGCCCTTAGCAGTAATGATTTTATGAGCTTTTTAATGACAAAATTCTAACTATTAGAGGCAAAATTCATGACCTCCTGCCCTCAGATAGTACCTATCTAACCTCAAACACAGCTGTAAAATCTAATATATATTTAGATTGCTTCTCCCCAATTTCTCTTCAAGAATTGACCGCAGTGATTTCTTCATCCAAATCATCAACGTGTCTCTTAGACCCCATCCCAACTAGGCTACTTAAGGAGGTCTTACCTATAGTTAACACTCATATATTAGATATGATCAATATATCCTTATTAACAGGCTATGTACCACAGTCTTTTAAGGTAGCTGTAATTAAACCTCTACTAAAAAAGCCCACCCTGGATCCAGAGGTGTTAGCCAACTATAGACCAATATCTAATCTTCCCTTTATGTCAAAGATCCTTGAGAAAGTAGTCGCAGACCAGCTGTGTGATTTTCTCCAGGATAATAATTTATTTGAGGAATTTCAGTCAGGATTTAGAGTGCATCATAGCACTGAGACAGCTCTAGTTAAAATTACAAATGACCTTCTGATTGCTTCAGACAAAGGACTCGTCTCTGTACTTGTTTTATTAGATCTTAGTGCGGCGTTTGACACAATTGACCATCAAATTCTGCTGCAGAGACTGGATCACTTAATTGGCCTAAAAGGTTCAGCACTAAGCTGGTTTAAATCTTATTTATCTGATTGTTTTCAATTTGTTGACGTTCATAATGAATCATCCTTATGTACTAAAGTTTGTTTTGGAGTTCCGCAAGGTTCTGTGCTCGGACCAATCCTGTTTACTCTATATATGCTTCCGTTAGGTAACATCATTAGAAATCACTCTATAAATTTCCATTGTTATGCGGATGATACTCAGTTGTATTTATCAATGAAGCCAGAAAAGCAATCAATTAACTAAACTCCATAATTGCCTTAAAGACATAAAAACTTGGATGAGCACCAATTTCCTGATGTTAAATTCAGACAAAACTGAAGTTATTGTTCTTGGCCCCAAACAACTCAGAGACTCTTTATCTGATGACATAGTTTCTCTAGATGGCATTGCTCTGGCCCCTGCCACTACCGTAAGAAACCTCGGAGTAACATTTGATCAAGATTTGTCTTTTAATTCTCATTTAAAGCAAACCTCACGGACTGCATTTTTTCATCTGCGTAATATTGCGAAAATTAGGCCTATCCTGACCCGGAAAGATGCAGAAAAATTGGTCCACGCTTTTGTTACCTCAAGGCTGGATTATTGTAACTCTCTATTATCAGGTAGCTCTAGTAAGTCCTTAAAAACTCTCCAGCTAATTCAGAATGCAGCAGCACGTGTACTAACAGGAACTAAGAAAGCGCGATCATATCTCTCCTGTTTTAGCTTCTCTGCACTGGCTCACTGTAAAATCCAGAAAAGAATTTAAAATCCTACTGTTAACTTATAAAGCTCTAAACGGTCCAGCTCCATCCTCTCTTAGAGAGCTCATAGTGCGCTAGTATCCCACCAGAACACTGCGCTCTGAGCCCGCCGGGTTCCTCGTGGTCCCTAAAGTCTCAAAAAGTAGATCAGGAGCCCGAGCGGTTAGCTCTCCGGCTCCTCTCCGGTGGAATCGTCTTCGTGTTACGGGCCGGGAGGCAGACACCGTCTCCACATTTAAGACTAGACTTAAGACTTTCCTCTTTGATAAAGCTTATAGTTAGGGCTGGCTCAGGCTTGTCCTGTACCAGCCCTTAGTTAGGCTGACTTAGGCCTAGTCTGCCGGAGGACCCCTCTATAATACACCGGGCCCCGTCTCTCCTTCTCTCTCTCTCTCTCTCGTATCCTATTACTGCATCTAGCTAACCCGGCCATTCTGGATGTCACTAACTCGGCTTCTTCTCCGGAGCCTTTGTGCTCCACTGTCTCTCAGATTAACTCATATCACAGCGGTGCCTGGACAGCGTGACGTGTGTGGTTGTGCTGCTGCCGTGGTCCCGCCAGATGCCTCCTGCTGCTGCTGCCATCATTAGTCATTAGTCATACTTCTTCTGTTATTATACACATATGATTATTGTCACACATGTATACTGCCAGGTATTAATACATACTTTCAACATATTGTACCGCAGTAACCAGAACTATAACTATAATATTATTACTTCCATTAATGTTGTTGTAAGATACTGTCATTACCTGCATATCTCTCTCTCGCTCTCTCTCTCTCTCTCTCTCTCTCTCTCTCTCTCTCTCTCCCTGTGTCATATGGATTACTGTTAATTTATCATGTTGATCTGTTCTGTACGACATCTATTGCACGTCTGTCCATCCTGGAAGAGGGATCCCTCCTCAGTTGCTCTTCCTGAGGTTTCTACCGTTTTTTTTCCCCCGTTAAAGGGGTTTTTTTGGGGAGTTTTTCCTTATCCGCTGTGAGGGTCTTAAGGACAGAGGGATGTCGTATGCTGTAAAGCCCTGTGAGGCAAATTGTGATTTGTGATATTGGGCTTTATAAATAAAATTGATTGATTGATTGATTGATATTTACTTCCGTGTTCGAAAATAAGGTGGATAGCAACATTTTGGCTAAAAAGTCTTTTTAGCGTTTGGTTGTACTAAAAGACCCTCTAAGGAGTCGAATGTTCCGTTTCTTATTAAGGACATTTTTTAATTTTTTTTTTGTATTTTATTTTTTCATTTTGGTTTTAAATCTGTTTTTGGCTAGCAGAAATTAGCATTAGCTCTGTCATAGTTAACCATAGTTATAAATGCACCATGCTCACTAAGCTAGCAGCTAGTGTTAAGGTAAGCTCCACCCATAGATATATATTAAATCATAGATGACTCATTCCTGTGGCTACTGTGCATCAACATCGCTGCCATCTTGGGGAGGTCACAGCCGGCTGGCTAGTACTGCTGTGTATGGAGATAAGTCTTGAGCAAATTCGGCGTGCTCACTCAAAAGTCTCAAAGTGTAATTGCGTGCCGGTCCAAAAAATTACAGCAAAGCAGAAAAAACCAACAGCACTCACTAATAAGTACAATACATTTTAATATAGAGCTCGAAAATCATGCCTCTTCTTGTAGACCCCCATCGGACATCTAGGCTCAAATGTTTTGTGGGGGTCTAAGTAATATTTTTTCATGTTAAAGTTTGACAGTTTATTATGTGATTCTTCAGTTAAAGGCTGTGGAAATAACGTAGTGAGAAAGCCTATGTGACGTCACGTCATCACACCTTCCCTCCACTTCTCAACTCACAGTGCTGCTGCTGCGTCTTCTGCCTCGTCTAATGGCGTGGACAACGCCAACCATCTCCCCACTGGCGTTGCTGAAACTTTCCACATGTCCAGACTTGTAGTGGTTTTCGCCACGCTTAAGGCTTTTCTCCTCTCCTTGGAAGAAGGTGGTGAAGTGCACCAGAGACACAGCCATGTTCCGAGTGCGAGTGGTGACCTATATCATACGCATCAAGAGCAGCAAAGACCTGTAGTCCACAATCGCTCTCACACAAAACCTAACCGTATCTTTGCACAAAAAAATATATTAAAAATCCACAACCAACATACGTGAAATTCATGGTACAATTCAAACGGGACCAGAAAATAATTTTTATCTAACCACTGAACTACATTATGAGAAATCGATTTTTAAGGTCCCATGTACCGGAAATGGAAACACGCAACTTGCGAGCTCTATAGTGGATTGCACAGCAGCAGTCGAACGGACGCGTTTCAGCTCATATCCGTCCTCAGCGTTAGGAAATGGCCACTTTAGAATGAAAATACAGACAGTACTTCCTGACCCTCACGCCGACAAGAAGTCCAGTGTAGTTTTTTAATCCACAAAACTCGTTAGGGGTATCAGTGTTTACATGAGACTCACATTACACAAGACTAGCTGATGGCTAGTGATGGTGCTAGTTCTCAAGTCTCGCGCGAGTTGCCATGTAAACGCAGCACGCCTGCAGGGCAGGCTAACTGACCACGGTGAGAAATGATGCTATTAAGGTGGAGTAAATTACGTCTTTTCAAGTCAGTTTTGCATGCTACGGCTTCAGGGCACTTGGATCACGACGGACGAGCCGTTCTGATGTTTCTGAAATGCATTAGCGGAGTTTCAAAATGTGGGTTCCATGCAGTTCAAGTGTAGCTGTTATTCCGGCTAGCTGTTATCCTCTGATACCCCGGAACAAGTTTTGTGCATTAAAAAACTATACTGGACTTGTTGTTGGCATGAGACTCAGTAACTACTGTCTGTATTTTCATTCTAAAGTGGCCATTTCCTTTCCTTTCCGTTCGACTGCTGCTGTGCAATCCACTATATTAAAAAGTATTATTCTTATTAGTGAGTGCTGTCGGGTTTTTCTGCTTTGCTGTAAGTTTTTGGACCAGCACGCAATTACACTTTGAGACTTTTGAGTGAGCACACCAAGTTTGCTGAAGACTTCTCTCCATACACGGTCAAATTCTAGTACTAGCCAGCTGGCCGTGACCTCCCCAAGATGGCGGCGACATTGACGCATCGCTGAAACAGGCAGAAGCCGTCAACGAGGTATCTACTGTATATGATATCTGTGAGCTCCACCCTACAAAAATCCAAGTTGGGGACGGACAAAATGCCAAACATGAGGCTTCAAAACTCGACCAAACGAGTATTGTCACAATGGCTACGTCCATTATTTTATAGTCTTTGACCAAAACATCTACACCTGACCAACATAATCTTAAAGCCCTTTCACATGTACCTAGTTCAGCCCAAAAGTTACAGGTGTGAAACCTCCCCTGGACCAAACACCTCAATCGTGGTCTGACATAAAGAGGTGGTTTCTGTCCAGATCAAACTGAACCATGGTATGGTCCATTTTTGTTTTTGAATAATTTGGACTTTAAAACCAATGACAGGAGGTGCTGGTAAGCTACTGTCATAACCAGAAAGAAAATAACAAAATGAGGGTTTTACATCACTAAATATAATCCTGCTCCCTGCTGGACCTCATGTTGTCCATGTAACTGATGATCTGGTCATGTAAATGAACCATACTGACACGCAGCCTGCGTCACTGGGACTGGACCACAGAGTGAAGGGTTTGTGTCCTCATAAACATGTTGAAAGCCTCCACAAACAGCTTCATCCCTGGACGTTCACCTGACGTCGCAGCTGGAGGAGAAACTATTTACCTTCACACAACCTCTCTCTACTAAAATCAAGAATATAAGAAGTGATGTGGGACACAGTGAGTTTGTCTTCGTGTGTCTTCTGTTGAGCAAATATCATGTGCATTTGTTTGTGTTACTGTGAATGTGAGTGTGTCGTGTCCTCTCGCTGCTGACAGCTTCTCATTATCCACAGACAGCTGGAGGAGGTCATCACTGCCCCCGTCACACACACAGACACAGACACACATGCCATACTTGTGAGGACCCACAGTGAGATTATGAATTCTGCAGACCCTAACCCCGACGTTAACCCAAACCTAATTAACCCTTTTCAAAATGTCATTACTTTTAGTTTTTCACAAATTATCTGACAAAACTTCACTTGTATTAAAAAATGCCTTTTTTACTTTTCCCCCCAAATGTCCTTGTTTCTGTATAAATGCCCAAAATGTCCTCGATTTCAAGAGATATCTTTATCTTACCCTAAATATCCTCACTTTTCAAAACCTCATTTTAGAAAAAAGGTGTCCTCACTTCTCAAAATGACCATGCCTTTTAAATATCTTCTTACAAAAAATTGTCTGCACTTTCCAAAATGACCTTACCTAAAATAAAGTCCTCTTTATCCCTACCCAAATGTCCTCTCCTTACAAAATGTCTTCGTTTAAAAACTCTGCTACTGCTCTTTGGTTAATTATACTGCACTGCGCTCAACCAGTGTCTGTTGGGAGCTAGCTAACTGCTTATTTTGGTGATTACCGCCATCTCGACCCACGAGCGTTGCTGTAGAAACATTGTGCCCACCCTCAGTCTCCCCCAAGGTGGCCTCAGTGGGTAAGCGACTCAGTTTCACATTGTTAACTATGTCATCACTGTTATCTCTGTTAGCACCATTAGCAGTGTCCACACAGCTAGTGGTGCTAACTTAGTTAACAATGCTAAAGTGGCTTACAGCTCAAAAAGAAGCCGCTTGTATTTCATGAACGTGATTCTGTTTAAATTAACCAGATCTGACATCCCTAATTCAGTATAAATGTTTTCCATCGATGAGGTGTCATTATGAAAATAACTGCTTTTGCAAATTTAAGAGAGTTGCAGGAGTCCTCAGAAATAAAGCGCTACACATTCAGTGGGTGTGTTACTGTACATCAAAGGGAAGTGAGGTCACAACTGCAACTCATGATTATTCTAGGTGAACAGAGCTGCAACGATTAGTCAATTAATCTAGGGATGCATAAAATATATATTAGGCCGATAAATTGTTGGACGACAATGGGACGTTTTCATAATTATGTATCATTCCGATAATTTAAATTACAGCTGATAAACAGCGCAGATAATACGAAGCATCTACACACCCGACATAGTGGGTGGCGGTACATGTACCTTTAAACTTGGTTTGTGAGCTGCCAATAAACACAGAGAAGAAGAAGAACATGCCGTGGTGTGGATGTGTTTCACAGCTCCAAAGGCGCTGAGGGTCTGATCTCCGACTGCCCGACACCCCACCAGATCAACAAACTACCTGCAGCTGTTAAACAGGTAAGACACAGTGCAGAGTCATGAGCTAATTAGCAGCAGCTGCTTACAACATAAACTACTACAGATTATCTGTTGTCATATTGGTTGTCAGAGCCTGAAATAATCCAAATCGACACATCCCTGTATTAATCAATAAACAGAAAAATTACTTGGCAGCTATTTTGATCATTGAATGATCTTTATTTATCATTTTTAAAGCAAAAAAGCCATTTGCTGGTTTGTGTTTCTTAAATGTGAGAGTTGATGTTTTCCTTTGTCATACATGATTATAAACTGAACAGCTTTGGATTTTTTAAATGCTGGTTGAATTTAAAGACGTCACCCTGGGCACTGGGAAATGACACGTGAACTTTAGTAATTAATTTAGAAATTAACTGTTTGATCATTTGAAAATGAAAATAATTGTAAATTGCAGGTAACGATTAATCTGCCAGTTATTTTCTTGATTAGTTGCTTGGTCTATAAAATGACGGAAAATGGTGAGAAATGTTCCACTGTGTTTCCAGAGCCTAAAGGTGGCAAACTCACGCTCTTGTTCATCTTTCAAACAGTCTAAAACCCAAAAATATATAGTTTAAAATCACAGTTTAAAGGGATAGTGCACCCAAAAATGAAAATTCAGCCATTATCTACTCACCCATATGTCAAGGGAGGCTCAGGTAAAGTTTTAGAGTCCTCACATCCCTTGTGGAGATCCAAGGGGAGAGTGGGTAGCAGTACAACTCCACATAATGGAGGCTGACGGCGCCCCAGATTCAGAGATCCAAAAAACACATAACTGAAACCACAAAATATCTCCATACTGCTCGTCCGTAGTGATCCAAGTGTCCTGAAGCCCCGACATAAAAAGTTGTTTGGAAAAACCTCATTTGAACTCTGTTTTTAGCCTATAGATATTTTGTGGTTTCAATTATGTGTTTTTGGATGTTTGAATCTGGGGTGCTGTCAGCCTCCATTAGGTGGTGTTCTGCTGCTACCCACTCTCCCCTTGGATCTCCACAAGGGATGTGAGGACTCTAAAACTTCACCTGAGCCTCCCTCGGCATATGGGTGAGTAGATAATGGCTGAATTTTCATTTTTGGGTGCACTATCCCTTTAATCACAAAACCTGGGGAGAAAAAAAAGAAGAAGCTGGTAGCGGAAAATGGAACAGACTGAAAACTTTGTCTTATGAGGAAAAACTGATGTTGACAGAGTTGGGAAAAAGGTAATAAATCACAATATTTTGTTTCACAATACTCAGCATATTGAAATAATATCATGTCATGACATAAGTATTGTGATAATATCGCATCCCAGGTCCTCTGGTGATTCCTACCCCACTTAATAGCCGGAGTGTTGCCAAGTTAAGGTTTACCCGGATACAGTTTTTACTTGTCCAGGTGCAGCTGGTAAAAAGCAAGTGTATCACAAGACTAACTGGGATTGAGTGGTTGAGTTGGTCATCCTGGAAATATTTACTTTGCATGCTCACTGAGCGGGATAATAAGTGTGTGTGTGTGTGTGTGTGTGTGTGTGTGTGTGTCCGCCTACTGAACTGGTAAAACAATAAACACCACCCAATTCTCCTTCCTCCATCTCACTCATCTCTCACACACTCGTTTGCTTTGTCCTTCTCTTTCAATTTCACCCACACACACACACACACACACACACACACACACAAATATATGCATACAGACAAAAATACATATACACAAACACACACGTATACCTTCGTCTCTTTCTCTCACACACACACACACACACACACACACACACACAATAAACACTTGTCATTGGTCGGCATCAGTCGTTTATTCTTGCCGGAGCGAGGGATTTGTTTTTGTTCTTCCTGTCATTCGCCCATTTGACTTGATGGATGGTGGGTGGTGACGCAAAACACCTGCCACACACACCCACACACACACACACGCACGCACACACAAGTGATGTATTTGCATATCTACAAATACTTTGTTTGGAAAAAAAAAAAAAAACAGGAAGGAAAGCAGATACACATATTAATATACACGACAACATTTAAGGTCATACGTACGTACATATTAACATGTGGACACACACACACACACACACACACACACACACACACACACAGGTTTCAATTAGCAACATTACTCCCTGTCCTCTAATTTCTTTTAAAAAATGAAAACTAACTTTTTCTATTCTTGTGAGGACCAAATTATGAACCAACAACACACACACACACACACACACACACACACACACGGTCCAGACCATCAGGGTGCACAGACAGATTCCTCTTGCCATGGTTGACTTCCTATGTGGCCTGCAGTGTAAACAACAGTTTATCTCCATAGAGGACAAATGGACAGCAGCAGCAGCAGCACAGAGAACATGAGGAGCAGAGGAGGATGTGACCCTGAGGGCTACGGTTCAAATCCCACTAAGAGCTGGGAAATGTGAGCACCGCTCTCCTCAATAACTACCAACCAAGTTACCCTTGAGCAAGTAAATATCTCGCAGGTAAAGAGCCAGGGATTTGTTGCGAGGGGTTGGTGGGAACACAACACCAAACTAGAGATAATATCGTTCTGTGTCTGCTGGATGTGAACATACGTTGTTGGAACAAGGACATGTTGATGCTGTGCACTCTACAGCTCGTTTAGATGCTTTTCTGCCCCCTAGTGGACAAAAAACAATTCACTTCAATCGCTGATTAATGCATTTTGATTAAAAAATTGTACCATGTCGTCCTAGATAAGTCGCACTGAACCAATATGGATTCTTTCAACTGATACCAGTAACCTATAACTACCTGCTTCTTTTGGACGATAACTGAAACGATAACCGTTAATTGCACATTTTTGTGTTTTAAAAAGAAGTGTATAACCTGTGTTTATGTACACCTGAGGATGAGAGGCTGAAATATAGTGAGAACATATGGCTGACTGAACCAAATCAAAGTGATGTCACTATTGTTAACACGACGAACACAAAGAACAGTTGTGACTCAACGTTAGGTCTACCCTCAACACCCCTGCCCCCACATAACCCTACGCTACAGACGAACATCAGAAATACGAGGATGTGAAAGTAAAAGGTCCACGTTACATCTGGTGTATGCAATGTTTATGTCATCACACACCCAGGCACGTCTCACCGTCCCACGACAGATGAGCCTACAGCTACCAAGAAGAAGCGATGTGCTATTGATTCACCTCACACATTCACACTCAACTCAGACAAACAAGCGGCCGTCACTCACACACGCACAACCAGAGAGGTAACGATACAAATAATCGCTAAATGTAGCATCACCTGTTTAGCTATTATTCATAAAGATAGCAACAAAGTCCAGGCCAGGGCGTAAAATTAACCTTTAACCTCATCTGCCATTGGCTAGTGACCTCCAAAGACTCACCGGCCAAACATATTGTTCACTAGCCAAATAAAAAAATCATGCCTTGTTTGATTAAAAATAATTACCATACGTTTTTAGTATGAAACTCGAACTTTAGGAAAATCCAACCCTGTCCTTGGTAGGGCTGGGTACCGAAGTTCAGTTCTTTTATAGCACCAACCGAATTGCTTCGGTGCTAATGAGTATCGAAAAAAATTTCGGTACCTAGGAGTCACGTGATCTGAGTCACGTGATCTGAGTGCCGGTGATTGGCTGTAATGTTACATGTACAGGCAGGGATGCATATGTGGTCAGTGTTGCCAACTATATTTAGCGACTTTTCAGACAATTGGAGACTTTTGGAGACTCTGACGTGAAAGCACGTATCGTTCTTATTCTTCTCAACGAGCAGTGGATGCTGCCGTGGGCCCTTCCCTCGCCCCAAAGCACTTGCAGACGGCCCAGTCCTCCCTCCCAGCAGCAGTCAGAGCAGGAGATGTTAACCCCTTCGCGTCCAGACTGCAAGTGAATCGCGCATGCGCGGAACCGCCGCTGGCTGATCCCGACCTGGTTTACAGTCAGGGCGGGATGTAAATGTAAAATTTTCTTTGTCTAACATAAATCACTGAAAGAAGGTTCACTTGTAGTTCTAAACATATTCAGGGTGTTTTTTTTTACTCAGTTTTTGTCTCTGCCACGACGTTATTCCTCTCTCCTACAGCCGTATTTCCCTGGGTTAAAAAAATCCATATCATCACAGCCCTAGTTGGGATGGCAGTAGAGCAGTCATCTAATCTGAGAGATTCTGGCTTTTGTACATTTTTTTTTATTTTATATATCTATTATTTTTTATTGTTTTTTAAACTGCTTTGAGTGAAAAAAAGCCTGAAAATTAAAACCCAAGATTTGTACCATATTTGTAATGTCATTTCTTTTTGTTAGAATTGATTTTATGAAACTGGTATTGAAAAATTATCGTTCAAGAACCGGTATCGAAATCAAGGTATCGGTATCAGTACTGGTATCGAAAATTTTTGAACGATACCCAGCCCTCGGTGTTTCTTTGGCGTGCTTGCGGCAAACGCTGCAGCTCATCGTGTTGGTGTGGGGGTCGTAGGTCAGCCATGGCCGCAGCCGGCCAGCCTCGTCTAGTTTCCATTTTTCAATAAAACGCTGTGCGACATTTGTACTCCGTTTAACTGTCTGTTCTTCTTGTCCAAGTCCAACATGTTCATCTTCGCTTTTCCTCTTGTCTGGCAGTGGCTTCGTGGCAGGAATGTGTCGCCACATCTTGCTCAGAAGTTAGTTGACACAGCTGGCAGAAATGCTCGAAGCACATAAAAAACCCACATGCAATTCAAAATTTTCCATCGGCCACTGGCCACTAGCGCTTGGCGGGTGTTAATTTTACACGCTGGTCGAGGCCTTTAAAAGCTCGGTGTTGGATGTAAGCCGCTGTTGCTAATTAGCTCGTGCTAACACTCCGGAGACGATCCTTCAGTGTTACGTCTAACTGGTGTCGGGTCGTCGGAGATCAGACACTCGGCGCAATCCTATTGTCTTCCTCTGGAACTGTGAAAGACGTCCACACTGCGACACTTCCTCTGTGTGTTTATCGGCGGCTCGCAAACCAAGTTTAAAGGTACATGTACCGCCACCCACTGTGTCAGTATATTGATGCTGCCCTTGTTCAGTCAATGAAAGCAGTCTGGCTTTGTATCGGCGCTATTTATCGGCTATAATTTAAATTAACGAATTAATGCATAATTATAAAAATGTCCCGTTATCAGATGAAAATGTATCGCCCTGATTTATGTCATGCACCCCTAAAAAGACTGGCTAACTTGAAGCAATCTCAGCCAACTGTGGGGTCTCTGACAGTCGATTCAAATCTCCGACGTTCCAGGGGCAGCCCTCACACTAACTACAACTTTAAGATACCTCATTATGAGACAGCCGAACAATGTGAGTCATATCATGTGTAATAATATTGATAAAATTTATCTGATCCAGCAGCTTTCACAGAAATGAAAGTGTCTCACAAGTAGGTGATATAACATATCCTGAAAATGACACACGGCATGTAGTCACTGCGCCACGAGTGCCAAGGATTTAAAGTGTTACTGCAGCTCTAGCATGACATCAAGGCACTTTTCTGTCAGCTTTAAATGTTAAAGTGCAATTTAACAAATTCTGTCGTAAATAATTAACAATGACGACGCCAAAAAATAATGATCATTTTAGAAAGAGACAGATAAACACTGACACTGATGTCAACATGGACAACAGGATGTGAATATCATCAGCCAAAATGTCAGAACAACTATTTCTGTCAGTTGCGTTTCTGGGGGTGGGAACGTGTTTGTGTGTTTGCATGTGTGTGTGTGGCCCATATGGTATCATGGGAATAAAAAGAGAAAGCCACACACACACTCTCGCACTCTCGCTCTCTCTCTCTCTCACACACACACACACACACACACACACACACACACACAGGGTAATGACAAAACTGGACTCTTCAGATTGATACCAAATTAGAAACTGTTTTTGTTTTTTTCCAAACAGACCTAGAGGAGCTTGGCAGGCGGGATGAACACTTGACGAGAGAGAGGGATGGGAGGAGGAGGAGGAGGAGAAGGAGGAGGAGGGGAGGTATTGAGAGGTGGAAGGAGAGAAAGAACGTGAGAAAGAGAAAGGGAAAGGATGGATGGAGGAATTAAAATAACTGTAAAAATGGAGTGAGGGCGGGTGAGGTGGAAATGGATCCATGGGGACTGTATGTGTGTGTGTGTGTGTGTGTGTGTGTGTGTTGTTTTAGCTGGGCGGCCTTGGATTCCTTGTTGACCTTTACAAAGATAGCAGCTGGTCGTCCCTTACAGTTTTAAGTTTGGTTTGGTTGGACCACAACGATCTGAAAAGCAGATGGAGGGAGAAGGAGAGAGTGATGACGGAAGAAAAATTCTTCTGTCGTTCGTCGACCTCCCTGGAAGGAAAAGGAAGTGAGACAAATGGCTCGAAACAAACTGAGAGGAATTAATTTGGCTTTTTTTTTTAATGTTCTATTTAGTCTTTCATCCAAATAAAGCTTTCACTTCGACTGAGGAAGAAAGAGAAAAGTAAACTGTGAGTTTGGCTGAGCTGCGTTCTTTCAACTCTCATGCCAAGAAAAAACACTTTGAATTTAGTTGAAAGGAAGAAAGTTAAGAGCTGGTCGACTCTGGACAAAAAACTTCTTGCACATTGTCTAATTATTTAGGGATGATTTCATCAAGTGCGTACCATCATGGGCACAGACTGATGCCTTTAACTTAACCAAATTTAGCTTGAGCGCACCCCCATTTAGGGAGAATTCATACAACTAAGGACAGTGGATCTTATCCAGATCCAAGTGATCGGACAGTTTTAGTTCAGGGGGTGGAGTAAAGCAAACATCACTGACCTTTTCATTTTGTCTAGAGGACAGAAGTACTAGATGTTGTATCGGTGCAGACTTGGTACATAACGAAGCCAAGAATCAACTGAAAACTATCTTATTCTGGCTCCAATGAAGCTGTGCATTTTAGTTCTCTCGAATGACAGTGAACCACAGACAGTGGTGGTAAAGTAACTAAATGTATTTAAGTACTGTACTTAAGTACAATTTGACATACTTGTACTTTACTTAAGCATTTCCGTTTTATGCTACCTACTACTTCTACTCCACTACTACTCGCACAAACGAAGAAACATAGGGCTGCAACTAATTATTATTTTTAATGTCGATCTGCAAATTGTTCTGCCCTTTCTCATTGTTCATTGGAAGGTTTATGACAATTTAACTTGACAACACCGACTCTTGTGCGCGCACGGCGAGAGAGGAGAGGCAGAGACGCTGTGCTGCTGCCAGAGGAGCCGCTGAATGAGTTCCCTCTGAGCGGTAAGTCACTAAAAGAGTCTGAGAAGTCCGGGGCTGTTCATAAAACATTCAGGACGCCACAGTTTATACCACACTACTGAAGCTGCTCCTCTTTTTGGAACCACCACAGAGTTGGTAATCATTTAGCTTTCAGCCATGCTTGTTGTTGCTGTGTCACATCGTATTAAAAATCATACCGGTATTATCGTGAATGAGATTGCGTGTTCTGTCCAGGGGTGAACGAACAAAGTTAGCATGCACGGTTTGCAATGGACTTCACATGACGATATTCACATCTTTGATTAGGTTTTATGAAAAACCCTTTTGATTTTTTTAATGGACCCTTACAGACTGAGGAAAAATAAATAATTGAGGATTGGACACATTTCATAAAGTAGGAAGTCACCACTTTTTTTCATATCTTTGTTCACCATAGCAGTAACTGTGAATAAATTACCCTTTGTGCTCATGATTTCTGTAAAATACACTCAACAACTGAATTGTAAAAAATCTAACCAAGCTAACAACATGTAGCATGACCAAATTAAACAAACGTTTAAATATCTAACATTACGTTTTGATTCACGATGCTAAGCCGCTTAGAACTAGCTCAAGCGGGTCGCCAGAGGGTTTCAGGTTTAAACATTTTGAGAGCCAAGACTTTGTTTGTTTGGAATCAGACAGGGACCCACTGTCAGGATTAGTGATGTAATGAGAACCAATACTCGCGATACCTTTGGATTCCATGATGAAAAAAACCTGGCGAACCAGTCACAGCCGCACTTTAGGCCAGAAAATAGATCTGCTCATAATATATGCAGTTTTAAACACCACTTTGTCTGTTTATTAGCTCCCGGTGGTCTCCTATGAGCCCAGCCTTCGAGACGTACAACACTCCATTAAATGTCATTCAGTTAATCAAAAAATATCCCAATTAAAATCAGTAGCATCATAAGCACATTTGTTCCATGTTATTTTGTTTAATTTCAACAACACAGAGGACAGCTTGAACCAGCTGCATGTGAGCTAACGATCAGGGATTTCACTCTCAGCAGTACATGACTGCGCATGCGTGTCTACTTCCAAAACACAGCAGTTGGGTTGCGTTTGATTTGTTGTACTGGGACGTTTGATTTTTCCACAACTGGACCACAGACGTCAAAAAACGCCGTCTGCACAGGGACGGGACAAACAATAAATGAAACCAACGAAATTCCACACATTCTGGTGGCTGGCTCAAACGCTGTCAGCGTGATTTAAATAGTAAATAGTTTATTGAGTTTATTGCGGATGTTGATCAATGTTTTTCACAACGAAAAAGAGAAAAAAAATTATAAGGAATATCAATCTGTTGATAGAAATGTTATTTTATATGCAAATATTTTAATAACGTATTTCTTGTTTAATGGTGCGTTCGTTTTGTATTCAGAGGTCGGAAGTCAGAAGTGGGAATGACGTCACCTCTGAGTTGACAACAGTTTTTGCATTCTAGTTGACAACGGTGGACAAGTCGGAAAAAAAAAAAAACATGAACGTTACCGTTCTACCGTTGGGCTAGCCATAGCCACTGTTAGCAATATCAGTTGATAACAACGCTCTACGTGGCATTTTGCACATACAGACAGCATAGCAACATGCCCACAGATAAAAATTTAACAGTACTATGGGTATGGCTGACCTAATGTAAAACAAATAAGATAGAATTGCTATAAACAGTACTTTAGCAGAGTGTTTACTCACTATGTACGTTACCAGTAGCCATCATGAATTCGAAAGTCAGGGTTGATGCGGTTGCTCCGAGTTTCCAAGTTGGAAATCCAACCTCAGGGTGCGTTCGAGTTTAAACTTCCGACTGGGAACTGGGAATTTCCAATCTCTGAGTACGAAATGAACGCAGCATTAGTACATGAGATCTTAGGATTTATTTTTTATTTTTTTTTACCATGGTATCGACTTTGGTATTGAGAATTGTGTAATTTTATTGGTATTGGCACCGACTACTGAATTTTTGGTATTGTGACATCCCTAGTCGGGATCCTGCATTGCTACTGTAACGTCAAGCCTTTCATTCAGAATTTCAGGGAGGGAGGGTGAGTGGCACTTAGTAGGACCACAGTGCAGCTGCTGATGGTTTGTCATCATGCCTTCATAAGCTTCCAAATTGTATTTATTGACGAAATTTGGCGTCAAATTTGCATTTGACTGATTCATTGCTGAGCCAACAAAATGTCAATAAATTGTTTAAAAAAAAAAAAAAGAAAGTAATAATGATATTTTTGGACATTTTTGCACATTTGATAGTGAAATTTGTTTATTTTTCTGTTCTCAGTTAACATGTTGTGTTGCTGGAAATATTAAAACGTTTTCTATGTTTTAATAACTGAGGTTTTAAAAAGGTTACACAGCTCCTGCCTTGTTATGACCAAACTGTACGACAGAAACAGATCTGACAATGATGCAAAAATAGCAAACAAACACCGGCGTCTCCGCGGGGATGAAATGATGGATAGATGATGGAGGGATGATTCGAACAGAGGGAGAGCGAAAGAGATGGAGGGATGAAGCGATGAGACATGAAGGAAAGTGTGATAAGCCTTCCTCAGGTCTGCTTTACTATCATTTCACAGCCTAAACGTGCAAAGGTCAGCTGTTATTAATGGCAGGCCCCGAGGAGTGTGTGTGTGTGCGTCTGGGTATGTAAATGTGTGTGAGACAGTAAGTGTGAAGGCTTGCATGTCACACCTTTCTGCTCCAAATGCCATGTAGCCTGCCATTAGTGTCGTTGCTGTATCATCCCCACGAGGCTCGAGGCTCAGGGTGCGTCTGGAAATTTGACCTGACGCTCCCTTTACTGCTTCCATCTACGACATGAGCAGTTTTATTTTTCTGTTGTGAGCTGAGATCTGCTCAGGAGGAGACGAACGCTGTCTGATCTGACTTCTTGCTCCACAGTTATTAGCCAGACCCAATGTATTTCCATGAAAATGGAGACAACAGTCGCAAAAGGTTTTATGTTTTGAGAGCTCCTCAACATGATTACATTTTGATTATATATTTTATTTTGTTGGTAATACTTGTTTAATCACAATCTTCAGTAATGTGTACAGCCCTCAACGTAAGCGCCCTGGCCCTGACTGCATCACTGTCGTGCCACAAATGACATTAAAGTACACCTTCAAGTGTGATATTGCTTAATGCCCAGTCATTACCTGGAAGTACCTTAGTATACACCTTCAAGTGCCCGAGTCTGCAGTTAAATGCCAAAGGAAGAAGAAGACCGTATACCAGCACGAAAGAACAACAGTAGTTGGGTTTTCATCCACCTATTTGTATTCGCGTTTTCAACAATTGCGAAAAAAAAAAAAAACTTGAACGGAAACGCCAGAAATTCGAAAAAAGGACGAAATATCGCAAAAAAGTTTTTACGCTTGGAGGGGATGGAAAAGTCAGCGTATCGATATTAGGAAAATGCGACTTTTGGCAATGGAAACAGATTTAGCGAATAAACGATGACATAGGCTACCTACGTGCCCATACACGTTGACAACGACGCGGTGGTCCCCTTGTCCCAGTTTTTAACAGTAGTACTCTGGTCAGTGAGTGTAGTCTCTCATTTCTTTTTCAGGACACTTGCGTGCCGACAACGCTGATATGAGTGTGATGAGAGCTCTGGCAATAGCCAAGAAGTTCCCAAGGAATCTCTCCATCTCGTCGTAGTCATGGATGTGCCGGTAGTTGTTTACATCAGTTGTGGACGCTCTCAATGACATCATCTCACGGCGCCCTCTTCTTCTACAGGTGTTCTTTTACATTTTTATTTTTATTTTTCACAAGAAGCACCACCTACCGCTCGAACTATTGACTCCCAATACTCGTTAAACAATAATGAATGGAAACGTGCATAAATTCACATTTTCCTTTGCGCATTTAAACAAAATTCGCTTAAAATTTGCGACACATTTGGATGGAAGCCCAGTTAATGTCTCGGCTGATCAAAAAGAAACGTGTTTTTTCCTGAGGCCAGCATATTTTTTAAAATATACAATGGGACCAACATGTACTTACACTATGCTACAAAATGGCAGCCTCATGACGAGGCGATGAGTGCTGCACTTTGTTTTTCCTGGTTGCCGAAAGTTGGAAAATGTTCGACTTTGGGTAAAACGCTGCACTCGTCTCTCACCCTTCATACCCAGCCATCCAATCACAGTGGAGAAGGGATGGGAAAAATAGCCTTGCACCGAGACCAACCGTCACATCTTACATGTACAGGTGCTGAACAAAAACAACACAGAAGAAATATGTAAATATACTGTAGACTGTACAAAGACTAGAACTTGTGTTAGAGGCGGATCATCAGGGATTAATAATAAAATTTAAAAAAATTTAATGTCAGTGCTTTCTAAAAGGAGTCTGTGTTTAAGTACATGGGATTTTCTGCTTCATTTTTTTACCATGGAATTGACTTGGACTTTGAGAATCATTTACTTTTACTGGTATTGCTACTGACTACTTAATTTCTGCTTTTGTGACAAACCTATAAATTACAGGTACACTGAAAATGCAATACGTTTATCAGGGAGATGCCGTCGCATTGTTTTAGCAGTGTTGTTCTTCATAACAAAAACAGGCCTACACAACAAGATATGGATATATTCAGCACTGTTTTGGTCAGTTTTAGGGATTGTAGAGAGAAAGGATGTAGCTCAGCAGTACAATGTACTCACCCCTATTCAAAAACTACATTAGATTAATTTAGAGATACGAACTTTGTGAGTCCAGAATAAACAAACGCTCCAAACTACCTAACACGATGTGACGTCAAGAGATTGATTATTGCTGCCCCTTTAAACACAACGTTAACACTGTTTGCTCCAAAAACAATCTCAGTAATGGCTCTGTCTAATTGGCTAAATTGGATTGTGATAGATGTGTCTGTCCAGGAAATGTCGAGGATAAACTTCCTCTCAGTTGAAGTAAGAGTTAATCTGCGGGAGACGGATGTGTCATCAGCTCTGCTACACATGTAGACAGGCATCATTCAGTCCGATTCACCAAACTTAAAAGCAACCAAATGTCACCTCGTCCCGGTCTTTTGCTCCTTCTGAAAGGACAACAAATGCGGCGTAAATGCAGAACGAATGCGGTGTAAATGCATGCAGTGTTGCTGCTCCGCTCCACCTGATGTATTTTTGGCCGCGGCTGTGTCCCAGTTGTGTGCGGCTCCTTGGTGTTGGGGAGGCAGGTGAAGGGTGTCTGGTGACAAAATGCCTGGTGTGTAGCCTATTTTCCGGGTTTTGACCTTCCCTGAATACACCGCTGTGAGGAGAACGAAGATGAATTGGAGCTCCGAGGCTGTCCACTCGGAGAAGAAAAAAAACAAGAGAAAAGACTAACTGATGGATATTAGTCTCATTTTCTCTTTCTATTCGCCTGTTTCTCTGCCGTCCCTGTTGCTGTTGCATTTCTCTCTCCGTCTCTTTCTCCCTTGATCAGAGTAATGGAGTGTTCGAGGTCAGCTCAAGGTTCACAGCGAGGTTTTGGACAAACAGTGCAGATTGTCTGTTGTTTAACCTGCGCGACATGGAAACACAACACGCCACCGCCAAACAAAATAGGAAAATGGATTACAGTTAACGCAGAAGCAGAGAAGGATTTGATTTTAACCTCTACAGCTCCAGACGTGATGGTGTTTGTTTTTCCAGGTCATCGAGGGTTAGAAATCTTATCTTTGTCTCAGTGCACACATCTCCTTCATTTTACTCATCTCTCCAACTCTCAAAGGTTTCCTCTCGCTGTTGTAATTTCTATCACCTCCTGTTTTTCCTTTCACTGTCTCGTCCCTCAGTGTCACGTTCAGGTCACATCAGAAGAGGCCGGGGAGCAGGGTGACATTTCATTGCTACAGCCTGAGAGTGTTAATGTGAGTGACTCTGAAGGGAAGTCAACTCGTCGAAGATAATAGTTACGACAGCATTCGTCAAAGTATTATTATGAGGCTGCTACAAACAAATTTTTAAAATTTGGAATGAGAGGTATCACTGGACTTTTTACAAGAAAACACAGGGATGCAGCTGCAAAACATATCTCCAAAATATCTAATCAGATTGCTACAGTATTAGCTGAGGGGTGTTCTGTGGCGGCAATGGTTCAAGATGACACTGGACCCAGTACCAGCACCCTGTTCCCATTAAAGGAGCACCTGTTTTCCCTATTCAACTTTACATATTAATCATTATTAGTGTCCATGCCTACTTCTGCCTTACACAGTTTATGTGATGCTGAGCAGCTTTTGCATCACTTCCTTAAGTCCCTCCAGTTTTCAATACAGTGATTAGCGCTGCCAACACTGATGCGCCCATTTTTCTTGTTAATTAGAAATATTTAACACCTTAGAAAAAGTTAGTGTTGGGCATGTTCCTCTCACAATGTAAAGTATTACATATAACGAGTTACCTTCCATTAAAAGCAATTAGTTATGTCACACCATTACTCTGTGAAGTTTTGCGTTACTTTGATCAAAATGACGTCAGACGAATGAATAGGCACACATCCTTGGATACAGGGAGGGTCAGCAGACGATTAAAGTCTGATAATAATATATAGATACATAGATAAATATTTTTGGGCCTATGATATGAAGCACAATAAATATTGAGGTTAGCACAACAAACGCAATGGCTTGCGAGCTAGTAACCATGACAAGCACAAGTTCAAACGCCAGAGCTGAGCTCTGCCAGTTCCCGGTGTGTCGGTCAGCTATAGCATCATCAGATAGAGTTATGCATAAGAACGGGACAGTGTATGGAAACATATCCAACATACGCTAGTGTTGTCACGGTACCAAAATTGGGACCCACGGTACGATACCAGTGAAAGTATCACAGCTCTGAGTAGTATCACGACACCACAGCAAAAATGAGGCAGATGTGCCTTTTGTCATTTATGAAAAGATAAATCACTTTTCTATAATACATCAATGATATTTCAGTGGAATAAATTACTTACTGACTTATTCATACTTCAAAAACAGCATCAATAAGTGATTAACATAGGGGGGATCAAAATAAAATAAATAAATGAAATAAAAATCAACCAGCCACCCTCCTCCCCTGACAAGTTAAGAACAGTCCCTAAAGTGCGGTGAGGTTTGTGGAGCGTTACCTGCCACAAAGAGAGAAATGTGAACGGCTCGTTTCTCCTCTGACATGTCACACACCTTTGTGCTGCCACGGCTCGGCTGTTCAGGTACTTCTGGGCAGTCATGACACCAACGAAGGGGAAAATATTAGACCTGGAGCCAGGCTTCTTGGTCGCCGGTAAACCGTTATCTTGCGGTGGCTATAGCGCTCCGCCGTATTCCTGTCTGTGACCCCTGTTCAACCCACAACCGGCAAGATTCGCCTTTCGTTTCTGCTGCTGGTTGAAATCTGTACTCACACAGCTGCTCCTGAATGATTTCTTTTGCTCACACAAAACTATTTTTAGTTGCAAATGCGAGCAAAATGCTCGCACCGTAGAGCTGTGTGGAAAACAAATCACTGTAGCATATATAAACAAATCAAGCCTACAAGTAGAAATAAATAAATAATAACTACTTAAAGATACTCAATAGCTCAGTTCATACCTGAAATGTCACTGGAAAACAAACCACTGCAGCATGTTGAGTGCTAGGTGGCCAATGCATGCCGTTATTGGATGACGAATGGACACTGACCATCTTGTGATTGGACACACTGGTCGCAGTGGAGCCGTGTGGATGAATAGAAAATTAAAAAAATAATCTGTTCATTTCAGGTGGTTACGCATCACGTGATATTGTAGCTCGATGTAATAATATCACCTGAAATCCTGTTGGTAACATGTTATATTACTCAGTTACTGCTAAAAAGTAATATATTACTGTGACGCCTTACTTTTGTAACACGTTACCATCAACACTGCCTATTATTCTAGTATGCCATGAGAAACAGCAGGTCTGTGGCAGGTCATAGTTGTATGCATACACACACACACACATATATATATAATTTACTAGACGTCACTGTGTGCTTGTTTCATGGGACAGAAAATCATTGCAGAGGGCGTGTGAGAGACGGAAAGAAAGGTAAGCTTGTACATCACACACACACACACACACACACACACACAGGTAGAACAGATAATACCAGATGAAGATTGAAATGGGAGGAAGAATCAATATTTCCATTCAAACGTCTGTTTCATTTTCTCCAGATTAGAGGAGACCGTTTCTCTCTGCTCCATCACCGACCGCCCAACATCCACAACACTGACACTGTGTGTACGCGCTTCTGTGTGTCTGTGTGTGTGTGTGTGTGTGTGTGTGTGTGTGTGTGTGTGTGTGGCTATGAAACCCCGCGTCCTCACAGGGATGAAAAAAGGTGAAGACATGGGACACATGAAGCCACTGACGGCTCTCCGTAGGCGACATAAATGTGAGCGTGCCCGTCCACATTTTGTCTCTCTACATCCAATTTCCACCGTCCACAGTGTCCAAATAAACTGTCAACCCTGGACCGGCTGATAAAGAGTGTGCGCGTGTGTGTTTGTGTGTGTGTGTGTGTGTCACAATATTTGTCCTGTGTTATTGGAGCTCTGAGGCCACAGAGTCTTCTATAAACATCCAGCTGTGAATTATTCAACAAATAAACAACATCTAACACCTCACACACACACACACACACACACACATATTGTATTTGCGCTCAGACAAACACAAGCAGCACGCATACACACACACGCACACTCAGACAAAACACATATTTTAAAGATGGATAAATGTTATTCAATTCACTACATAAACACACACACACACACACAAACCTGTCAAGAAATAAGACTCACGTGTCCACACACACACACACACACACACACACACACACAAATATAAAAGTGTGTGGATTTGATTGTTGAAAGGGGAAAAAAGACTGATGGATTGAATTCACTTCTCACACACCCACACACCCACACACACACACACACACACACACACACACACACACACACACACACACACACACACACACACTCTCAGAGGCCATTTCATTTTGTCTCATCTTAAGTGGATTTGGCTGTTGGTCAGTTCAGTGGAAGGTGAAACAAAACCTGCTGTGACATCCAATAACAGGGCGACACCTACAGTCAGATTACAGGTACTGCACGGGATCTACCTGCTCCGCTCACACTGTCAAGGTGTGTGTGTGTGTGTGTGTGTGTGTGTGTGTGTTACATCACCATCGCCATGTGATGTAATAAAAGATTTCTTTTATTCTTTTCTATTATTTCAAGTATTAAAATGAGTATTATCAAGTTAAAGAACCTGAGTGCACAGATTACTCATTCACAGTCGTGGTTACTCAAAATCTATCAGGCCTGTAACTAATGTTTACTAAATTAGGTCACTGGTTCCCAATATGGGGGTCTTGACCCCTACTAGGGGTCACCAAAGCTTCATGGGCCGTCTCAAGGCCTTCTTGATTTAAGGGTCAGTGACAAATAAGGGCTGGCAAGATGAGCATTCAGAAATACCTTAAAAAATAGTTTTCAAAGCATGCATCAGAGTTGTTCAAATGTACATTCGGTATTTTTGTTGGTTTTATGTCATTTGAAATGACATTTGCACCATTTTTTTTAATCAAAAGTAAGACTGAATGCTATTGAAAATGTCAAATGGTGTAACCACGAAAGAACAATAAATATTATATATTTGATCCACCTACAGTAGATTTAAGTGTTCTAATGAGAAAATACTTTATTTTAAAAGCATTAAATTGAAATAAGATATTTTTGGAGTATTTTCAGTAATTCTGATAAGGGATAATGTCACCTGGTAAAGCTCTGCTACTGGTATATTTGAAATGTTTCCCTCTCTTTTTCTTCTTTGACAACAAAGAATAAAAGGAAAAATAAAGCTTATAAGAAATTGTCTGTAAAAACAATTACCTGGCTGTGGTTGTGTGTGTGTGGTTGTGTGTGTGTGTGTGTGTGTGTGTGTGTGTTTGCGTGTGTCTATGACGAACCACTTTTTCCTTATTTATTTAGTTTGATTTTAGTTTCCTATAAATGTATCATATATTGTCATGAAATAGCAGAAATGTAAATAATTGTATTTTACAGACAGAAATTTTAAAGGCAAATTTCAGTTTATTTCAACCCATCTCCTGTCGTCCTAAATTTGTTTCAAGTGACTAGTGACATAGAAATAATAGTTAGCATGTTAGCCGTTAGCCTAGATACAGCCAGGGCGCATAGTAGCGTCAGACCTGTTAAAACGTAAGTGAACGGGCAACCTTCAAGTGCAAAGTTAGTCCACTAAACAAGCTTTTTTCCACAAAGACCGCCTCATATTGTTAGGATAAATGTCAGAGAACAAATAGAAAACGACATGTAAACGTGTTGTCTTACCTTACCGGTGTGCTGCCATGTTTGTTTACCATTTAGGAGGAGGAGGAGGAGAAAGCGAGGCGCAACAGGTAGAGGACGAGAGAGGAGGAATGGCTGCTGCAAGGCTGCGTAGCTCTGGAGATTGGTGGTGTACCTGTGAATGCTGTGCCTCAGTGCCCACAGAAGAGGAATGCCTCTGTTGCAAGGAATGGGACCGGTTGCAGCCTTATTTTCAAGGTCTGGATGTGACCGAGGACGAGACACCTCCACCTGGAGTAGTATCCAGCTGGGCTTTATCTAGAGCTGGCGAGATATATTTTGGCCGTGCTTTGGAAAGCAGAGCTAGATGGTAAACAAACATGGCAGCACACCGGTAAGGTAAGACAACACGTTTACATGTTGTTTTCTATATGTTCTCTGACATTTATCCTAACGATATGAGGCGGTCTTTGTGGAAAAAAAGCTTGTTTAGTGGACTAACTTTGCACTTGAAGGTTGCCCGTTCACTTACGTTTTAACAGGTCTGACGCTACGGCTGTATCTAGGCTAACGGCTAACATGCTAACTATTATCTGTATGTCACTAGTCACTTGAAACAAATTTAGGACGATAGGAGACAGGTTGAAATAAACCGAAATTTCCCTTTAATGTTTGAGTAACATCTCTATTTTAAATGAATTATTTTAAATAAGTATTCTATTTTCAAAAGTAGTTTTTTTTTTTTTATAATACATCTTTAATTAGCATCATAAACTGCTGATAATTGACATAACCGGTTACACCATTTGACATTGACAAAATCAAATTTGACAGGCATTACCAGGCCTGGAATTTCGTCGTTTTAGGGGCAAGGCCACTTGGCCTTTCGTGTTGTCAATTTTTTGAGGGCAGCAAGGCCATAAAATAAAACAATGATTGTAAGTCCACGTCCATAATGACCTTACTACTATATGTTGAATTTCCTATCTTACTTGTTTACTAATTTATCACACTAGGCTTGTTCGAGATGAGGCAGGCCTGCGCAGATGATCAGCGCACAATGCATCCCGGTTAGTTTTGTGTCCGACTTCATCCTGACTTGCTCTGACGTATTACAAAAATGGACGGCAATAACATCGCGAGAGCGAGGTGTCCGCAGTTTCTGATGAAGTCTCCTGGTTGGCTGGTGATAGACTGGTGTCAAACTGTCGTTATTGCTGGTCCGAGCGTTTCATGCCAGGCTCGAATCAAACCCGCCACTGGTGATGTACGCATCATCTCATTTGATGTTGCTCAATAAGAATCCAGAATGTCATTGCATTTTTTTTTCTCAATAGACGCAGGTGTCAAAGCTGTGTTGACAGGAAAGTGGCAGAGGAGAAAACCGCAAAATCACCTGGGGCAGTGCGGGTGGGGCATCAAGGCCACTGTGGCCTTAGGGCAGATATTTTTTTCAAGCCCTCATGAAATTCCTGCCCTGGGCAAAGCACATGGCCTTGGTCTCAATATTTCAAACATAGATTTTAAAGTAAATATTCATTTTTATTATTCTTATGAATTATTAATATTACCAAAGTTACCAAACCTGACCAGAGTCTAAAAACGTCAATTTATGAGTTTACCTTTATTTAATATAAAAAAGAAATAATATAAGATCATGCCAAACTAGTTGACATGGCGTTTTATTGAGAATTTTAGTGTTTATAAGCAAGGTTAATTATTTGGTGCAAGTTTTTATGGTTACGCCACTTAGACATTTTTGCCATTATCCTCTAATACTGGATTCACACAAAAAGAAAGTTTGTAAGTTAATCATACATTTATTTTCAAATTTTAACCCTTTTAAATTTGACTAAACCATATGGACACAAAAAAAGTAGCGTCACGTCACTGACCCTTAAAGAGTTGTAAGAAACTTTATACAGTAATATATACAGTAGGCCTGCAACTCAGGATTTCATTCAGCTAAGTGAAGAACACTAATTGAAACTGGTATTAATCCAGAAATCACCACTGTGGTTTGTGTCGTTTTGAAGCCTTGAGTTCAGCATTTCAGCCATCGCTATCTTGGTGTTTTGGAGCCAGAAGAGGCCATACTTGGACGAGAAGTTGGAGCTAAGGAAGAGTGAGGGGGGGGATCCGACTGAGAAGCCAAGGACACTATTAGTAGACAGCCTGTCACTCAAAGCAGCCTCGTCTTAAAATATGAACTGCAGCTTTTGGCACTTGCACACTGGCTTCATTTGTCAGCCTCAGAGGTTGCCGCTTAATCCAGATATTAGCTTTAAAGAAATCTCAGAGGATGAGGGCCCGGTGAACACCTGAACACAAGCTCTATTCACAGAGCCCTCCAAGAAGGTGAACTCCTTCTCTGATGTACCCACTGAAACCACGAGCAGCACTTACACTCACATGTAAGGTGATAGCGCCACTAACCTCCTTTTCCTCTGAAAACAATGACAAAAGCGATGATGAAATAACCCCAGAAAAGAAAACTAATTCAATAGAAGAGGGAAGACACAGAAGAGGAAGCCAGGACAGAGAAGCAGAGAGGAAAAGGTAAATGATTGCATCCATAGCACTCAACAACCTCCTCAATACTAACACTCTCATTTAGGGAAAAGGTGAGAACAAGGCAGGTGAAAGAGCCCCCAAACCTCTCAACTGGCCCCTGACAGCAGTGTAACAGCCTGGTGGCACAGCAGCCAACTAACAACAGACCGACACATCTGGCAGATGCAGCAACATCAACACACCCACTGTAGTCTGGAGCACAGAGACATCAGCACACACTTCAAAAACACCCATTAAGTCTACCAGGGCTGCAACTAATTACTGTTTTCACTCTCAATTAGTATTTCATTAATATCATTAAAGACTTCTGTTGATTACAATTGATTAATCGACTAAACGCAGGGGTGTAAGCTAACTAAAACATTTACTTACTATAAGGGTTTGAAAAGTACTTGTCCTTGGGTATTCTCTCATTTTATTCCACTACATTTTGGAGGCAAATATTGCACCTACTGTTCATTAGGGCTGCAACTAACTATTATTTTCATTGTCGACTAGTCTGTTGATTATTTCAATTATTTTCAATGTCGGCCTGTCTCTCCCAAAGCCCAAAATTATGTCATCTCATGTCTTGTTTCGTACTCACGCCAAAGGGTTTTGGGGTACTTTTATAGTATTTTTCTAAGAAAAATGACTCAAACTGGTTAGTCGACTACTTAAATAGTCACCGATTATTTCAATAGTCGATTAGTCATCGATTAGTCGACTAATCACTGCAGCCCTACTAGCCTATACATTAATTCACAGCTTTAGTTACTAGCTATTTTCGGATCGGATTAATACTAAATATAAAATCAACTGCTCCATTATAAACACCTATTGTTATACGTTATTACAAGGGGTGGGAGAAGAAAATCGATACATATTTTTGTGTGGCAATATGGTATCGTTACATGGACACCAAATATTGATTATTTTATGATATAAATCAGTAATGTTAACTCGGGATGGGCAAACGATCAAAATTCATTATTCGATCATCAAAAAATGAACGATCAATTATCGATTAATTGATAAGCGAGTATTTCAAAAGAGAGAAAACAAAGGAGTGCAGTGCAGATTGTCTCCGCAAGAGAGCGCAGCTGCCCCAGTTTTGAGCTTCAACCCCCCAGGCCAAAGAGGAAGAATGGCGCGCATGCGCAGTTCACCCCTGGGTGTTTACAACCGTTGCCAGCCAGAGTTACAGGCTTCAGTTTTCAGCAAAACCTCCGTCTTTCAATGGCGTAGTGTTTTCAGAGGCCTCAAGGGAAGCCGCCGAGGCTTTGGAGAGCGATGAGAGCCTCCGTCTGTTTCTGATTTTTTGCCTGGCATAGGTCCGGCAGGGGTCTCGTAGGCCCGTCGAGCCGCCGTGCTCGCCAGGCGAAAGGGTCTCGTTGGCACGCCAACTCGCCGGGCGGGGGGTCTCGTAGGCCCGTCGAGCCGCCGTGCTCGCCGGGCGGGGGGGTCTCGTTGGCACGGAGGCTCGCCAGACCTATGCCAGGCATTGTAGGGGAAACACTGCGACTATCAATCAAAATTATTTGTGATCGATCAAAAGCCTTAACAATCAATCATCGATAATCGAAAATTGATGCCCATCCCTAATGTTAACATTTGGTAGCCTACTAGAATAATATAATCAGCTTCTTTTTCAGTTTACTATTTACATTTTGCTGCAATAAAACTGAAGCGAGATGAACAGACTAACTATTTAGTTGTTTTGTCTTATCGTGATCTGACAATTTGGTCACATGACTTAATCAAATGATCTCCAACACATGCTAAACACGACTTGAACACCTGTGTGCAATATCCTGATGAAGACGAAATGCGCTGATATCCCCGTTTTAATAAAGGATTTTTACAAGACCCCAGAGTGCCTTGGACTCTTAGTTTGGACTACCTTTTGTTACATTTTTGATATCTCTTGATATCTTTACGAATACGACAGTCCTTTTTTATCCATCAATTTTTTTCCTTGACCACAAAGAGCACCTGTGTGTTTTTTTGATTCCTTTTATTCTGACCCAGAGCAGCACTCACTTTTTTCTTTTAACTATTTTATTCGATGAAACTCTTCCTTTGGGGACATAATTTGCAATTAAAAAAAGTAAATAGATTGCAATTATTGCAATATAATTTATCACAATACTCAGCATATCACAACATGTTTAAAATCGCAATAATACTGTATCGTGACTTTGCTACCTGTAGTTATTCCTACTAGTGCTACGCGATTTGTAATGACAATTGTATCGCAATATTTTCAGGCTATATCTCGATACACAATATATGTCTTGATATCTTTAAATCTCAAAAGCACTTCATTAATGCTTGGACTGGGAGACAAAAGCGATTGTAACAATATTTCTTGCCAGATACCTGCAAAACAGTTGTTTTGTTTTTTGTTTGTTTTGTATGTTTTTTTTTTTCTGGTAAGTGGATACATTTACAGTACAGGCCAAAAGTTTGGACACACCTTCTCATTCAATGCGTTTTCTTTATTTTCATGACTATTTACATTGTAGATTCTCACTGAAGGCATCAAAACTATGAATGAACACATGTGGAGTTATGTACTTAACAAAAAAGGTGAAATAACTGAAAACATGTTTTATATTCTAGTTTCTTCAAAATAGCCACCCTTTGCTCTGATTACTGCTTTGCACACTCTTGGCATTCTCTCCATGAGCTTCAAGAGGTAGTCACCTGAAATGGTTTCCACTTCACAGGTGTGCCTTATCAGGGTTAATTAGTGGAATTTTTTGCTTTATCAATGGGGTTGGGACCATCAGTTGTGTTGTGCAGAAGTCAGGTTAATACACAGCCGACAGCCCTATTGGACAACTGTTAAAATTCATATTATGGCAAGAACCAATCAGCTAACTAAAGAAAAACCAGTGGCCATCATTACTTTAAGAAATGAAGGTCAGTCAGTCCGGAAAATTGCAAAAACTTTAAATGTGTCCCCAAGTGGAGTCGCAAAAACCATCAAGCGAAACTGGCACACATGAGGACCGACCCAGGAAAGGAAGACCAAGAGTCACCTCTGCTTCTGAGGATAAGTTCATCCGAGTCACCAGCCTCAGAAATGGCAAGTTAACAGCAGCTCAGATCAGAGACCAGATGAATGCCACACAGAGTTCTAGCAGCAGACCCATCTCTAGAACAACTGTTAAGAGGAGACTGCGCGAATCAGGCCTTCATGGTCAAATAGCTGCTAGGAAACCACTGCTAAGGAGAGGCAACAAGCAGAAGAGATTTGTTTGGGCCAAGAAACACAAGGAATGGACATTAGACCAGTGGAAATCTGTGCTTTGGTCTGATGAGTCCAAATTTGAGATCTTTGGTTCCAACCGCCGTGTCTTTGTGAGACGCAGAAAAGGTGACGGATGGATTCCACATGCCTGGTTCCCACTGTGAAGCATGGAGGAGGAGGTGTGATGGTGTGGGGGTGTTTTGCTGGTGACACTGTTGGGGATTTATTCAAAATTGAAGGAACACTGAACCAGCATGGCTACCACAGCATCCTGCAGCGACATGCCATCCCATCCGGTTTGCGTTTAGTTGGACGATCATTTATTTTTCAACAGGACAATGACCCCAAACACACCTCCAGGCTGTGTAAGGGCTATTTGACCAAGAAGGAGAGTGATGGAGTGCTGCGGCAGATGACCTGGCCTCCACAGTCACCGGACCTGAACCCAATCGAGATGGTTTGGGGTGAGCTGGACCGCAGAGTGAAGGCAAAGGGGCCAACAAGTGCTAAACACCTCTGGGAACTCCTTCAAGACTGTTGGAAAACCATTTCAGGTGACTACCTCTTGAAGCTCATGGAGAGAATGCCAAGAGTGTGCAAAGCAGTAATCAGAGCAAAGGGTGGCTATTTTGAAGAAACTAGAATATAAAACATGTTTTCAGTTATTTCACCTTTTTTTGTTAAGTACATAACTCCACATGTGTTCATTCATAGTTTTGATGCCTTCAGTGAGAATCTACAATGTAAATAGTCATGAAAATAAAGAAAACGCATTGAATGAGAAGGTGTGTCCAAACTTTTGGCCTGTACTGTACATCACCTCACTGTAATGCAGCCTTTAAACCGGGGGAAAAACACCATCTATGCCATATCACGATACAACATTTAAAATCTAAGACGATATGTAGTCTTATATCTCGATAATGATATTTGCCCAACTTTATTCTTTTTCTGCAACATCAAATTCGTGTCGACATTAATCTAGTAACATAATGTGTATTTTTCTGAAATGATTTGGCATTACAAGTACATTAATTTTTTATTCTGATGCCAATATTGAGGTACTCAGGCTTAATTAAGATGTTAAACATAAGACTTTTAATTGTATGTAGTGTTTGTACACTGTAGGATCGCCATTTTTACTCAAATAAAACACCCATACACTTAAAAGTTTCAGCTCTGATGTCTGTAAGGACACCATGCCCCCCAAATGATGTTAAATATCTTACCTTTGTTGTCCACACCGTGCTGGTGGCCCAGTGATTCAGCAGGGAGGTCCCGATGCTCGGTCCCAAAAGAGCCGTTAAGGAAGCACTAATATCGGGATATATTTGGGCTCCATTAAAAGCAGTTGCGATAGTTTTAAAGTGGCTTTCCTGCACAGCCGCTGAGCGACGACTGGTGAGCACAGTGGGCGGGTGAACTGCTGACCTTCGACCCTTCGATAGGCCACGCCCCCCTTAGTTACAGTTGCTAGGCGCGCCAGTTCCAAACGTTCCACAGCTTCCAAACTCCTCCAGTATTTTGAGTTCATGATTTCATTTACAGGAAATGTAAACAGTTTCCTTTTTTAAAAAAAATTCTGGCTAAAAAGGCAATTGTTCATGGCCAGTTTTGTCGACTGTGTCTAACTCGCAAACATTAACTAGCAACAGCTCTGATTATTTTATAAAGTCTATAGAGTCCCCTTGAGTACCTCACACCACTGCTAAATAAATAAATAAATATATTTTGACTTGTCACCAACCAAACTTTGTAAACTAGTTAAAGTATTTTTACATCTCGATCACACAGAAAGTGTTTCAGCAGCTGGAGGCGGCTTTTTGTCATTGTTTTTAATGAGAATGAAGCTTTTTGCCCGGAGTTTTTGCGTTGCAATGCGCCTCGTGTTTCTGCGATCTGGGTGCTTGGCGATTTTTGCTGAAGCACTCTCTCACTCTTCAAGTTGAAAAAACTTCAACTCAAAGCAGAAAAACAGCCCATGTCATCTTTTTTTCCCATTGTCCAATCGGATGATTTGAGATGCAGGCCTTCTGTGGTGGTCACGACAATGGAGGAGAAACTGGTGGTAGTGGTTGCTGGATACCCAGAGTTATATGGCCCAACGATAGACTCCTACTGTTACTCTTTCAGGCACTGGTTTTGCTGGTTTGGTTTGGCCATGGTTGTCTGCTGGAAAACGGCAGACTGCCCCCTCTGGGTTTGGAGACAGTTCCTGCCTCAAGCGAGGGAGTTCAAGTATCTCGAGGTCTTGTTGACAAGTGAGGGTAGGATGGAGCGGAGATGGATCGGCGGTTTGATGCGGCTTCTGCAGTGATGCAGGCGCTGCACCGGCCCGTCATGGTGAAGATGGAGCTGAGCCAGAAGGCAAAGCTTTCTATTTACTGGTCCATCCACATCCCAACCCTCACCTATGGTCATGAGCTCTGGGTAGTGACCGAAAGAATGAGATTGCAGATACAAGCGGCCGAAATGAGTTTCCTCTGTGGAGTGTCTGGGCTCAGCCTTAGAGATAGGGTGAAGAGCTCTGAGTAGAGCCCCTGCTCCTTCACGTTGAAAGGGGTCAGCTGAGGTGGTTCAGGCATCTGATTGGTTGGGCGCCTCCTGTTAGAGGTGTTCCAGGCACGTCCCACTGGTAGGAGGCCCCGAGGCAGACCCAGAACACACTGGAGGGATTACATATCTCGTCTGGCCTAGGAACGCCTTGCGGTCCCCCAGGAGGAGCTGGAAAGCGTTGGGAAGAGGGATGTCTGGGGTGCTTTGCTTGGTCTGCTGCCCCCGCAACCCGACCCTGGATGGTTTTGCTTTTGCTCCTTGAAAACACTTCTTATCTTGTATATTTGTATATTTTGGCAGATATTTAATATTTTATTGTTTCTAAAACTGGGCCCAGTTAGTGACCCTGACCCGGGAACCCACTGGTTGTTCTGGTTGTGAAAGTGTGGTTACTGTCCTTGGTGTTATCATAATTTGAAGCACTCTCTGGCACAACAATTTCCCTCAGACTAAATAAAGTTCTATTGAATTGAATTAAATTTAAATAAAAAAAATCTGATCTAATAATCAGACTGCCAGGCCTGAAAAACATGAATTAGCCTATTAAAAAAAATCTTTTTTTTTTTTTTTTTTACTGGAACAACCATTGCTAGGAAAGATGAAGTGTTGACAGAGGGACTCTAGAACTCTGCCTCCCTCTTGTGGTCCGAATTGTACATTACACCAACATGGTTACTTGACTGCAGACTATCTACATAATTTATTGTGACTATATTGTTTTGATGTCAAAGCTCTCCTTTGACACAGTAGTAGAAATTGAGTTTCACATTCATAATCATCAACAACTTCATAACATCCATTTTAAACCTGGAAATGATCGAAGCTTTCAGAGTGTTCAACCTGTGTTTATTGATCCACTGATGTGTCTGCTCAGGGTTTCATAAAGCGACTCAGATACAACACAGCCAGGATTTTACTTCAGAATAGAAATCTGTAAAAACACACACACATTTGAAAAACACACACACACACACACACCTTCATCGTCAGCTTGGAAGTCGACAAACTCACACAAACACACCTTAAATAGCAGCTGTTGTGCAGCAAAAACAAGCAAAGACAAAATAATTAATGGAAATCAAACTATTACAGAAACACAAATCACCTACATTTAAAAAACGTACCTCACATGTTGTATTTACTCATTAAAGGGGAATGTCACTGAATCTGAGAGCTCAAGATCACATTTCTGCATGAACATACAAAAACAAGGGAACAAGAAAACGCAGTAATCTGTCGTGCATCACTTGAGATGGATTAAAGGTCAGTTTCTTCCATTTTTAAATATTACAATATTAAAAATGTTGGAAGGAAAATCAATTCTCCATGTGGATAAATTTGTTTTATACACCAGTAGTGTGGTGACTGTCTCAGTCACTTCAATAAGGTCCTTAAAAAATAAATTAACTTAAAAAGGTCCCTGCTTCCAGATGGAATGAATATTTCAGTAAATACAAGAGTTTTAAAAACAGCAGTAACATTATGAGGAGATACAGAGAGGAAGCCTCACTGCTAGTCTACATTCAACTCAGAGAGAAACACAGAAAAATTAAAGTCCGCGTTAGATGTGGAGCTCGGAGGATCGAGTTCTCCAAAATCATCTCAGCAAACTGATCACAGGTTTGAACTGGATGTTGGCATACAGCCCTGTGAGACCCGGCAGGCTGTTAACACTGTCTCATAGAAGTTAGTGGTTGGTGTTTTTCAGAGCTGCAGCTGATACTTTTCTTCTAAATCAATAAATTATTTAGTTGACAAAATGTCAATAAATGGTGAAGTTCCCAGAGCCCAATGTGACGTCTTCAGATTCTTTTTTTGTCAGACCAACAGTCCAAAAGCTAAAAATATTCAATTTACAATCATATAAACCAGAGAAATGCAGATGTTAATTTCTGCATGACAAAAAAAAGGTTAATCTACTTTCAGATTCCAAAATTGTTACCTCTTAAGCTGTTAATCGAATGATTGACTTATCATATCAGCATTACAATTTTCTGTAACTGATTATTTGGTTGACTTTAATTACAGGTTTGTGCAAGTCTGTTTATGACCTGTCTGTCTGACTGCTCCTGTTTCTTATCCTGTGGACTTAATTGCCAAGATCTGGGTGCGTGTTGACATCAAATTAACTTGGAGAGTATAATGTTATCATAACTGATGGAAACAATCGACATTTGTATCAAAATAACACCAGTTAAAGTAAATTGGATCCAACTCTTAAATGAAAACTTGAACTGCAAAATGACCGTTTGTTTACAACTACTCACTGCGTTACCTTGAATTCATGGAGAAAACTTTGGTTTACTTGCGTGCCTAAATGGTGGACAGAGAATCCAAAAATTTGTATGTGGTGCCCATGTGGGTAGTAAATGGGCTAAAAAAACTGACCCTATATAGGACTGTCAACAGGTTCCATAATGGCCTCATGCCAGTTGCCAACATAATTTGTTTAAATCAAGTGGGCCCCACATCAGTTATGCCAGGGCTACCTGGGTACCAAGTAGGTATGGGCCATAAAGGAGCCCAGTTTGGTAAACCCACCCATGTGGGCTATTGGCATAGGGCCAATTGTGAACCATATGACGTGTAAGGTACCCTGGATACACCGTGTCAAGTTCTGTCTGTCACATGCATTGTCTTCTTTCAAAATACACTTCTGTTTTCACAGGAAATTTAACATTTAAATACAGTATCTTTCAAAATAAAGGCACTACGTTGGTACAACACTCTGAATTAACGTTTTTTTTTCCCCCTTCAACAACAAAAACACATGGTTGGGTTAGGAAAAAGAACGGGGTTTGGCTTTAGGTTCTTACGAGACGCAAACTCTCATGGGTGAAAGTTTGTGTTTGTTGGACCCATCCAGCACCCCTCCTTCCTGCCCCAGTTGGACTTTCACCGCCTTAACTTTTGTCCTTGCCTCGCTGCGTTTCTCCGATGCCACCGAGCACCGTTAAACTTTAAAGCAACCAGCCGCATATCATGCCGATGTTAAAGGACGCCTTTTTTTGGTTGGTTTCTGACACCGCAAGCCACTGCCCAAGCGCCTGATTTTGATGACTTCGAGTGAGACCAGGGTCGACAATCCCATATAGAGCGTCACATCCATTTACGGCCAATGTGGGCCCCACATACAAATGTTGGCTGGGAAGCTGGCAACTGACGCTGAGCAGCTCAGCTGGAAAACGAAGGTTTGCCCAGTTGAAGTGGGCTGCAGAGGCTTCATAGGCAAGTCAACTACCAGGCTGCTTAAAGAATCGGGAATTCTAGATCAAGCCCATCGTCAGGCCATCAAAGCCCTCTCGGGCTATGGATTAAGAGAGATGCCACTTGGGCCTCGAAATACCACCAACAGCAGGGTTTGAGGGAGTAAAAGCAGAGGGGGGGGTGCCAGGTGTTGCCAATTAGCCCTCCAGTGGTGTCGTGGGTCCATCATCGAAACAGCAGTGAGGGATGGTACCCACCTGATGACCCCTATGAAGCTTTTACCCTCCCTAAACCCCGACCCCCTCCTCTAGCATGGCTCCAACTTTCACTCACAATCGCAACTATGCACAACAACAATTGCCCAGTTAAAGTCCACCTCGATTTAAGTTAGGTAAGTTTTTCTTTTCCTGCATCAAAAAGAGAGAGTGGGGGAGGTAGAGTGTATGGCCTTGTCCGGCAAGGGACAGTCCAGTCCCCTCAGACATCTCTCCTTGGCTCTTCCTTCCCTATGCTCCTTCTTATCTTTCTATCTACCTTTGCCATGTCTTTTGGCCTTTGGCTCCCACTTGGACCCCCAGGTGGCACTATTACTCCAACTCATAGTTTGAAGTATGTTCATCAAGGGATTGTAACATCTAGTCCTAAACTTCTTGGACACAGATGATTTAACAGAATATTGCCATTTTTAAACGTAGTCTCCTATGACTTATCGAGAATGTCTGCTGTTTTTGGATTCTTTGATCACCCTAGAGACATGCGAGACAAACAAAGTTTCCTTTACGAAGTCAACGTTACACAGGGGGAGTAACTGACATACAGATGGTCATTTTGTGGAAGTGCTCCTTTAAGCAAAGATTAAAAAGTAAACCAAAGCAGACCTTTAAAATGCTACAGTTTGGATTACTGTTGATAAATGTTGATGATACGGCCGATTTCTCACACTCCCAGGAACTGCAACATGTTTCAGACACTTTAAAACCGTGTGTAACAGTACAAGATCTCATTTAGCAAAATCAGTGACTTGAACCAGATGTTTCGAGAAGCTGCAGACTGCTTTTACTAAGTTTTGAACCGGAGAGCTGATCCAGGTTCAGAGAGGAGCCAGGGTGCGTCACAGCTCTGTCTTCTGCCCAGACAGAGGCATCTGTGGCTGGATCTCCTCATCCGACGACGCCCCTCCGTCCGTCTTCTCCGCCGGAGCTTTGCTCTTTTTCTTCTTCTTCACCTTCTTTTCCTTCTTCTTCTTGGTCGTCTTCTCACCCTCCGAGCCGCCGTCTCCGCCCTCTCCCTTCTTCCCCCCCTTCTTCTTTTTCTTCTTCTTCTTGTCCTCCGCGATGGCTGCCTGGTCTCCCTTCTTCTTTGAGGCCCACTCCTCATTCAGGCAGGCTGGGCAGAGAGAGGGAAACAGAAATGGTGAATGAAAGAGAAGAGTCAAAATAAACAAAAGAAAAACAAAAAGAGATTTAAGAGGGAAAAGGCAGAAGAAATAAAGACGTGTGCGTTACCCATGTCCTGTCCTTTGAGAACGTGTTTCTCACATAAGTAAGTGGTCAGGTCTTCCTCCTGGCTGCCTTTGTACCAGTCCTCAATCACGTCCTCATATTTCTCTATCAACGTATCGCACTGAAACACAAGTTCCCAAATATCATTTACGAACACATTTCAGAAGGTTGTGTGAGTGACATTGTGAGCCACGTCGTACCAAAACTATTTGCAAACACACAAGAAAAAAAACACAAGAATTCACACTACTCAGCAACAATACGTAAATTTGATAAAGTCCAGCTCCAGTGCATACAGGTTATCCAAAGGCTTGTCATAAACTGGTGTGTCTTCAGCTGGCTTTTAAAAGAAACCAGAGTCAGCAGATTGTAAGAGAGCAGGAAGAGCATTCCAAAATTTAGGTGCTACTGCCGCAAAAGCTCGATCACCTTTTTTTTTGGCAGATGAACAAAGAAACTCAATTAGAAAATGTGTTTTTAGGTACAACTAATGAAATCTTGTCTGTTTATATTATTTTGCCCAGTTTTTCTTTGTAATTGTTCCTGAAAAACACATTTAAAAAAAAAAAAAAAGACGCCAAAATCTCAGCAAAAAAAACATAAATTTGGTTTAAAAATCCAGATTTTCAGTCATTTCAGTGAAACTCAGAGAATGTAGAAGCACCTGTTTTTTAAGATCGGCCACTTCTGCCGAAGTCTCGTTCCACAGCTCGTAGGGAATATCCATCACCACGTTCACTCCTTTATTCACCAGACCATGAAGGGTTGAGAAGGTCTCTGACATGCCCTGTAGACAGATAGACAGACAGACAGACAGACATGATGGTGCTGTCAACCAGGACACAAAAGTTCCTGAAGATTCCACCATCAGGCATTTCATTCACTGGCAGAGCTGGAGGGCTTTTATTATAGTGTGTGACACCAAACTAACTTGTATCCTGAAACAGTTCATGTCAGTGTTAAGTTAGGCTGCCCCCTAAAGCTCAACCAAACGTTAGTCGACCGGAAAAGTCATAGGTGGGCAAGATTTCAGTGGTTGCTTAGCTGCAGAAAAAGACACACATGGGATATGGGGGGGACGTCTATAATCTACGCCTATGGCATCTGTCACCATGGTCGATGCGGTGTGTTCTACAATGTTGCCCCTCATCGGCCCCCATTTTGGCTAATTCAGCATATTAAATCAGTGCCGGTAACAGTGGAGTCCATGAGTGAATGAAATCACTCTGATTGGCAGCTCAGCTCAGCCCGCCAGAAGAGAAATGAAGTGAGGAAAGTAAACAAAGCGCTAAAGTCAAGCGGGAGTGCGACCAAAACAAACTTGTTTCATAAGGTAAGATTATTCTTCCTTAGCCACTGAGCAGAAATGTTTCCTGATGGTTTGTGTTGTTGTTCATTGGCGCACGGTACATATGCTCCGTTCTTTCATCACTGGATTGTGTTGTTAATGTGCTAACTTGCGTCAAGACGGTCTTCTGGTTTCCCTTGTTGAGGGACGATTATAGACGATTGCTGTCGGCTGGTGTGGAGAGATATGTCCTCTCACGCAGTCACAGAACATGTGCTGGTTGGGTGACCCCGTAGATTCAATGTGTTTCATTTAACCGTAAATAAATCACAAAAGGAAACTGTTCTTACATCTACTAGAAGAACTTAAATACAGCTTTGCCAAACAGCTAACATCACAGTGCAGCTGCACAACAGCCAAGTAAAATAACAGCAATAAATATCTGTGACAAAACACACACACACACACACTGACCTTGGCGAAGCGGTTACTTCCAGTCCTCTCCTTGTGCAGATTGTACTCTAACAGCCTCTGACACACATTTTCAACAACCTCGATGAATCGCAGGTCTCTGTGGAGAGAGACAGAGAGAATATTCAGGGTTATCTGCAAGAGTTTCACGTTTAAACCTTCTGTCGGACATGTGAGCGCTGCGTAGTTTGTTTATAGCCTGATGTTAGCTTTTAACTTCTGGCGACTGCACCTACACTTCAAAAATCATAGAAGTGGTGTCATTTAAGATCATGTTGCTGAACTAAACTTGTGGGTATCATAAATGTTTGTTTGCCACAGAGCTTAATTTCTATAACAATCCACCAGGACCCAGAGCGATGTTAAAGGGTAACTCTGGTATTTTCTAACCTGGACCCGATTTTCTTATGTTTCTGTGTGTAAGTGATTCATGGCAGAAACAGTGTTTGAAACTGGTCCAGTGTTGAGTGAGACCGCTGCAGCTGGCAGCAGCGTGACCACATGGGGCAATTGTGCATCGTCAATGTACATCCACCAAAAGTGTTTGTTTTTGTCACTGACAGGCTCAGATTGTTATTACAAGTATGACATAATTATGGAAAGGATCCCTACAGAGATAGGCCATTTTTCAAAGCGTAAGATTATTTTTGTTGAACCAGAAACAGCCTCGTAATCGCTATCACCGAACCCACCAGACTCCATTTAAAAAAGCAGTAATTTTATCATCATATAACACACAAAAACAAAATAAGCTTCAAGCCATCTTGATTTGTCTTTCAAGTGTTCCAACAGTCACCAGCTCATGCTTGGTTAAAATAAACCCCTATTTCACTCAGTTAGATATTAAAATATGCTGGCTCTTAAATTACTGTTTATTTAAATGGAGTCTGGTGGGTTCATCAAAAAGGATCTTACTCGTTAACACAAAGGTTTATCTCTATAAGGATCCTTCCCATTATTTTGTCAGGTATGTGGCAGAAACAAACACTTGTAGTGGACATACATTGAGGGTGCGCAATTGCCCCAAGTGGTCACACTGCAGCCTGTTTCGCTGCTGCAGGCTGCTGCCCTCACTCCCAATACTGGACCAGTTTCAAAAGTTCCTATTGGTCACTTAGGATGCATTCACACTGGCACTATTTGGTCCGCTTTAAACAAACCCTGGTCCGCTTCCAGGGATAGTTCGGTTTGTTTGGAGTGTTGTGAATGCTCATTCGAACTCTGGTGCGGACCAAATGAGCGAACCCTGGTCCGCTTGAAAACTGGGGTCTCGGTTCACTTGTAAGTGAACCCTGGTGCAGTTTGCTTACAGCGGGAAATGCAAACGGACTATCAAGCGAACCAAAGAGAGGAAGTGACGTAGAGCGCAGTGCATTTTGGGTAGAAAAAAAACAAAGCCAACAGCACGAACCACAAGAAGCAGAGGTAAAAAAAGAAAAAGTTGGGTTCGTGGGGTCGAATAGTCCTGGTCCTGGCCAATCAATGAGCCGGGTTTTCTTCTTCCTCGTGCTTTTTTTCTTCCTGGTCAGTGGTCGTTTCGGGTAATACCGCCCTCAAACGAGCAGCTGTTGTAACTGCGTGACGTTGCCCAGGCAGTTTGGTCCACTTTAAAAAGTGCAGTGTGAAAGTGAACCGAACCAAATGAAGGTGTGACATTTTTCGGCTTTCCCCACCCAATCAAACCGAGTCCCCGGACTACTGTGGTGTGAATGCGCCCTTCGACACAAATGTGGGACAACAGGGTCCAGGATGAAAAATACCCTTACAACTTTAACTTCAACAATCGTCCTCCCAGCAGCACTCCATACAGCCACTGCAGGACGGAAACAAACGTGTCTACATGTAACTGAATTTGAAACAATTCCACTGTCTAATAGTCCTGAATCTGGAAGAGTTTAAGACTTGTTCAGGCTCTCTTATCACACACACACAGCACCATTAACACCAGCTCTCCAGCTTCCTCGTTCTATAATGAGCTCCACCAAAGGAACTGAAACTGACCAAGTTCCTGTCCCCTGCTGCCTGAGTGTGTGTGTGTGTGTGTGTGTGTGTGAGAGAGATCCAGAACCATCCCAGCACACTCTGTCCGTCCTCAGACAGCAGGGATGGAGGTCTGAAACTAAGCTGAACTGTGTTCTGCTTTGTCATTCTGTGACATGTAAAACCACAACATACAGCACACACACTTACGACTTGACATATTTGATTGGCGGCGCCCCCTTGCTGTCTATGAAGCGGTAGTTCCTGTCGATGACCTCCTTGGTTTTCCCCGTCTCGTCGAACGCTGACTTCATCTCGATGCTGACAAACTTACACACTGGGGAGCAAGACGCAAAGAGAGTGTTACTAAAAATAAAAGTTCTTCTGAACTGGGAATAAATATATCCTTCCTTAATCACGACACAACTTTTTACAGTCGTCGTGATCATTCAGTGACTCTGCAGGTTGCTATTGGTCTGAATTCAGTATCATCAGCTGATCGACATATATAAATATAGGCACATATACAGTGCATAGATGTGTAAATTATAGTATCTAAATGCCAGAAATGTGTCTGAAAAGCTGAATTAAAAACAGTGTGTGTGTTTTTTTCTGTTGCTGTTCTGCTATGTTGTATTTTCACAGCTGCAGTATGGGTGATCTGTGAATGTCAATACACTCTCTACATATACTGTGCCTAAAAGACTAAACATTTGATCACAAAAACAAGTTTAAGTATTATATGTGGTATAAAAAAAACCCACTGATGGCAGATTTTTGTAGCCTTCAAATTCCTCCATCGATATTGGCCTCAAAATCCCATCGCCTTCATCACATAAGGGAGCTGCCAAACTGTTTCATACTTTCTAAATTTCAAGGTTACAAGGCTCATGTATTTGGCATTTAACAACACAGGGCTGCACAGTGAAATAGAGGTTGTAGCCCCTTCACGCTACACACATATAGAAAATATGTTTAAACATTCACCATAAGACTTCAATTGGTAGACCAGGCTATCTTACTATATAATGATGAAAACTCTGTGTGTGTGTCTGTTCCATGTTTTTCTCCTCACTGATTGGTCAATCCATGTGAAATTTGGCACAGTGGTAGAGGGTCATGGGAGGATGCCAATGAAGCAATATTACATCAATTGGCCAAAGGGGGGCGCTATAGCAACCGACTGAAATTGCAAACTTTGAATGGGCATATCTCATGCCCCGTATGTCGTAGAGACATGAAACTTTGCACAGAGATGCCTCTCCTCATGAGGAACACATTTGCCTCAAGAACCCATAACTTCCGCTTATATAGATTTTCCACCATTTTGAATTTTTTTGAAGAACACTTCAAATGGATCTCTTCCTAGGAAGTTTGAGCAATCTGCATGAAACTGGGTGAACATAATCTAGGGACCAATATCTAAAGTTCCCTCTTGGCAAAAGTTGGAAAACTTCCTAAAACTGAGCTTCTATAAGGCAATGAATATTGCGGAGGGCGTGGCTCATCACATAAAGGTGTATAACATCTCAAGGGTTTCACCCATCACCACGCAACTTTGTAGGCATATGACCACACATAATCTGAGGGGACCCCTCCATTATTGACCCCATCAAACAAAATGGGGGCGCTAGAGAGCTAATTTCTTATCTAGGCCTAACCGCCATATGGATTTTTACTAAACTTGGTAGATATGTAGAACAGGACGCTTCAAGGTGACTGGAGAAATTTAACTCTAATTGGCAACTGGGTGGCGCTATAACAATATATATATTTCTACTACATCTAATAATATATATTTCACGACACCCGAGGATAACAACACGGCATACCGACACAACACCACTTTGTCCTGTTAAGACAATATTGATAACTTGGATTAATTTTTATGAAAAACCCTTTTGATTCCTTTCATCAGTGGAGCCTTACGGACTAAAGGAATACGAATAACCTACCAAGTAATCAAGGAACTGACTTTGACAGCTTCAGATGAAGGGAGTCACCTTCAGATGACTTACGCTCTTCTCTGGTGCTCATAGTTTCAGTAAAATCAAATAAACCAAGCTCATGATGAGTAGCATCTCCAAGTTTAAACATCTATGTTCGTATGTGCGATCTACACAGCTTACTAAATTTAGCTCAAGTGGGTATTCAACAACCGTTTCTACACATCCGAAGAACCCCCATAAATATGGACAGCTTGGCAACCAGACCAGGCCTCTAATAGAGACAGGCCTTTATTTGTCATAATGTGTAGCAGCACCAGGCCGGTAACTGAACACCAGGTGTTTAACTGGAGTTTTAAGGTAAATTAGAATAAAATAAAACAAATACATAAGATCTGTGGCAGGAGGGGACTGTGCAGTAACTGTGAGGAGGTCTTAGCTTAGCAGCTAACACATGAAACAGAGAAAAAATGTCTATCGTTTCATATTTTTGCTCTATCGTTTATATCATTGTGACGCAAATTACTCTTTTTACGGCAATATTTTTCGTCATTTGGAGTCTGTCCATCTTTTGCATGGATCACACTGATAAATTACTCTTCTTAGCTTTTTAATTCGCGCAGCTTTTACAGCACTTACAGCAACATAACGAGTTTGGATAACTACGCTGTAACTCCGGGTCAACTTTTTATTCATTGGATATGAAATGACCTATATCGTGATATGTATCGTCATCGGGATATGAAATGACGTACATTGTGATATGTATCGTTATCGGGATATGAAATGACCTATATCGTGATATGTATCGTTATCGGGATATGAAATGACCTATATCGTGATATGTATCGTTATTGGGATTTGAAATGACCTATATCGTGATATGTATCGTTATCGGGATTTGAAATGACCTATATCGTGATATGTATCGTTATCGGGATTTGAAATGACCTATATCGTGATATGTATCGTTATCGGGATATGAAATGACCTATATCGTGATATGTATCGTTATTGGGATTTGAAATGACCTATATCGTGATATGTATCTTTATTGGGATATGAAATGACCTATATCGTGATATGTATCGTTATCGGGATATGAAATGACGTATATCGTGATATGTATCGTTATCGGGATATGAAATGACCTATATCGTGATATGTATCGTTATTGGGATTTGAAATGACCTATATCGTGATATGTATCGTTATCGGGATTTGAAATGACCTATATCGTGATATGTATCTTTATTGGGATTTGAAATGACGTATATCGTGATATGGGATTTTGGTCATATCGCCCAGCCCTACTCTGTAAATTGTGTTAAATCTGAAGTGTGCTTTGTTTTCATGTTTCATGTATATTTCTCCGTTTTTACATATTTTATGAGCTCTTATGAAGCGTAATCTGTTCTATGTACAGTACTGTTCTTCCTGTCCTTCCTTCTATCATCTTATGTTCAACGCCGCGTCTCAAATCGCGTACTTCTGTACATACACTTAATATGTTGAGTGCATAAGTGCGTTCACACGCAGACGGTGCACTCTAAACGGTCAAGAAGTTGAGTGTGGACCTATGGACACTTCTCGCCCTCAATGGTCGCCATCTTGGCTACGTAGCGGAATGGGAGGGACCACTTTTCAAACTGGAAATGGCGGCCGTGAACGTCGCCCGGTGTAAATCAGCAGTATGTTTACTGGGTTAATGATTTGGTACCACGAGCGATTACGCGAATGCTAATGCTAGTTTGCTAACTAGCTAACAGCTGCACGTTAGGCATTAAAAGAAGGAGAAGAGGTTGAAATTTGCGGTCGTCAATTCCGGTGAGTGCACAACGGCCGTGTTTGGTTTGAGACAACACTACGCACACTATGCCTTTTGAATCTGGCTTTTAATGTGGAGTAACATTACAGTCTTGACTTTTCAGTTTTAACCATTGATTATTACCTACTTTTATTTTTCCTGCTCATTGTGATTCTATTTTATTTAATTATTTACTTTATTTTTATTCTGTGGCGTTTTAATCATCTTTTTTGTTAGTTTGTTCTGTTTTAGTTGGTTTGCTTTTTTAATATTTCATCGTCTTGTGTCTGTGTCATTCCAGTTTGCCATGTGAAGCACTTTGGGCTGCATGTTTGTGTGAGAGGTGATGCGTAAATAAAGTTGAGTTGACTGTTGCTGTCATCACGCCTGCACAGAGACTGCGGACAAAAACTCGCCAAGCTGGCTGAACTGGCACCTTCACAGAAATGTTTATTAATGTGCACTGTCCCTGTAACCTTACACTGTGTTTTAATTTTAATTTATTTAACCTTTATCTATCTAAAAACCTCTTGAGATTAACAACATCTTTTTCAAGAGTGTCCTGGCAGCGACGGACGTTACAGACAACACAGAACAGAAACGTAAAGCTGTAAAACAAGCAAGATTAATACAAAGAAAAGCCCAAAATAATGTAAATATGTTCCAGAAATGAACCATAAAAATGCAAAAAAGGCAACGACACAATTACAAAGAGCAGCGGAGACACACTGTGACACTGGCATATAAAAGACTGCAACTTTGAGTCCTTCTGCAGAAGAATATATATAGATAGATAAATAAAAATAAGCAATACACAGAGTTACTTACAGACAAATCCTTGTGAACATATATATCTAGAGAGACTTTGGTTTAGTGGGAATGAGGCTAGTGTAAAGATATTGGTGTGGCAATGTGCAAAATCATCAGATGAAGCTATGTGGAGGGTGTTGTTGACATGTCAACAGTGCTTGTTGTGGTTAATTAAACAGCTGTCTCTTACTGGGAGTGAGCAGACAGTTAAATGACAGAGACATTAATCCATTCCTCATTATGCTGTGGACCCTGAAGGTCCCTGGACCCTGGTTTCAGGACCCAAACGTTGCTAACAGCCACAGTTACCTTCACATTTGTTGGGAAGATGGACCCAGTCATCGTCTCCTCCACTCTTTGCTGCTCCCGCCGAGATTATCGAGAAAAACGACACGTATGTCGCTAAATTCATATCGTCGGTTGTGTCTGAGTCTTTAATTGCTCATAAAAGTCGGTTTTTGCTTTTAAAGAAGGCGGAAAAGGAGAGTTATCTCTCGGTTTCTACATCCTCCTCTGCTTCAGCACAGCTGCAACAAAGTAGAGAAGTGATCACTTCCGCTTTGGGCGCGACGGATGCGGAGCTCCGGGCCAATCAGAGAGGGAGAAGTGGCAGCGGCTGGCCCAATCAGAGGCAGAGGAGAGGCAGCGAGGGGAGAACTGTAAGAGGTATCACTCTGCGGCGAATTTATGAGACAGCCAAACAGGAAGTGAACCTGTGATGTGTCAGACTTTCTGTTTGCTTTTTCAGTGTCAGATTTTTTGTTTTGTTTTCTCAGTCTCACATTTTTTCTTTGTTTATTTCAGTGTCAGATTTGTTTTATTTTTTTTTTCAGTGCCAGACTTTGTTTTGTTTTTTCAGTGTCACATTTTTTGTTTTGTTTCTTCAGCTTCAGATTTTTTTTCAGTGTCACATTTTTGTTTGTTTTTTTTTCAGTGTCTGACTTTGTTTTGTTTTTCAGTGTCAGATTTTGTTTTGTTTTTTTCAGTGTCACATTTTTTGTTTGTTTTTTTCAGTGTCAGACTTTGTTTTGTTTTTCAGTGTCAGATGTTTTGTTTGTTTTTTCAGTGTCAGATTTTTTTGTTTTGTTTTTTTTCGGTGACAGATTTTTTTTTAGTGTCACATTTTTTGTATATTTTTTCAGTGTCAGATTTATTTTGGTTTTTTTTTCAGTGTCACATTTTTTTGTTTTTTCAGTGTCAGGTTTTTTGTTTGTTTTTTCAGTGTCAGATTTTTTTTTCAGTGTCAGATTTATTTTGTTTTTTTTCAGTGTCACATTTTATGTTTTTTCAATGTCAGATTTTTTGTTTTGTTTTTTTCAGTGTCAGATTTATTTTTTTTTTTTTTTTCAGTGTCACATTTTGTTTTTTCAGTATCAGATTTTTTGTTTTGTTTTTTTCAGTGAGAGATTTTTTGTTCTTGGTTTTTTTTAGTGTCAGATCATTTTGGTTTTTCAGTGTCAGATTTTTTTTTCTCAGTTTCAACTTTCTGTCAATGTTTTATATATAATATATCATAAGGGAAAAAGTCAAAAGATTGTCATTGAAAAACACATCTGAATGCAAAAAATAAATAGAATAAAATAAAATTAAAATAAAATAAAATAAAATAAAAAACTTTTTATGCCTGTTTTTTATTTTTCAGTGGATTCTCTTTTCAGTGCCAGTGTTTCCTTTATCAGCGCCAAATTTTGTTTTCCAAGCCAACACTTCCTGTTCTAGCTCCATACACTGTACTTATAATATATATTAAGTGGGTACACATCCCGCCGAATATTTAAATATGCTCAATATATTGAGGAAAAAAATAAAAACCTCTAAATACACAAGCTGAAATAAATATGAGCAAATGTTATTGTAATAGTAAACAAACTTAATAAATTGCTAGAAAAATAAATTAATAATAAACAACTGATAAATAATTAACAATTAATTAATAAATTCTTGGCATGCCCCAATAGAAGCCGTTGCTCAACTGCTGTGGGTAGATACAATTAATAATAACCTTAAATACTCATCAGTAAAGTTAATATTTGTACAACCTTAAAGAACCCTCTTTAAAAACCTTCAGAATATAGACAAGACTAAAACTGGAAAATTTGGTGTATTCGTGCTACTAAAGTGGAGAAAAAAACATACTCTAAGAAAGAGATAATGTACAAACCCCTCTGTAAAAACCTTCAGGTTATAGACAGGAATAAAATTAGAGAGGCTGGTAAATGTAAGTGGAGATGTTTGGCTCAGTGTATGAAAAAAGACCTTTTAATTGTACAATTTTATACATTTTTAGACCAAAAATGACACGACAGGTGAAGAAGGTCAAAATTTTAACTTGGACATCATCAAGAAACTTCCCCAGTTGATTATTTTAATTAAGATGATTATTTTTTTTATTACAAGCTCTCTAAAAGTTATGTTTAAATATGCGAATGAGACATTATCTAATTAAACATGTGCTAATTTGCGAAACAAACACTTAAATGGGTATTCTGCACATTTTCTTTCCACAAGTCTGAAAGACACAAAATAGCCAAAAATCAAAATCTCTAAATTAACAAAGCATATAAAAACAATGCTGTGACTCCTGTTAAAACCAATGGGATGCCAGTTTGCCTTTTTTATTTGTATCTTTGGCTTCAGTTTTCATCATTTGTTTTGCAATTGCCTATTTCATCCAACAGAGGGAGCCATGCACACACCCACAGCACAGGCAGGTATCACTAGTTATGCAACACTGAATTGAAAACAAACCCTAAGTGTGTGTGTGTGTGTGTGTGTGTGTGTGTGTGTGTGTGTGTGTGTGTGTGTGAGACCGTGCTGCCCTGTCAGCATCACCGTGATCAGAGTTCTAATATGTCAAGGCTGGTTTGTTGCCAACGGTGACACGTGCCGGCATTTGTTCAGTGCAGGGTCACCGGACATGATTATTTAGCCAATAGCCTTTGACGGGCTGCACGCCATGCTCAAATAGGTGTGTGTGAGTGAGTGTGTATATGTGTGAAAAATACAGAGTGGGAAGAAACACAAGAGTTGTTACGTTCAACAATGACATTAATCATCAATACTCAATAATGAATCACCTGCAGCACACACACTGCACACAGCAATGTCCTGTGACTGCCTCCCTAAGGAGGGCGTAGTTAAGATCAATCAAAACAGATCAAGTGTCCAGTCAACGGTTTAATCTCTTTAAAGTGGTGCTCATACAAGTCTGGCATATGTTAGACTCCAAGTAACCATAGCAACCATGCTACAAATGCTTTGACGGCTAATTCAGGCATCTTGATATCTGAAAACATTTTTTTTAAATAAATGTTTCTTTGTTTTTATTTTGACCAGGACACAAACAGTTGATTGTCTTTCATGTAGACTCTGATCCTGAATCATCTCCCACAAAATGAAGATTTGAACCAGCTCTAAACGATTAGCCTTTGATTCTAATTACGTAATTAAAGCAGCAATCTCCCACTGGCTGCTACTTAATCATTTCTACACCATAAATCAATCTCAAAGCCTTTTTCTCATAATTAAATAAAGCATCTAAATTCTTGTTAAGCTTTTGGCATCTTTCTTAAATGAATTAAGTTTGTGGAGCATTTAGGGGAATATATTGACAGAAATGGAATATAATATCATAAGTCTGTTTATAATCACCGGAAAATAAGAATCGTTTTGTTTCTTTACCTTTTAGTGGAGTTTATATCTACAGAGGAAGCAGGTCCTCATCCATGTTGCACCACCATTTTTCCACAGTAGCCCTGAACGGACAAACCAAACAATGGTTCTAGATCAGGCCATTCACGTTTTAGAGTCAGCCAATGTAGTTAGCAACCCCTCCACAATGAGCAGCATCCAAAAAAAATGCAGATTTGGTGATTATTTGCAGTTTCTTGTCAAACACAGAGGACCTCAGAATGCTCCCTGAGGAACCTTTCAACTCTCCTGCAGGGCTTTCACATGTTTCGACAAGTACATTATATGTTCACAATTCTAAAGTGATGCAATGTATGAGCTGACGCCTGCCAAGCTGCAGACCACTGTTGAAGACCAACAAACAACAAAACTGGTTGTTTTTTTAGGGAGTCATTGCTGTGTTTCCAGTGGCTTTTTAGGAACCAATTGTGGGTGTTTCTTAGGGACCCAATGTGTTTTTCCACTGACTTTTTAGCTGCCAAATATGGCTGGATTTTGAGGACCAGCTGTATTTTTCCTTTGGCTTTTCAGCCCTAAAATGTTGGTGTTTTTTAGCGAGCTGTTGCTGTTTTTTCAGCAGGATAGTGTCATGAACAATGTGTTTTACGCCAACCACAGAGGACCTCAGAATGTTCCCTGAGGAACTCCCTCAAACACAGATCACAAACTATTGATTGTTTTTTTTAGTGAGTCATTGCTGTGTTTCCAGCTGCTTTTTAGGCACCATAACATGGGTGTTGTCAGCAATGTGTGACTCTTTTTCCAGCGGCTTTTTAGGAACCAAATGTGGGTGTTTCTTAGGGACCCCCTGCATCTCCACCTGCACTGACTTTTTAACCACAAAGTGTGGGTGGTTTTTGGCGGCCTGCTGTGTTTTGCCTTTTTTTCTTTTGTAAATGTGGTCTTTTTCTTGCAGTTTTTCCAGCACCCAAATGTTGGTGTTTTTAAGCAACCCATCATTGTATTCTAACGGGAATAGTGTCATAAAAAATGGGTCTTTTAAACCAAAACATGATCTTTTCCTAACTATAGCCATTTCTTGTCAACCACAGAGGACCTCAGAATGTTCCCTGAGGAACTCCTTCAAACATAGATCATAAACTCTCTGAACTCCTCAACTACACAAACAACCAGTGGTTGTCTTCAGAGAGTCAGTGCTGTGTTTCCAGCTGCTTTTTAGACACCATAGCATGGATGTTGTCAGCGACGTGTGACTCTTTTTCCAGCTGCTTTTTAGGAACCAAATGTGGGTGTTTCTTAGGGACCCCCTGTGTCTTTCCATTGACTTTTTAACCACCAAATGTGGATGGATTCTGGGGACATGTTGCTGTTTTTCCTGCAGCTTTTTAGCACACAAACGTGGGTGTTTTTTAGCAACCCATCACTGTCACCATAAAAAGTGGGTATTTTAAGCCATCTTTTCCTAACCAAGTTGTTTTTGTGTCTAAACCGAACCATGTAACCACAGTATATCTGTGGTTTTCAGGAATGTACAATGACATTTTTTTCTGGCGATTGGGTTGCCAAGTAGGTTTTCGCTTAAAAGGAATTTATCTTAGTATTTTGGTGCACAACGGTAAATTCGAAAGATAGAGGATTAACAAGTGTTGTAAAAGTGCTTGTACAGTGTGTAAAATGAAGCGGATGGATTGTGCAAATCACTGACTAAAGAATGTGCAGTTGCATGAAGAACATATGCAATGTGCGGAAATATTAACCTGGAGAGGAGTACCACGTCTGTGTGTGCACATGCATCCTAGAATGTATTGCGATTTTGTGTGCTTGAGTGTGTTTGACTGCGTTTATGTGTGTGTGAGTGAGAGGGAATAAAGCGATGTGTTTCACAGTGAGATAAGAGTGTTTCTCAGTAGTTCAATAATAGTCCAGTTTTCTGAGAGGTGCTTCAGTTTACTGCTGCCTGCCAAAAGGACAGCCAGCTTCTCATTCCACAGCACACACACACACAAACGCACACACACACACACACACACACACACACACAGATCGCTGTGTGTCTCATAGCAGAACTTGACACTGAGTTGGTGGAGGGGAGGTTGATGTAGAGAGAGAGTGAGAGTGAGAGAGAGAGAGAGAGATGAAAGCTGGTTTTTATTCAGCAGTGCAGCCCACACAACGGGCAAGCGAGGGCTTTGTTAAAAAAACTCTCATCTCTCTCTCTGTCTCTCTCCACTGCTCTCCTTTTCAGCTGTTCCTTGAATAAAATAATAATACATTCAGATTATATAGCAGGTTGTTGAAAAGCTCTCTCGCTCTCAACACATACAGTATAAAAAGAGCAAAAAAAGGAGGCAGCTTTTAACAGTTTAAACCAATATACATGGACGTGAACTCTAAACTGAAACAGTGACACCAACCTGATCGCTAAAAGCATCCAGACAAGAGACAGAACAGAGAGAACTAATGATGAGAGGCTTTGTATTTAAACAAAAACATGTTTTCAGTAAAAACTGGCATTGAAAGTCTGAATGCTGAAAAACTGGTCAGCAATAAGTTACGAAACATTTTCTGACACTTACATAACAAAAAATATTAATTTGGGGCAAATTTGAACAGAATTTCGAGAAAATCTGCAAAAATGAAATTCAAAATGATGCATGTTCCCGTCCACACCTGATGTGCAAATATTAGGAGATGGTTCATCAAGATAAACAGTCAGTGGTGCAACCCGAACATCAAAAAAGATGTTGGCATTTCTGCAAACAACGCTGGTTAACACAGTCATAAAGACCACTTGGTTACGGTGGGGAAAACATCATGTTTTGGCTTAATATACTAGCTTTTTGTGGCACTATCTCGGCTAGAATTGCTGCACCAATTTTTGTGTCACTGTCCCAGGTGGAAAAACAGCAACATGTTGCTCAAAAACACCCACGTTTGGTGCCTGAAAAGCTGCTTGTAACACAGTGATGGGTCACTAACATTAACCACATTTGGTACCCAAAAAACTGCTAGTAAAACAGCAACGGGTCACTAAAAACACCCATGTTTGAGGATCACAAAAAAGTGTAAAGCGTAAAAGAAACGTAGCAATGACTTGGTGAAAAACAACCAGTTTAGTTTTTGGTTGAGTCATGAACAGTGGTCTGCAGCTTGGCCAGCATCTTGCCCAGATGTTACACCATCCACCACCCCCTCCACATTCTGAAGACAAAGTCTGCTCATGTACTACATTATTTTAGAAACACTGATAGACTGGTTCATGCTAGCTACATTCGTCCATTTCATATGAAGCGCTGACATTTCAGCAGTTGTTTCTCAGCACGACATCATTGCATTTCTTGCTGGGATTGTGGTCCCAAACTGGGTATTTAGGCCAAAACAGATTTTCTCAAATATAACCAAGTGGTGTTTGTGCCTAAACCTAACCACACCATAACCAGAGCATTGTTGAAATGCAAAGAAACACAGAGAAACATAGAGTCTCAATGTATCTGCTACATGATGTCTGAATGTGATGTATCTGTGCTTTGCAGAAATGTATAATTTATTTATATCAGTATCTTTATCAGTATTTTGAGATTTTAAATTCCTGGCGTTACCGGTCAGGTTCTTCAATGCGCAAACTGAAAATCTGCAACAGTGTTCTGAAACACACTTACAGATAACGGTGATTGATTTATCTTCAAATTCACAGTGATTTATAAAACAACAGATCATCTATCTACCACGGAAGAAAACTTTATTTCCATTTGCAGAATTATATATACCAGTGTGGCTCTGTTCTGGGGCCTCTATGCCTTTCCTAGGCCTGTGCAGACAGGCAGGAAGAGCACACCTCACTGCCCTTCCATGTGCATACATGGAAAGCCTAAGACAGAGAGAGCAGCAGCAAAGACCCCCAGGAACAAAACAGAGCAGTATCAATGACAAACACTGATAAGTCAGACACAGCATGAAAAGGAGGAGCTGGGGTGGAGGCAGGTTGCAAAGCAGCTTGAAGAGGAAGCAGCAACGGTAGGCAGGCCAGAGCAGTTTAAATATGACAACTGCTTGCATAGAAGGGAATCATGTGGTCTATCAGCTGACTCCCTTCCATCAATCAGCTGCTCCATCAGTTGATTGGCTGTCTGAGATCAGCCGATGTAGCTGGGATGTGAGCTGAGCTTGACATCATGTCCTGGCACGATGTAGCTAACTCTGTAGCATGGTTGCAATGTCATCTCCTGACTTTATATTGTGTCCAGCTGGCTCATGTTGAAACAACGATCTTGTAAAAGGGGTATAAATCTGCACATGATGCCTGTGTACAGGATGCTGCGCTAAAAGACTGAGGCTAACACGATTGTCTAAACATCTTTGTATGCTTTAGCTTTAAGATTTCCATTAACTGGAGCTAAGGGAGCCCAGCCTGATGAAAGAACCACCCCAGACGTGGCTGTGCTCATAATTTTGGCCACACAGTGTAACATTAATAAATGTACAAAGACATATAAATAAATAAACCCAGTACATGTAAACCTCCGCTACAACCTCCCACTGCTTACATAAGTAAAATCTACTGCACTTGACCTGATTTACATGGATCCAGACTATATCTGGCATTAGAAACCACATCCTCGCAGATTTATGGTGAGCAGGTCTCTCACAACTCGCTGCACTCGCTCTGTCAGAGGAGACAGTCGGAGACGTCTCGGAGTGAGTCCTCGTCTCAAAATGGGTCTAAAAATAACCCAAGCTGCAGAGCTGGAGCAGACAAAGCAAGTGTTCCTGTTAAGAGTGACTTTTGTCAATGGCAATTTAAATGTGTAGCTTCTCTTTATAGACCTGGAGCAGGTGTTTGGCTGCTGAGACGTGTGGGGGAAGATTCTTTAAATGATATTATGTGGAGGACGCTGCTGCTGCTGCTGCCGGCAACAGTTCACCTCTGCAGGTGAACAAGAGTTCATTTTAAAAACCTGCTCCATCTCTGATTTCTCCTCTCTTATGAGGACTTTACCCCAAACATTACATCATCTGAAAACTTTTGATGGAAACTGTTGAAGTAAAGACAGACATTCATACTTTTCTACCAATGCTATGAAGGCAATTTCATTGACGCTATAAATGAGGAACCAATTTTAACAAACTGTTAGAAAACCTTTTATCTTTAAGGTTTGTGCCAAAATTAGAGGTGAGACCACTGACTATATGATATGATGGACGTAGACACCATGACATCACCCATTTCTTTGTGGGCTCCAGTTTTGAGTTCTTGAAATTGGCATTTTGTCATCTTTGCCATAAGTTTCGGCCAAATGTTGAGAGGGTGGAGCTAACTAGGCTCCTAGAAAGCGCGCTGGACTTTGAAGCCAATTTTCATAGTGGCCAAACACTGGAATTACACCGTCACATGATGCCCAGTGACCCAAACAGACTTTTTCCCATAGACTTACGTGGCAAAAGAAACATCTGTAAAGCTGGATTTATACTTCTGGAGAGTCAGAGACAGGCAGGGTCGACAACGAGGAAGCAGTCTGGGAATAAACGCTGGAAAGTCTTGCATGTGTGCAACAAAGGACAATCTAGCAAGGAGAGTCTGAGAAGCAGGAGTCTTCATACTCACAGGAGGTGATGATCAACAGGTGGGAGCAGCTGGCTTGATGAGGTGGGTGTGGGAGATGTATAGACAGGTGAGACTGGACTGAGAGAGTGGCATGTGTGGCAGGTTGACAGTGCCCACTGTGGAAGTATGATTGTAATGCCAAACCCTGATCTTTTTTCCCTAAACCCAACCATGTTCTTTTGTCGGCTAAATGCAACCATGTTTGTTGTTGAAGGAAAAAAACAGTCAATTCAAAAAACAGAATGAAAACAGAAGAGTATTTTGAAAACAGGCTGAAGTTGACATGGCGTCCCAGAATGTCAACAATCAACGTACCCAGGGTACCTTGCGCAACATCTGTTGACATGGAAAGTCCATGACCAAATGGTGATATGTGATGAGGTCAGAGTCAGAATGTGTTGTGCTGGCTGTTTCGGTGGCACAGCAACTTCTGACACAATTTTGGACCGCCTCTGCACCCATGAAAGCTGGTACAGAGTAGCACTCAGCGCCTAACCTTGCATTTTCCAGGTGGTTAAAGACTGGGCAGGTTGCTGCTTGGTTGAGAGGAGTTGCTCATCTCTGCTACCAACCTTTTCAAGGATCTAATACCAAAATATGAAACAAACAAAGAACTAGCAAACTAAAGTCACAGGTGAAAGGGGAAAGGGATAGGAGTCAAATAAAGAGTCAGACCACAGCCCAGTTTTCTAAGGATGCCTTTATTAAAGAGTCAACAACGTGCGCTAGCCGTCCGGTTCTAGAAAAATAACACAGTCATACATTCATCCAGTGGAAATCCAAAAAAAACAAAGAAAAAACAAGGACAGGTTTTTATTTTTAAAGCTCAAAATCCCTTTAAAAGGTGAGAGGGGAACCTGAATGATGCCATATACTGTATGTACTCAATATATGTGTGTGTGTGTGTGTGTGTGTGTGTGTGAGTGTATGTCACTGTGTGTGATGAGCAGCAGCACCAAATCGTTTTGCCTTTTTCTTAAAGGAACAGGAAGTCAGATATTCACTCAAACAAAATGACGATGACACGTGCTGAGATTTGATTATTGATCGACACCAGTAACTGAAGCATTACTCCACCAGCTGTTCAGGCTTCCTGTGTTCCCATTTTGGTGCTTTCGGAGTTATACTGTTTTACGTGTTAGTTGTAGATCAGATTTAGAGGTTACAGATGAGTTTGTGAACCCAGTTTGGAGTCGTGTTCATAGATTTCCAGCTGTGTGATGCAGCTTAGATTCGAAGCCTGTGCACGAAGCTGACGTTGCTGATGTGCACATCCTCAAAGATGTAACAACACGTCTTGGCAGCAGAGGCTACAGACAAACCAGATGGAGACAACAAAACCTGTGATCGATGATTGAGTGAAGACAACGTTAAAGACAGACTCGATAATCTGCTTTCTTTGAAAAACTCGTATATAGCTAAGACATTTTTCTCTGCTTACTGTGGTAGCTGCTCCACGGTGTCCTCAGGTATCAGACACTTACATTTAATCCTTTTAAAGATAGTTTTTAACCAAATTTTAGAACGACTTTCAGACGAAATCATCTTTTTCTTATTCAAGCATTGCAGGTATGTGTAAAGGTAAGTCATATATATGTAGTCCCATGTAGAGGTAGGTTTTATGTAGGAATTTGAAGAACAACGAAAACAAAACTGGTTGTGTTTAAGCAAGTCATAGCTGTGTTTCCAGTTGTTTTTTAGGCTCTAATTGTGGTTGTTTTGTAGCAACCCATCTGCGTTTTTCCAGTGGCTTTTAAAACTTGTGTCGTGGATGTTTAATAGCAACCTGTCAGTGTTTAATCATTTTGTAAGGCTTCTGCTGTAGATGTTTTGTAGCAGTTCTTCTGTGTTTTTCCGTGGGCTTCATGGGCTCCAAATGTGTTTTTTAACAACCTGCCAGTGTTTTTCAATTGTTTTTTTAGGCGCCTATCAAGGATGTTTTGCAGCAATTATTTAGTGTTTTTTTTACAGTGGCTTTTTAGCCACTATTGTGGATGTTTTATAGTGAACAGTTTTTCCATAGGTTTTGTGAGGCTCAAATCCTGGGTGTTTTGTAGCATCCTGTCAGTGTTTTTCAATTATTTTTTAGGCTTCTGTTGAGGATGTTTTATAGTGATCAGTCTGTGTTTTCTAGCAGCTTTTAAGGCTCCAATCACAAATGTTTTATAGCAACTCATCAGTGTTTTTCAATGTTTTTTAGGCTCCTATCAAGGATGTTGTGTAGCAATTATTCAAAGTTTTTTTTTTTCCACAGTGGCAGAGGATAAGGAACAGTCTGTGTTTTTCCATAGGTTTTGTTTGGCTCAAATCCTGGGTGTTTTGTAGCATCCTGTCAGTGTTTTTCAATTATTTTTTAGGCTTCCATTGTGGGTGTTTTGTAGTTACCAGTCTGTATTTTTTCAGTGGCTTTTTAGGCTCCTATCACAAATGTTTTATAGCAACTCATCAGTGTTTTTCAATGGGTTTTTTTGGGTTCCAAACGTGACGCGACCTGTCAGTGTTTTTCCATCAGCTTTTCAGGCTACAAACACAATGTTTTGTACCAACCCATCAGTGTTTTTCAAATGTTTTTTAGGCCTCTATCATTGATGTTTTGTAGCAATTCTTAAGTGCTTTTCCACGGGTTTTTAAGGCTCCAAATGTGGGCGTTTTATTGCAATCCCTGAGTATTTTTTCAATCACTTTTTAGGCTCCTATTGTGGATGTTTTATAGTGACCCATCTGTGTTTTTCCATCAGCTTTTTAGGGTCTGAACGACGGTGTTTTGTAGCAACCTGTCAGTTTGTCCAGCGGCTTTTTGAGCTCCAATTGTGGGTGTTTTGTAGCATCCTATCAGTGTTTTTCCACCAGCTTTTAAGGCTTCAAACATGGTGTTTTGTAACGACCTGTCAGTGGGTTGTGTACCACGAGAAGCCATTGATTTTTACTAAGATATGGCTGCTTCTCCAGCGGGGATGTTGCCGCCTAAATGGGGTATTTTATGCCAAATCATCATCTTTTCCTAACCGTAAAATAATGTTTTTTGTGCCGAAATCTTACCATGTGTTAACCACAGCAACCAATTACAATCTCAACATATGCACTACATGTTATCGTCCAAATGTATTGTATCCATGGCCTGCAGAAACGTAAATGCTAACTTTTTTTTTTCCTGGTGATTGGATTGGAATAACGTTATTACAGTGAGTTGGGTTAAATTAATCAACATTTTGACAATGTTGATTCTCTAATCTTCTTCAATGTTTGGTTTACTTCCTGGATTTCTCCCACATGGAAATTCTGACCAATCAAGAGCAGTTTTCTCACACAAGGCATTTGATCTGGTCCTCTTGTAAATGCTGCCGTGAGAACACGAACCAACTCTAGGCAATTATACAACTATGTGACAAAATCAGTCGCTGATTCAGACCAAAGGAGACGACTCTAGGTCTGGGAGCACCCTTAAAGAGATATTGATTTTTTTTTAGGTGTTTAAAATACATTTAGCTGCTGCACCCATCCACAGCAGCACACTGCTTAGCTTCTGTGATAGTGCTCCTGTCTGCTTCTACATCTACTGTAGGTAACACACTCACTGTTGGATAAGTACCTCACACAACCCCGCTTCAAAAGACCCAAACTATCACTCTGACAGAATCTACTGGATGGTGTCTACATCTGATGGACGTCACTTCACACCCTTCCAAAAAAATAAAACATATGTAGCGTTCTTAGATTTTGTTGCACAAGAGCTGAAATTTTTTTTTTTGAATCTCCCGTCTTTCTGTCTCACAAATGAAAATTCAATGAGAGTCTGCCTCGGTGTGTGAGCTGAGTGTGTGTACCTCTGCAGGTGGTCTGTCCTGATGGATTCATGTGACGCAACAGCCCCCCACTTGCACACTCACACACACACACTCACACTTCTGAGATCTATAACAGTGGACAGGGCCGTTGTCCTCGGTTGCCTTGGAGGCAGTGAAGCCTCACAGGACTGTTAGCGCCCTGTGTGTGTGTGTGTGTGTGTGTGTGTGTGTGTGAGTGTGATTCACATTACAGAGATCACACAGGGTTATCAAAGTGGACTGCAGCCGCTGCCTCAGACTATTTACAGTCAGCTGGTCAGTGGTCATATGCCTGTGTGTGTGTGAATAATGCATGAGATCAACTTTTCCCTTCCTCATGCCGACTGCTATCAAAGTGTTTACTCTGTGTGTGTGTGTTTGTTGTCCCATCTGTCCCTTTAGAAGACACATCTTCTTCAATGATGCTCAATTTGTTTCTCTATTGCATATTTCCTCTTTCAGCGGCACACACACACACACGCTCAAGATCTTCCAAAACATCTCCTCAAACGAAACCTTAATTAATCATTTAATACACACACACACACACACACACACACACACACACACACACACTATGTAAACAAGTCTTATCTTCACGTATCAATCAAAGGCTCAACATTTAATTATAGATTCTGGCTGGATCAATAATCCCTATGTGGCAGGACTAATCGATATTGATCCATCAGAGTGATTGACTATCGGTCCCATCTGTGCTGCCTAATAACATGTGTGGCCCCTCCAAGTCCCATGTTACTACGTACGTGTGTGTGTGTGTGTGTGTGTGTGTGTGTGTGTGTGTTAGTAATAAACTGTGACCCTGAAGCCTTGGTAACAGATTCTCCTTTCAATCGTTCAGTGCTCTTAAGTGTTCATTTCAAAATAAAACTCTAAAATAACAAATAGTGTGATTATGTTTGGGTGGAAGTGCCCTTTAAAAAAAAAAAAATTTCAGCCCCATGGGCGTCATGGCAATCGACGAGGAGCGATTGATTATCACAACCCTCCGGCTTGGTTCATGCGTGGCACTGTGCGGCCCTGATTATGGCGGGGTGGTTACATGCAGGCTGGTTGCCGTGGTAACCGAGAGAATCCAGGGGTTTTTTTTCTCCTGCTCTCTTGTTTATTACAGTCTCCATGTGAGCTGAAGTGGATATTAGATCCATAACAGATGAACAGCAGCACTGTCTCTGCCACGACAAATGTGTTGATGGGCCACAGGTTAGGTGTGTGGACTGAGAGAGGAGCCGTGTGGATGATAAACTGCTCTCACATATGAATACTTGTGAGGCTGTAACGTGATCTCGCTCCACTTTCCCTTCGGAAAAGCTACGAAAAACTTATTTCATTAGCCAGAAGTTGCGACAAAGTTTTATTTTGTGGAGCAGGGCTGGTGCAGCAGGACGGGTCACCTTCACTGTTAAACTTCACTAAACACCTCCAGCTCCTCCACCTGGACTCTCTTTCTTTATTCACCTTCTCCGTCAGACACAATCATTCTCCTGAAACAGCAGCTTGTTCCCTCTGTGGCTCCGACCTCTGCTGTCCCGAACACCACCAACTTCATGATCATCTTAAATCTAAACAATTCAACACCCTCACTTACAGTTTATCAGTGGTTCTGATACCTGACGCCTAACTTTGCAGGTTGCAAACCACCCCATCACTTAACCTTCCCGTGTAATCAATCTACCATTTATTTATGTTTTCACAGTAATTAGTATCTAGTTCCTAAAATGTTCAGGCAGAGGGTACTTGCTCAGCAAATAGTTTGTTGGGCACAGGGAAACAGAGATTTGCGTGGGTACATGAGACCCTAAAAAAGAGGGTGGGTCATAGGGAGTACCACCAGTTGGTCCAGGAGCTTCTCCTCCATGATGGATGTTTCCAGGCATATTTTAGGATGACTCGGGGGTAGGGATGGGAATCGAGAACCAACCAACTGGTTCAATTCATCGACATCATTAGGCTTTATGCTTAATGATTCCCTTATCGATTCTTTTCATTACGCCGAATCTTTACATCGATGACGCACGTCGCACTCGTCAGTCAGCAGTAAGTTCAACAACAAAGAAGACGATGATGGAGAGACAGAAGCAGCTGAAAGCTTGGCTTCACTTCACCAAAAAAGACTCATGACATTCACTCATCACAACAGCATGACGTGCAATTTATGCAGCACCGTAATTACATGCAAGGGCGGAAACACCACCAGTGCTACAGTGATTTGTTTTCCACTACAGGGCTCTACTGTGCAAGCATTTTAACGTTACTCGCATTTGCGACTAAAAATAGTTTTGTGCGAGCAAAAGAAATCATTCAGCACGCTGTGCGAGTACAGATTTCAGCCAGCAGCAGAAACGAAAGGCGAATCCTGCCGGTTGTGGGTTGAACGGGGGTCACAGACACAGACACGGACAGGAATACATATTCCTGTCAAATATGGCAGCCATAGTGCTCCACGGTGCAAGATAACGGCTTACCAGCGACCGAGAAGCCTGGCTCCAGGTCTAATATTTTCCCCTTTGTCGGTGTCATGACTGCCCAGTAGTACCTGAACAGCCAAGCCGTGGCGGCACACAGGTATGTGAAGTGTCAGAGGAGAAACAAGCCGTTCACATTTCTCTCTTTGTGGCAGGTAACGGTCCACAAACCTCACCGCACTTTAGGGACTGTTCTTTACTTGTCAGGGGAGGAGGGTGGCTGGTTGATTTTTATTTCATTTATTTCATTTATTTTGATCCCCCCTATGTTAATCACTTACTGATGCTGTTTTTGAAGTATGACTAAGTCAGTAAGTAATTTATTCCACTGAAATATCATTGATGTATTATAGAAAAGTGATTCATCTTTTTATAAATGACAAAAGGCACATCTGCCTCATTTTTGCTGTGGCATCGTGATACTACACAAAACCATGATACTTTCACTGGTATCGTACAGTGGGTCCCAATTTTGGTACCGTGACAACACTAACAGATTCTGTAACGTTATTTGACGTAGATGAAAACAAATGCTGTTCAAATATTCTTTAATTTGTTTCATTTTAGATGATAGCAGTGGACCAATTTCATATTTTGTTTACTTACTTAGCACTTATCTCTTGTTTACAATAGAGACTCAATAAAATTTATGTTGTTGACACCAAAAACCTGTAAGGTCTACTTTTTCTACACAGAATATTCACAGGAGGAATTGATAAAGAATCGGATCGATAAGCAGAATCAATAATGGCATTGATATCAATAAAATCCTATCAATTCCCATCCCTACTCGGGGGCAGTCTGACAACCTGCTGTCTATTATCGGCCCGTATAGCTCTGGGTATCCAGCAGCTGCTACCACCAGTTTCTCCTCCATTGTTTACCAACTGTAAACCTGTTGCCATGACTACCACAGAAGGCCCGCCTCTCAAATCATCCGATTGGACAATGGGAAAAAAGATGGAAGCTTTTTCAGAATTCAGTTCAGAGTGCTCCGGCAAAAATGCCAGGCGCTTAGAGCGCAGCAACATGAGGCGTGCTGCAATGCAAAAACAGTGAGCAAGAAGATTCATTTTCATTTAAAACAATTACAAAAACGCTAAAACGCTGGATACGCAGCTGAAAGGCTTTCTGTGTGATCGGGGCCTAAAGCATCCCGCGGTGTCAAGATCAAGGAAGTTTGTGTAGGGTAGATTTCACGTAGGAGACCGCTGTTCACGTCCCGTGTGAAATCAAAAGTCAATGCTGTTAACACAGCGAGACTCGAGAACTAGCACCACCACTAGCCATCAGCTAGTCTCGCGCGGGTTGCCATGTAAACACAGCACGACTGCAGGGCAGGCTAACTGACCACGGTGAGAAATTATGTTATAAAAATGGAGTAAGAGTGCAAGCAAGCAAGAGTGAAAACATTGAATTTCCCCTCGGGGGGATTAATAAAGTAAATAAATTTATAAACTTAAACTTAAATTACGTCTTTTCGAGTCAGTTTTGCATGCTGCAGCTTCAGGGCACTTGGATTACGACGGGCGAGCTGTTCTGATGTTTTTGAAACGCATTAGCGGAGTTTTATTACATTTTCAAAATGTGGGTTCCATGCAGTTCAAGTGTAGCTGTTATTCCGGCTAGCTGCTATCCTCTGATACCCCGAACGAGTTTTGTGGATTAAAAAACTACACTGGACTTCTTGTCGGCATAAGGGTCAGTAAGTACTGTCTGTATTTTCATTCTAAAGTGGCCATTTCCTTTAAGTCTTGTTTTCTCCGAGCAGTTCAGTTCAGTTTGGTATACTTTCACTGTGAAAATTTGTGGATGGTACCAAAGGAACTGTTCCGTACCGTCCCCATGTTTGGTCCCCCCTCTGTTGGGGTAGCTAGCACACAGATGTGCTACTAAAAGGTGGAGCTGTGAACACTGCAGTCTGATTGGTCAGTAGAGGACGGTCACTCTGCTCAGGGCTGAGTTGTGTCTGGTTTTGAGGCTCATGTAACCACTGTTCATACTGTGGAGAGTTTTATTAGTAAACTGTAACTATAAAATGAAAGGATGTTTTGCTGCCTCTCACAGCAGCTGGAGTCTGAGAAAAAATAACTTCATTCACTGGGCCGACTGCCGGAGACTTTTAAGGTGGAACGTTAACTACTCAATGCATGAGTTGATGACGTGAATCCATCAGCACACCTTAAATTTCACTGTGACAACTTTGACCATTATTTTAAATTTTATATGACAGACACTTTTAGTAATGAGTGGATCTTCAATTTCATGCGCGTCACGTGAACTGCTTATATTCTAATCCTCACTTGACGAAAAGAAAGCATCGTGGAGTGTTGTTCCTGTGGGCTACAGCATCACTAAACCCCTGAGCTTGCCTGAGAAGGACTAAGCTGCTGTTTTTAAACATCCCATGGAGAGAGACTCTCACTGCAGCCTGTTCTGTGGACGATAAACCAGGTGCAGACTGAGAAAGGAGGAAATACAGAGTGCTGGACGGAGCAGTGAGTGACAACAACCCCGCCCACATTTAAGAGGACTGTTTGCAGTGGAAAAACTCGGGTCTAGGTACCATGTCTGAAGGGTTACTGTTGGCTCCAGAGGCACCATACTGAAAGTGAAATGGGGCTTAAGACACCAAAGAGGCATTCTGCAACCAGTTATTTTGAGAATAAAGATGAATAAACTCCTACTTTATGTGTCTTAGCATTTTTAAGACTTTTGTGAAATTGATTTAAGACATTTTAATACCCATTAAGGCTTATTTATGACTGACTTTGATGCCCTCTAAAACTTTTACGGATCTGCAGGAACCCTGCTGAGCTCCTTGTCAGGGAAATGTAATTACAGGTCATTTTACGCTTCTGAAAACACATCACATACTGTTGTGTTTCCTGTGAGGACAGTCTGGTGGTTACAGTAAGGCTTAAAGATGTCTGTGTCTCTGTGTCATTGGCTGGATATAAAATGACATCAGGTAGATCGTTTTTAAATACTAAATAGACGGGTGTCATCACTAACCATTTAGCTGCACACATGCTGCCTGCGCCAGGATGCCCGGCAGCGTCTGGCTCTGGACGTGACATTATGATTACAGGATGTTGAGCGGGGTAATTGGGTCTCCATGGTTACGCCATGACATTTTGGGATGTTGATTCACCGAAAGGGTTGAGGCTTTCTGCCGCCGCCGCTGCCAAGACAGCTGGTGGTGAGGTCACAGTGAGTGTGTGTGTGTGTGTGTGTGAGAGAGAAAAGGAAAGGTACGGGGAAAGAAAATGGGTGAGGACAGGATGTAACATAAGAAGGAGAGACAGCTGATGTCATCCTGCTCAAGAGGGAGACGGTGGAGGACTCTGGAGAGATCTCATAAAGGGCAAAACATTTGGCCAGGAGCTACTCATCACACCAGATGATATGTCAAATGTGTGTTCCTATGTGTGTGTGTTGCAGGTAACGGTGTTTTTTTTTTGATCATACATGCATAATTTCTCTACTTCGCCTCTGACAGTCGTATAGTAACCAGAGTAAAATTCAACAGCCTCTGCTCATGCCAACTTTTTGAAGTCGCTGCGCCGAGCGACTCCAAGAGGAAAAAGAAAATAATAATCATGATGAAATTCTGGTGAAATTTCCCTTTAAAATAGATTTCCCAGATAGAAAGGCAAACTCATCTCTGCTCTCTCCGTCTGCTCCTCCTTTCCTCTTCTTCTCTGTCTCCCTTACCTCCTCCGTTGATTCCTCTGTCCTCTCTTTCTCCCCTTCATTTCCACCCATCCATCCATCCATACATCCACCCACCCATCCATCCATCCATCCATCCTCCTCACAATAAATATCACCGTATATTTTGATTCATCAGGTTAAAGTGTACTTATTAAGGAAGAGCTGAACGAGAAGCCAGGATATCGTAGGCAACTCAAAGAGAAGCAAAGACAGTCTTTAGAAACCAGAATAGTCCTCATTACTATTATTAGAAGTCTCTTATTATTATTATTATTATAGTTATTATTATTACTAGTATAACTGTTATAAGGATAAAATAAAGTTCCTTGGCCCTTGTTGATGCAGAGAGAGACGGTGCAGGCTATCGGCAGCAGAGCAATGGTTCCATGCCGTTCCATTACATCCATCCAGAGTTAAAGGGGAGGTTATTCCGTGTGTCCCATTTGATTCACGCAACTTGAAGTTCACGTGGACGCTGGTTTCATTCCATTTGGCTGAAGGTAACGTGAGCTGACTTTCCATTCAAATTCCAGTGGTTTCAAGGGAATCTGTTTCCATTTTTATTCCATTGCAGATCTGAAGTTTGGTTAAAGGGAAAGAAGAAATCGCGTTGAAAACCAAACACACCAAAGTCACTTTGGATGCTTGTAATTCCGTTATAATCATGCGTGTTTGAATCTCCCAGAAGAAAAAAATTTGTACTCTCCCTTTATGTCTCGTCCTTTGTTCTCTTGTGGCACATGTGGAAAATGGCAGATGTTGATAAGGACAGGTTAGCGTGATTTTTTTGATTGTGACTGAAACGTAGACCAATATAACTCAAAGTCAATTATTACTCTCTGTGTTATGAACTTTTACACTGTGAGGGTTTATTGACTGTAAAACATTCCCAGAGACTATAAGCTATTTCACGTAAAACCTAAAACCGGAAAAGTTCAGGTAAAGTGATAATAAAGGGCCGTCCACACCAAGAATGATTCCTGTAACAATGAGTATGATAATCATCATTTTAAAAACTAAATCAAGCGGATGGCAGAACGATATTATGGGGATTTCTTTCAGAACAATTCGATGAAAGACAAACACTGACAGCCAATACAAAGTCATCCGCATTTACTTGGCGTCACGTTCAAAATGGCAGATGACATTGTGGAGAAAGTCAATGTGAAAAAACCCCACTCTTGTTTAATTAAAAACCACAGTCTTTGTGTTTTATTATTAACAAAGATGAGGAGACGATTAAAAACACTTTATAGAACATTACCGTTCATCAGTGCAGATGCCAGATGTTTATAGTTATCATTCCTGGTGTGGAAGGCCCTTAATAACAATGGGAGCTAATTTTAATTAGCTTGAAATCCAGTTTTTACTGCAAATGAAAGTCATGAATCTCACACTGTTGGTAAAAAGAAAGGCTTGGCTTAAAATCTGCTCCTAATTTACGAGCTAACTAGCTAGTTAACTCACTGACTGGCGGCTTAGCTAACTGGCAAGTTACTTAGGTAGCTACCTTGCTCTTAAGCTAGTTAGCTCAGTGACTGGTGGCTTAGCTCACTAGCAAATTAGTTTGGTAGCTCCCTCTCTCTGTAGCTAGTTAGCTTACTGGCTAGCGGTTAGCTCTCTAGTGAGTTACTTTGGTAGATCCCTTGCTCTTTAGCTAGTTAGCTAAAGGACTGATGGGTTAGCTCACTAGCAAGTTAGCTGGTAGCTCTCTCTTTCTGGCTAGTTCGCTCACAGACTGGCGGGTTAGCTCACTAGCGAGGTAGTTTGGTAGCTACCTCTCTCTCAAGCTAGTTGGCTCACTGACTGGTGGGTGAGCTCACTAACAGGATACTTTGGTAGCTACCTTGATCTCTAGCAAGTTAGCTCACTGACTGGTGGGTTAGCTCACTGCCGAGTTACTTTAGTCGCTACCTCGCTCTCTAGCTAGTTAGCTCACTGTCTGGCGGGTTCGCTCACTAGAGATATACTTTGGTAGCTCCCTTGCTTTATAGCGAGTTAGCCCTCCTGTTAGCGGGCTAGGTTAGTATCTTGCTTGTTAGCTAAATTGTTTAGTGGGTTCTTTTTCAGCTGAGAGCTGATAATGTTGTCTGCACCATATTCCAACCATGGTGTCAAAATATATTTATGAACATCTGCCATTTCAGGATCCCTTCTGTCCTCATGATGAACCATCACAGAGCACGCTCCCTTTTCAGAAATGCCGCATCCCAGCATTCCACCGCACAATTCTGGAACCCATCCTGCCGAGTTAACAGATTCCGTTGACACCTGGCTCCCCCGCCCGTCTCTCTCTGTGTCTCCCTCTGAATGTGTTCAGCCATTTTACAAACAAACAAAGAAAAACAGTTTGGTTGTCCGTCTCTCCTATAGCTGCGTGGTGACAGAGTCCTCTATGACCTCACAGCTGTCCTCTATGACATCATCGCAGGGTCCCACCCACCCGCCAATCATCATCACCCCTCCTCTTCCCCCTCCTCCATCCACACCGCCCTCGCGCGCTCCACCCACGCCTCCGCCCTGGAAAACGTCCTCGCTGGAGTCCAGGAGGCGCGAGCTGGACTCGGACATGTTGGAAGCACAGTGCAGGGATTGGCAGGGGCAAGGGGGAGGGAGGGGCAGCGTCAGGAGGGAGTCCCGCCCGTTTGTTCTCCGCGGGGAGAACGAGGGGTTATTGATGTCGACTGAGCGGCCCACCTCGTTCAGGTGAGTCTCGCTTCTGGTCACGTCACTGAGTCCGAAGTCGGAGTGGCTGTGGGTTCCCAGGGGGCGGAGCAACCCATCAGAGATGGTGTATGAGGGCGGGGACTGGAGGGGGAGAGGCATGGGTGGGGCTTTGCGTTTGGAGCGTGAGAACAGGTAGGAGAGGCGCTTGAAAGAGTCCGCCTTTGTTCCTGGAGTGGAGAGGCGCTGCAGGCGGCTCCTCGTGCGAGCTAATGATGAGGAGAAGGTTGAGGAGAATGACGAAGACGGGGAGGGGAGGACGGTGGTGGAGGACGGAGGGATGACGGTCGTCTTCAGCCCGTTGCTCTTTGGTTTCCCCTCCTCTTCCTCGTCCTCTTCCCCCCATCCAATGCCCTCCTCCAGCTCCTCCTCCTCCCCCTCTCCCCCTCCTTCTATTCGGGTCATCCCAGAAATGGAGCGCACCAAGGCGGACACACCAAGCGTCGGTGACGGCGTCGCGTCGTCCTCCAACGGGGTCATGAAGGTCACGCCCTTTGACCTCTGGCCTCCGCCGCCGTCGCCTGATTCGCTGTCATCCTCTGAGGCCACGGCGCCATCGTCTTTTGCTGTCTCACTTGAGGAGGAGTAATTTCGCCGGGGAGGACGCCGGTTGCCGAGGAGATCCAGGACCTCGTAGCGGAAACTGGAGATGTCCTGCTTCAACTCCTGGAAAGAGACAGAGAGAAAACTGTTGTGAAGTAAATGTAATTTAACATTTAAAAGTCTGGATTTAATGACATTAAAAGCTGGTTCTGTTGTTTTAGTGATAGGAGGTGAAATATTTCTTCACCACATGAAAGTGCTGAGAAGAACAAAAGGAAGAACATGTCAATATCGGCCATGAGAAGCAGGTAGTTATCGGTTACCAGTATCGGTTGAAAAAATCCATATCGGTGCATCCCTAGAATAATTATCTGCTATCCAGGGAGAAAACATGAGATAAATAACAGAAGAAGAAGGAGGAGAGGGGAAGTGGAAGAGATGGGACTGGTGACTGAATAAGAGGGGAGGTGAAATATCAATTTGTAGAGGCAGAGGATGAAGAGGAGGGCAAGGGCTCAGGAGGATGGAGATGAAGAGAGGAGGCTCAGGGTCGAGAGAGAGAAAAAGAGAGTGGATAAGTGCAGGAAGTAGTGATTGAGCAGAGAGGGGTCGTTCGGGAGAAGAGACTCCAGTAAACTCTGTCTCACTTAAATAAATTGCTTCATTCACTTAATTCATTTTAAAGTCTCTCCTGCCACAGTGCCGTTTTAATACAAATCCACCCGCAACCCACTGGCCCCCTCCAAGAAACGCCACCCTAACGTGGAGAAGGGGTTTGTGTGTCAACGTGATCCTGGAAGCTGGGCTGTCAGCAAGGCAACGCTTTCGATTTACTGGTCCATCGACATCCCAGCTCTCACCTGTGGTCATGAGCTCTGGGTAGTGACCAAAAGGATGAGACCGCGGATATAAGCGACTGAAAGGACTTTCCTCTGAAGGGTGGCTGGGCTCAGCCGTAAGTGGAATTTAATTTATCCTGGCTTCATATGAGCAGAAGAAATCTCGCTAGGCTAATTTATACAATGTAAAATGCCATAGGCGTGTGCTATTAATGTTAGCATGTTGTACCTGTGGGGAAAATGTGTCCAGATAAAGACAAGTGTTTGTCTGTGAATGCTGCGAGTTATAGTGAAGCTGATTTGTGTACTTGTGTTTGAAACTGTCTCTATTAAGCCATGTTTAATGTGTGTTTAATGTGTGTCTTGAATCAACTAAACCTCACAGTACTTTGCAGAAACCCCACCACCAGGCTCAAAAAGCAGCTTTCTCACTGGGGAGACCAGAGGATGACCACCATATTTCGGCAGCAACGCCATCTTGCCGCAGGGACGATGCTACCAGCGGATGAGTGGTGTTGCTAGCTAGCTCCTACCCGCCCCATGTAGTGAGCAGTACAGAGCAGCTAAGGCTAACGTTAGCTAACCAGTGGAGACTGCAGGGTGAGAGTGGGCATTTTTTTCTGCATGTTAACGCCCTGATCACACAGAAAGCATTTTGAGTTTTTTCAACCGGAGGAGGCACCAGGCGCCATGAGCGCAGGACGCAGGAAGGCTTTTAGGGCTTTATTCCTTGGGTCCATGTCATTGGTTCGACAGCCCATTAGTCCGACTGTCCGCGGTGCGGACCGGCTTGAGGCGGAGCAGGCTCACGGCTTATGTGTTTGTCACTTTCTTTTTCATTTTAACCCACACCATGATCTTTTCCTGACCCTAACCAAGTGGTTTTTGTGCCTAAACCTAAGCAGACCTTAACCACAGGGCATCATGATGATTTCGGAACGGACTTCGGAACAATGGGCAGTTCCCTTATTCCTTCATCTTCTTCTTCGTCTTCGGAAAACATGTATTAGAAGATCATTTTGAACCAAACATGCGACATGTTAAGTTTGTTGCTCAGTGCTGAAACTGTTTTTATTTTGATTCAGTTGAGTTCAGCCCGTAGCTTTAACAGAGAACATAAACGTAGACATAAGCATTCACTGTTTACCTCTGCTGTAACTCTTTGCTTCTGTCTCTCAGCCCGACTTCCCTACGAGCCAAACAACTCAGCAAACTTGAATCCTTTCATTCTTTAAAAAAACATGATCACAGTTCCTCCGTCTTTCTCACTCGCCATATGGGATCCAAATGCTGCACACGTGGCTTTACTCCTCAGAGAATAATTTACTTCAACATGCAGCTGATGTTAGATACACACCTCTAAACACACAGACACACACTCTCTGCCTTTTTTTTTAACCACTTCTCATCTCTCACAAAAAATGCACACACACACACACTAACACACACTCAGGGTGTGAAAGTGATTCAGCTCTATGTGCACCTGATGTTGTTTTTGCGTTAAAAAGCCCAAAGGAACGTTCCACTTCAAAGCCCAGGCTGGGCTCCAGAGGCATCATGGGAAACCGAATCTGGAGCTCAGAATAATTTACAGCTCAGAAGATTTGAATCTCTCCTCCAGGATTATCGACGGTGAACTGTTGGTATTGATCAGAGCTGACGGGCAGGAGATGAGGAGAAGAAGTGCCTGAGAGTTGGCAGGTGGCAGTTATTAAAAAGCTTTTAATCTTTTAATAAATCTTTGCACGACGATGTAAAACCTGCGTTGGTTATCGCAGCACAGACACAAATCAGTGCATGTGATGTTCCTGCAGCTCGTCAGGCGTCACACTGATGTGATTCACTGCAGAACAATAGGCAGATTTATGTTATTGTTTATACTCCGCACCGTTTGAGCCTTTCCTCTTTTGTTACCATCTCCTCCCTTTGTTCTTCCCCTTGTTCATTTATTTGGATCCCCACAAGCCGTCGCCATGACAACGGCTGCTCGTCCCAGTTTCTCCACCTTCAAAAGGCACCCACCTTAAAGTTCTCCTCTGTCAGTCCCTCGTCCGTCTTGGCGCTGCGTATCATGGCCGCCACGTACCTCTTCACCAGGTTCCGGATCACTTCCTGTTGGAGACAGTCGCCATGGTTACTGACATGGTTACTTCACTGGCAAAATATTTAACCATATTCTGGGGATTGTCTTTTCTTTCTGATGGTACAGTAACACTTTTAAGTAATTTTAGGAGCGCTAGGTGTTCCACTTTTACTCTTTCCTTCTCCCTGTTGTTGTTGTATTGTGTCGCATTATGAATTATTGCCATTTCAATCATGTAAACCTGTACTGAGGCAGATCCGAACCCGTCTGCCTCGACCTGAAGGCACTTTGGGTCAACTCCTGTTGTTTTTGAATGTGCTTTATAAATAAAACTGACTTGACTTGAGTCTGTAATTTGCTGCTAATATCCTGAATGCTCTCCTGGAAACAACTATGTCATTTGGTGCTAATTACAGAGTTCAACTTGTGCACTTCCAGGTCATTAATTCCACCAAATTGTCAACATGCAAATATATGACAGCAACAAACAATGTCAGAAAATAATTTCAGGAGACATGGGCTGTGTTTTAATGACAACTCTATTAAAAATAACATGTTATTCAAGCTTAGTTGGTAACTTTTCGTCATATTTGTCACTATATTCCCACAGCAATAAATGAGACGGATAGTCTGTAAAAAAAAAAAAAATCACATTTCTCGTGACCTTACTGCATGTGAATGAAAACACCCAGTCAAAATGGAGGAGCCGTCAATCATCAGTCACTGCTTGTAAACTGTGGTGAAACCGTAAAACTAGGCAGCGCTGATCAAATGTTAATTCTGTTGGAAACAAACTTTAGTGTACTGTTTAGCTGTAAAATGAGAAAGCTGGTCTGGCTGGCTTTGATTTCTGGCTCGACTGTCTCCAACATCTCATTTTCACGGGACCTGCTATACCAACTGTGGCCGCTATGCCAAAATCACCTCCATATAGACTGACACAGAAGTAATCGCCCTCAGTCATCGCTCATGACCTGCTCTCAGTGTACTTTTCTGCAGACACTCTTCCCTCTGCTTGTATTTTTTATCAATTCATTCATCTTCCGTGACCGCTTATCCCGATAGGGGTCGAGGGGGGGTGGAGCCTATCCCAGCTGACATTGGGTGAGAGGCAGGGTTCACCCTGGACTAGCCTCGCATCACCAGGCTCTTCACGTACTGTACAGCAAAGAGCCTGGTTTCCTTTCACTCTGAATTTTGTCTGGATTCTGGTTCCGGTCTAGAGAGCGGATCCAGATTTCACTAAATTCACCAAAGTAAAACTTTAAATTCTTGGGGCGTCGGTGGCTTAGTGGTAGAGCAGGCGCCCCATGTACAAGGCTGTTGCCGCAGCGGCCCGGGTTTGACTCCAGCCTGTGGCCTTTGCTGCATGTCATGCCCTCTCTCTCCCCCTTTCACACTTGTCTGTCCTATCAATTAAAGGCTAGAAATGCCCCAAAAAATATCTTAAAAACAAAACAAAAAAACCCCCTTTAAATTCTGGCACACCATCGATTTCCGTCTCCAGTTTCTCCACGTTGGAAAGTTGAATCGGAAAAGAAAGAAGAGTGAAGACTGTCACCACGATCGATACATTTTAATCATTTAAACATGGACGTATAATAGTCTGTTTTAGAAGAGGTTCTTCAAGAAACTTGTCGGGTACATAAAATAGAGTGTGCCAGTAAACCCGGAACTCCGTTAGCGCTTTTAGCACTTCCGGTTCTCTCGTCTAAAAGTCAATATGTTTTTTGAATGGGATTTTGGTAAAATGCCTCAAATAAGGTCTGTGGTTAACAAAAGCTTAAGCGAGTTTCAGGTTTTGTTCTACGACATAAAACACGTCAGTAAATACCCTACTTGTGAATTTTGAAGCTTTACGTGTCGTAAAAAAGGCGATTGCTAACAAGTTGCTCAATACGACTACAAACCCTGTCGGGGACATTAAACGTCATCACCCCCGAACAGGCGAGAGTGCTGGCAGTCCGCCATTACAGCTTCTTATTTAGCTTTAACAGTCCGATTTCCCCATTATACAATGTTTTTAAAATAAAGCGGCCGAAATCAGTTGAAAGCTTAGTGGCGGTGACGTCAAGAGTCATGCGACCATGGAGTAGTCATGTAGTTTGTTAAAGCCTAACGTTAGCTTTTCACTTCTGGCGATCGCATTTAAGCTTCAAATGTGGCATGAAAGGTGTTCATATGTGAAGATTATCTCGCTGAACAAAACCTGTAAGTGTCATAAACTTGTGTTAGCCACAGAGCTTATTTTCTGACATAATCCAAAACACAATGCAAAAATCACATTCACTTTCTCTTCCGGGAACCAGCGCGATGCTAAACTTCTGGGTTTTGACGTCAGCCCTGGCACACTCTATAACCTCTTTAAAGCCGCTACAGAAGCTTTGCCTGACAAATTTAATCGATGGAAAGGCGCATCCATCGAATTCCGGATCCTGCCTCTCTCGCCCTGGTTCCAGTTGCTTACCAAAATGGCCACTAAACGGCCCCAGACTACTCTGGACAGGTCGCCAGACTATCACAGGGCTGACACATAGAGACAGACAACCATTCACACTCACATTCACACCTACAGACAATTTAGAGTCTCCAAGTAACCTGCATGTCTTTGGACTGTGGGAGGAAGCTGGAGCACCTGAAGAGAACCCACGCTGACACAGGGAGAACATGTGTGTTAAAGCCAAAATAATCTGGTGTTCAGATGATTAAAAATCTGGATTGGTGTTTATTTTCTGTGAGTTTAAGTTTCACAAACTTTGTGTGAAAAGCCTTTTAAATGAAGGCGACTGACTGTTCTGATTTCTTCTGTAATACATGTTTCTGTCAGTGACTCATCAGTTCTGTTGTCACATTAAAGACCTAAAACCTGATCATGATTACTTTCATGTTTGTACATGTTTTTAATGGGACTAAATTAAACTATTACATTTTTAACTTGCTCACTTTGCTGCTTCGTCACAAAATACAAAATATTTCGACCCAACTGACGAATTTAAATGTTATTATCTCATTAAGAATTCAGCCAATGAGGCGAGTGACCCTCATTGATTTAAAGACCAAAGACAAATTTCACCAGCATTTGGTGCTCAGTGGGCGGTAATTCAAACCCTGACACACTGCTACAGTACACACACACACACACACACACACTAACACACTAACACACTGCATCCTCCCACAGTCAACACCTGTGACTGCCAAACGGGACGGTCTGGCATGCTGTCACTCTCCGCCTCTGCCAGAAACACACCACACACTGTCAGAGTGAAGGGCACATTCCTACAACAATCCTTAAAAACATGGACGCCTCTCAAAGCAACAATCAGCGCTGCCAAACACAAAGTACTGGCGTTGCTGCGTCTGCATTCGCTGCCAGTGCAGAGGTGTCAAAATACAAGAGCTCCGTCTCGCTTGATTTGCCGCACAAACTCTTGCACGCATCCCCCAAAAAACTGGACATCAGAATAACAGTCGCAGCCGCCAAAAACAATCCACTGTTTCCTTCACAATCAACAAGTGCTGAAGAGTTTAAACGAGGCGCTCGCTATCAGTTTAACTCATATTAGAGGACGCGGTGTACTGACACAACCTGGAGGACACGTCTGCATCTCTGCGGCGAGGTGAGAAGTTAAAGCACTGCAGGTCAGCGAGTTGCTCTGTTACAGGAAGAGATTATTATCACTTTCTCTGTCAATACACTCTCATACCTGCCAGATTTTAGATCTTCTTTGTTTAATTTTTGGGGTGTTATGAGGTCGCCTGGTAAAAAAAGAGACTTGCTGCTGCCACGTTTTTACCCGTGTTGGACTACAGGGATCTTCTGTGTGTGCACGCCTCTGCTCAGGTATTGCATGAGACGCTTCCTTAAAATTCATCGAGCAAAATCTTACTTAATGTTTACCAAATGTCTGCCTTACTGTTGTTAAAAGCTGGATGTCAACAGGGCTGCCTCCTAATAGTCGACCAAACATGAGTCGACCAGAAACGTCATTAGTCAGCAAGATTTCATTGGTAAAGCAAACGTGAAACTCTATCAGGAGCCGCACCTCGTCAGAATAAATCCAAACCTACATGTCTGGACCGTGTGGGAGTTTAATTTGAAAGGACAGACACAGTAAGTGTCCACGCTCAGCAGTCAGACAGGAGTCAGGTTAATTTCCAGGGCTGGTACCTGCGGTTATTCCACAGGCTAGTTAATAACATGTCGGGCAGGAAATCCAAAGTGTGGGATCATTTTGAGAAGGTGAAGGATGAACCCAAGGTGATATGTAAACTCATCTTCATTGGTCGACTACAAACATGACGTATCATCTGAAACATGGAAGTAGCTACATGCCCATTAGCCCACAGCGTCATTAACAGGCGGCTCGCTCAGTGTGTGACGTGCACTTGGAGATAAAATATAGGCCTATATTAATGAAGGTTCATTAGTACGGTTTGTATTTCTCTGTAATGTAGCACAGTGTTAACAATGTTACTGATACTATTCTTTCTCACACCTTCAACTCAAACCACCAAAATATATCATTTAATCATTACATTAATATCGTAAACATGCGGGAGACTAGTCGACTAATGGCCTTAAATGACGACTATTGGGCGACTAGGAAAACTCTTATCATCGGACAGCAGTGCGTTACTCCACAATTCTGCCTTTGGCTCGTTCCCTATTGGGTAACATCAAATCTGTTGCAAGAAGTCTGGTTTGACAGTAATTTCAGTTCTGAGCAGCACGTCACAAAACTTCTGCAATCATTTTTTTATCATCTTAGAAATATTTCAAAAATCAATTTTAACTTTTAAAGACACAAACACAATTGACTGTTCGCCCCCAGACACAGCCTGGCCAATCATAAAGTAGCATCAGGCTGGCTCAGACCAGGCTCCGACAACACCACAGCTGTAATGCAGTTGTTTCAGATTTCCTTCATTTTTCATTGAGCCACAGCGATCGGTCGCATTTTAGCCATTTTGAAGCATTTTTCTGTTGCTATAGCACCACCCAGTTGCCAATTAGAGTTAAATTTCTCCAGTCACCTTGAGGCGTCCTGTTCTACATATCTACCAAGTTTAGTAAAAATCCATATGGCGGTTAGGCCTAGATAAGAAATGAGCTCTCTAGCGCCCCCATTTTGTTTGATGGGGTCAATAATGGAGGGGTCCCCTCAGATTATGTGTGGTCATATGCCTACAAAGTTGCGTGGTGATGGGTGAAACCCTTGAGATGTTATACACCTTTATGTGATGAGCCACGCCCTCCGCAATATTCATTGCCTTATAGAAGCTCAGTTTTAGTAAGTTTTCCAACTTTTGCCAAGAGGGAACTTTAGATATTGGTCCCTAGATTATGTTCACCCAGTTTCATGCAGATCGCTCAAACTTCCTAGGAAGAGATCCATTTGAAGTGTTTTTCAAAAAATTCAAAATGGCGGAAAATCTGTATAACCAGAAGTTATGGGTTCTTGAGGCAAATGTGTTCCTCATGAGGAGAGGCATCTCTGTGCAAAGTTTCATGTCTCTACGACATACGGGGCATGAGATATGCACATTCAAAGTTTGACATTTCAATCAGTTGCTATAGCGCCCCCCTTTGGCCAATTGATGTAATATTGCTTCATTCTCATCCTCCCATGACCCTCTACCACTGTGCCAGATTTCACATGGATTGACCAAGTCAGTGAGGAGAAAAACATGCAACAGAAACACAGACACACAGACAGTTTTCGTCATTATAGTAAGATACAGTGAGTTAACAGTGAAACAAAGACCGACCCTGCTGTACAGGAACCAGTGAAGGGAAGCAGGGAATCTTTGCTGATATTCAACCAGCTGTGTGTCATCACAGTGTGTGCAGATGAATGTTGTTTGACTTCCCCTGGAGATCCCTGCCTGTCTGGTGGTGGAGGTCCAGGTGCTGGCAGCAGCCAAACACTGTTCTTCTGCACACACTGTGATGCCACACAGCTGGTTCAGTATCAGCAAAGTTTCCCTTTATATTCATTGTCTTGTGTGGCGATCAGCAGTGATGTGGTGGTTCACTTTTACACTGTGATCTGTAGCCTATAGGAACTAGATTTCTGTGGAGCACACACACACACACACACACACACACACACACACACACACACACACGAAGCAGTGATGGTGTACCGACCTGGTAATGCTGATTCTGTATCAGACTGTCGGCGTGGCGTTCCTGCAGAGACAAAAAGAAAGCATGTTCAACACATGATGTTTCATGCGACAACCTGATTTCAAAACCATAAAACACTTGCACAGTTCTTTTCTTTAAAACAGTGACGTCCGCTTTTCAAAAATGATGAATAGCACCAAACTAGAACAAAAGCGAACAGGTAACAAATTGCCTCTGGCTGACAGACTGACACTTTTACAGCCTGGATCCTCCACACTGCAGAGCTGCTGAGTAATGAACTCCAGTTAATCATTTTCCTCCTCTAAAAATTGATATATGACTTTTATTTTTTTTTTTTGGGAGAGAAGTTCTGCTCTTCATTTCCATTTTCAGACCTTTAGCTGACGCTCAGATCATCTCAGTGTGAGCATCTCCTCTCTAACGCGCCTCTCCTCACCTCATCAAATGTTGGAACCAATTGAATCAAGTGCACTGAGAGCGTTCAGGTTATTTTTAGAGAGCAGCTACAGAGTCAAACCAGACCTATAGAAGTCAGAGTGGGTTCACTCTGCAACTGATGCTGCACTCTTATCCATGCAGCTGAGCGCTCGACAAAGAAGACAGTAAGAGAAAATGCACCATCACACACACATTTAAATAAAACAATAAGAAAGCATTACAGCCAATCTCGTTATGACCTTTGTGATTTTATTTTAAGGCACCATCAGAGTCATTTCTTCCTTCTTTTACAGAGGGCTGTGAATACATTTGGTTTAATATGTGATTGTTATGCAGGACCTTCGGGTGCTGTGCTTTCAAATTGAGATTTGATGTCATGTTGCATTTACGTTTGTATCCCTTTGATTAAAGCAGCGGTGGTAAATAAAAAAATACATTTACAGTTTCGAGGCACCTAAGCTTTACTTTTCTGATCGGCAGAAGTCAAGAGGGCCATTGAGCTCTTTAGCAGGAGCAGTTTGTAATTGTTTGTGGTTTTGCTCGCTAGCACACGGTAAATATCCGGATGTCAGCCTTCGTTTGGTGCGTCTGCTTCTTAATGCCGGGTTCACGCTACACGACATTTCTGTCTGTTCTGACAGTCACTATGTCACATTACACGATCGTGGAGTCATAGAATCGTGCCGTGACTTGGCCGACGAACATGACAAACTACACGATGGTCCACACCAATTATCCCCGGCCACCTTTCACAACGTTTGATGTCATCAGGTTATTCTTGTCCTATTGTTATTATTATTACTATCATTTCAGTCACTGTGTCTGTTCATGTGCCAGCCAGTGAAGTACTGTACACAAACATACAAGTCACCGAATCCTCCACAACAAGTTCCTGCAAATGTTTCACAATAAAAGCCTGATTAGAAAATGGAGGGATTCGCTCAGCAGAGGTTATAAGGGGCTTTTAATTTGAAACAAGTGTTGAGTTTGAAATGACGGTGCGATATGTTAACTTTACAAAGACATGGAGTGGATAAAAAGTAAATATATAAACACACAGAGGGATTAATAAATAACGGACCGTCTATAATGTAGTTTGTTTCAAATGAAGCTGGGAGCCTCTGCAGTTGTGGTGAGTAAAAGCCCCGCCGCTATTTGTTAATGTTATTACTTTATGTCCGACCATGAGGATGTACCATTGTTTGCTAGCTTGATGCTAATGACAGTAACGTTAACTCAGCAGGTTGACAAAGTGCCTCTGCTGTTTCACACCATCATTTCCCCCTTTTACTCTGTGTGGTAACATCCCTAGAGGAAATATTAAAAACGCTGGGGTGTTGTTGTCATACAGTTATCTACAGCAGCAGATTGTTCTGTGTTTCTACTGGTCAGAGTGACGGCTGTGATGGGAGAATTGGATCTCAGTGAAGGGCAAGTGGTCCATAACTTTAATTTTGGAGACAAAAAAATGTAGGCTTAGCGCCCTGTGGTCCATTGCCCAATAGGAAATGTAGAATACTCAAAAGTACTTTAAAAGTGCTTGAGTTACTTTTTTCAGGGAGTAATGTTGGAAGTACTTTTAAAGTAATTGAGTTACTTTACTCAGGGAGGAACGCAGTAAAGTAACTGGTTACTTTTTTTAAAAAGTAATGCAGTAATGTACTTTAATTACTTTAAAAATAACCCTTACCCAACACTGATCGTGAACGACAAAAAGAAAATCAAACATGCTAGACTTTCTGTTGGAACATCATGAGGCATCCCAGACGTGGCATCAGTTGTCGTTTACTATGACGCACTACACCTCATGAACAATGGATTATCACATACAACACAGCTGACACCATACGTCGCTGCGACGGGCTACAATCGGGCTGATATCGTTTAGTGTGTACACGGCATTAAATGACAGTAAACTGAGCCATCGTGAGGTTTGGACTGTTGGTGGGAGAAAAGACATTTAAAGCATGTCTCTACTTTTATCTAATATTTTACAAACCAATCAAGAAAACAATCAGCAAATTATCTGCAGCCAAATATAAAGTATGTAAAATTAGATCCACCACAGAGAAGAAAGTATTATCAACTTGTATGTTTCTGATACAAGCACAAATAAGTGCTGAAAAAAATAAATAAATATTAAATATAATAATAATAATTAAATAAAAAATAACAAATAAATAATATATATTCTTGTAACAGAGTATTTTACAGCGTGGTATTAGTACTTGAGTAGCAGATCTGGTGTTCATCCTCTCCACATCTTCCTGTAACAATCCTTCTCCGCCTATCAGCGCCTTCCATATCTCATGTTGTTTTCCAGCTGACTCTGTCAACACACACACACACACACACACACACACACACACACACACACACACACACACACCCTGGCTCCCTCCCTTGATCAGATCTCTGCAGAGCTGTGTGGCTCTGTGAACCTATGTGGGCTGGTTGGCTTATATAACTCAGCTGACTTCAGCTGAGGTGAACATGCCAGCTGCACTCAGTGTGTGTGTGTGTGTGTGTGTGTTTGTTATCACTGCTTGCTCACAGTCTCTCTCTCCAGATGACTGGACTGTTAAATGTGTTTATCAGGACGTGTTTATCTGCTGATGTTCCTTCTGTGCTCACAGACACACAGCTGATGTCGCTCCACGTGCTGTCTGATTGTGTTCCTGTAAGACGATATACGTTCGTCCACTTCGCTCCTGCACTGCTCCGTAACTCTGAGTCCCTCTGCTGTGGATTTAGTTACTCTTTGTGGCCTTAGTTACTTTTCATACTTTGATTTTATACACAAAACATATGATCATGTTACAAAGTATGAGTTATTGTTACAGGCAGTAGTGGAAGGAGTACTCAAAGCATCTACGTAAAGGAGAAGCAGCAACACCACAGTACAGAAATACTCAATCACAAGTGAAAGTCTTGCATTCAAAATTTTAAGTAAAAGCACAAAAGTATTAGTATTAGTTTTTTGGTGGGCGGGGCTTAGCTGGAGGCAAAACAACTCTCTGTAGACATTAGCCAGCGCTCACTAGCAAGTTCTGTTGGCAAAAATTCGGAGCGCTGTCTGAATGTACCTCATGATTGGAATGTATTAATATAAAATAATACACACGTGCAGTGTAAATTCATATGTAGCATATTTATTAAACACAACGTTAGCATTTTCTTTCTTTATTCAAAAATTCTGGGGCTGGGTGCACAAATCACCTTAAGTTAAGATTTTCCTAGTTGAGGTTTTCCGTCAGCCTATCATCTTACTGCTCTTCATTTTAAATATGGTTCTGTCTCTGCCGTAGTTCTGTCTTGCTGCAGTCGTGCGTGCCCTCCACCTCCCCATCGCCACCTGGTCTTTACAGATTCATCAGCCTCATCGGCCTCAGAGTCATCAGCCACTACCTCCACCAGTGTCTGGACTCCATGAAGGGATTTATCCTGCTGCTGTTCACAAAATATCTCCCAGGCGCCAAAGATTTCTGTTAAATCTTAATCACCACTAATCATCTGTTAATCTGTACACTCATAGGCTCAGTCCCAATAACCCTGCCCTACCCCTAGATTTGCGCATTCCCGTGAGGGGTAGGGGTGTCCCAATTCCTTTTTGCGTGTAGGGACAGGGGGCATAACGAGGGGTAGTGGGTATGAAACTAGCCCTTCGGACCGAGGGATTTCAGAAGCTGACTTGCCAGCGAGTGGTAGACATCACCATGGCTACCACCGAGCAAGAGACGGGGAAAAAAGTTCATACACGTACGTATAATTTCGCAAATACACATGGAACTTTTGTAAAAATGTTTTCGAATAACTGTGTATTTATGTAGAGAACAGTATAACAATTTTTTATTGCTATTCACAATGTCTACATTGGAGTTGACAGAAAGCTAGCCAGCTAGCTAACGTTACTGTTGTCAGGTTGCTTGTTAGCTAGCTAGCTAGCTAGCTCGCATTATCTGGCATCTGTCATCTGTCCTGTTCTGCAAAATTGTTGGATTTTTCACGTTACGATAACACGCCAGCTAGTATAACTATGCTGCCTCGTAACATTAGCTGGTTAGCTAGCTAGCAGAAGTCCCCTGTCGGCTGTCGTTCATCAAACGAAGCATGATGAATACAGCAAACGCGATCGGTAGGATGAACTCAACTGGAGACTCCACTGTAGATGCCGGTTGGAAATGTAGATGGCTCGCAGCTTCCTGTTTAAAATAGTTACGTATGTGTGAACGTAACTGACGCGGTGACGGAGTGAGTGGTGTCCCAATTCCTAGGGAACAATTTCAACCCCTCGTTGCTTCATTTCGAGGGCCAAGGGGTAGTGGACAAGGGGGGTATTGGGATTGGGCCTTACTCTGTATTAAATATTATCTTTACTTCACTTCTCCTGATTGAAACACTTAAGGAATCCCTAGACCGTTGCACAAAAGACCTTAGCAACCAAAGCACAGTAAAATACACTTGAGGTCTCTATGTTAACTGTAACATGACCGAGTTTAAGGTGGCAAATGAAAAAAGTTCTGATTCTACACTTTAGATTTGACTGAATTAATTTTGTGTTGCTTCTTCCTACAGTCGTTTTCTGTTCTCTGGTATTTGGGGATCAAATTTACTTTGCTTTCTATGATTGTACTCCTCCAGAAGTTTAATCCTTTGCTCCTCTGACCAGTATGGTTTCATTGTCTTCTTTTCTCCTGCTATATTTCCATCTCTTTCAACGCTATCTTATTCCCTTAACTAAGGTAACCTTAGTTGAGACGAAATTAATACTTGAGGAGAAAATTTAAGGTGTTTTGTGCAACTGGACACTGACTTTAACTGTTGATATGAGTGTGATTTTCATGCGATCTGAAAAGTTGCACTGCTGTCCACCAGATTTCAAGACTTGAGACCGATCAGAACAAATGTTGTTCTTTTAGCACTTAGAGCAGAATAAAACTGGCAAAATTAGGACGTATGTTGGGAAATATCTTCTTGAAAAACATGTAAACAAGACCAGTGGCAGCACGAGACACATTTTGGTCAGGACAGAAGAAGTACTGTTGTTCAAATCTGGCCTTTCTCCATCAACAAATTAAATAAAGCATGTTGTTGTTTGTGTTATCTTCTATTTCCTGCTGGACTCTGAGCGATGAGTGGTGAGTAAAGTATTATCATCAAACTGACACAATAAGACTGAATTTTCCCTGCAGAGTGCGCACGTTCCTTCAGCTCGTGCAGCTGCTTTCAACGTACAGCAGCATTCACAGTAACCAGAGCTCAGTTTGCATGTGAAGCCTGCGAATCCTCCAGTGACTTGTTAACATGAATATCAGCATATGGCCTTACAGCCCGGCTGAGGCCTCCGCAGCTTGTTTGCATGACTGTTGGGTGACGGGCATATGGCCACGGCAGCACGTTAGGCTACACATGAATAAATAAAACATTTATTCAGGAGTTCGTGAACTTTGGGAGTTTTGTCTGAAGTGGAGCAGCACAGAGACCGACTGTCTCGTAACTGCAGAGCTCACTGGTTTGATGCGGGCCGCCGCAGCTCGTCCCGTCATGAGCCATCAAATTCAAGCTCAACTTTAATTTGAAATTTGTTTTTTTCATATGCAGACGGATGAAATGTTCCTCTGTGGGGCGCAGAGAGCTTAGCGTGGTTGACACAAACAATAAAGGCAAAGAAACAAGAAAGACAGTCTGCTGCGTATAAGAAGTCTAAGTTTAACTGCATGTATGAATATTATATTCCCAACTGACACGCTCACTCGCGGCTCATTACATACTGACTCCTGGTCAGTGGCCTGTCGGCATCAGATACCGATGCACTGAGGCACCTTGTAGCGCTGGTATGAGATGCATGGGGAGGGCAGCACTTTTAAAGCTTAGTGTATTAAGAGTGAGAAAGTCCATATAGGGTGGGCGGGAGTGGAGGTGGATGGGTCAAACAAACTCAAGACTTTCACCCTGGAGACCGCTGTTTGTGTTCCATGTGAAACAAAATGTTGATCAAGTTTTTAAAATAACATGGTGGGCAAGTGTGTGTAGCATACAACGCCAGTGACATATGTCACTCCCCTGGGTGGGGGAGCCCCTCTGTGCAGAATGTGACTTGTGAGCGTGGGTTTCCCTGGGGTACTCCAGCTTCCTCCCACAGTCCAAAGACATGCAGGTTAACTGGTGACTGTAAATTGTCCGTAGGTGTGAATGTGAGTGTGAATGGTTGTCTGTCTCTATGTGTCAGCCCTGTGATAGTCTGGCGACCTGTCCAGGGTGTACCCTGCCTCACGCCCAATGGGATAGGCTCCAGCCCCCCACAACCTTCAAGAGGATAACATTTTTGGCGGTAATAAACTATCACAAACTATAATGAACTTACTTCTGTCATGTCTACAACAACATTAAAGTGATTTTAAATTAAATATAGATTAACATAGATTATCAGTCTGCATGTCGAAGCACCTGTGGGCAAGATACTGAACCCCAAATTGCTCCCAATGACTAGCTTATCAGTGTGTGAGTGTGTTAAAGTTGAGTAGCAGCTGGCACCTGTATGGGTCCTTCTTATCTGATTTTTCTCTTGTTGAATGTGCAGTAAGTCTTTCAAAGTTTCAAAGATACTGGGAGTTTATTCTATTCAACAGCAGCTGTATATAAAAAGGTATAATTCGTATACGGACAGGAAGCCAGTTAAGTTATTGACAATGTGCTGATTCAAGATGTGAATGTGGAGGTAACGTTAACACAATGAGCTCACTGACGCTGTGTGTCTGGATACTGCCTCTACCAAAAGCAAGAAGTGATGACACAATAACATTAAAGACTATGATTAGTAAGAGTATGAATGTGAGACTTACGGTGAACTCTCGGAGGTTTTCACATTTGTGTGTGTCGTCCCCGGGCGGCTGGCCTCTCCTGCACAGCTTGTTGTGGAGCCACACGAGCAGGTACAGGATGGACTTGGGGCTGGGGATGATGTTGAACGGAGGCGGCAGCGTGCCGCCCTCGTCAAAGTAACTCATCCACAGCTTAGTGCGGGCAAACTTCCACTCGATGTCGGCGTGGTCCTGCAGGACAAAGACAAGACAGCTGGGGGTCAGGACACAAACTGACAGGTGGTCTTTTTTTATTCTGGTAAAGCTGGTACACCACGGCCAGGTGAAAAATCACTGACCTGTAGCCTCCTGCAACAGCTCACATGGTACATTTAGAATAACGTGTCCATCAGTCACTGCTCTGCTGCTCTCAGTGTCTCTTTTTGAGCACAAACAATGTCTTCATAATCTCATTCATTCTACTTAGTTACAACTCTGGAGGTTTTGTCACAAAAAAATCCTGCCTAGAAAGGGACGGCTGCTTTTAATGTAAGTAAGATGATGAGGCAAAGTAGACTGCCTGAGTTTGCATTAACTGGAGATCAGAAGAGAAATTAAAGCCTGAGGTAAATATTTGGGCCTTTAGGGTGTTTAACTGACTCTTTTCCATAGGTACAGTCTTCTGAAGCTTGCTGAATGTAATAGAGAGGGTTCCTCTCATACATATGAGACTAGAAAGTAGCAGCCTATCCACCTTATTCCTGAGGGCACTACTGTAGAAATGATTATGGGCGCAACTTCCTGTGAGATAGCAGAAGTAGCAGTAAGCTAGTTCGTCCCATAGACTGCCTGTGATGAGTCCCAGTGGCTACTCTTGGTGGCTAACTTCCAGTGCTGGTTCTTTTCTAAAGTAATTTGCCTTCAGTTTAGCAAATACAGGTTTATTTTTTAACAAATATTTAACTAATGTTAGCTTAGCATTTTCTAAAATGTCTCTGTTGCGCTGTCCGTGTCTGTAACGACAGCCAGTCCAAGCTAAAGTTTTGTCTTCAGCAACTGTGTTGAACATAACCATAACGTAACCAGAGCAAAAAGGGATTGTTCCTGTTGCCATGGTTACCGTTGGTATGAGAAATAAAACCACAAGAGTTTCACGAGACAAAATGAAATCAGAATTAGCAGAAGAGAATGACACGTAGGCCGTCAGGTCCGTCACTCAGCGTCAGCACATGATATCCCTGTCTCTCCCCGTCGGACTTCATTCTCAGCCTACATTAGAAAATTGCTTGTCATAAAATAAACTCGGCAACATACCTTGAAATATGTATTTAGTCATTAGGGCTGAGAATGTGTTACTGATTTACCGCACTCCCCCTCATGGCAACAGCACTCCCCAATGGCAGTTGCCCCCCAGCAGGATCAGGCACTATGCCGTGTCGACCTGGTTTCCAGAATTCAGCTCAAGGATTCTTGTGATGTGCCGGCACCCCAGATGTACCTCTAATCCAATGGGGCCTCCTTGGATCGGACTTGGCTCCGACCTGTCGAGGCATGGACACAGGATCTCTGGCAGTGTCCTACGGTGCGTTGGCGGCAGACCCATTTAGTCCAGTGGGTTGTGAGGTGGGTTAAAGGCACGTGCCACAGATGCTCATTCAAATTGGGATCTGGGGAATTTGGAGGCCAGGTCGACACTTTGAGGTCTTTGTCACATTCCTGAGCGATGTTTGCCAGCGATGTGGGCCACTGCCACTGGGGAGTACTGTTGCCATGAGAGGGTGGGTGGAACATGTGAGGTGGTATCCACATGAACGCCAGAACCAAAGGTTTCCCAGGAGAACAATCAAAGTTATTCACTTCACTGGGACCATTTGGTAGTTAGCATCAGGGCAGTTTTGTCTCCAGATTTTTGGTTAGTCTCAGGAGTTTTGTGAGGAGTTTTCGGAATTCATCTAACATCGACTTGTTGTGATGCAGCCTTGCAGATTTTCATCTTTTTCATCTTTTCATTAATTTGACCTGGTCCATACCTTTTCTTTTTTGGTATTTGATGTTACATACTTAATAAGTCTTTTATCTTTTTAATTAACTCATCATTTTTTCTGTTTATGAGGGTGAAAAATTAGAGCTGGGTTAGGGAAAAAACTTGCAAAAACTTGCTGCTATTTTGATAAGCGTTTAATCGCTTGAGTCATTTTTCAAGCAAAACTATCAATCTGTTTTTTATTCTGTGCTCTTTTTCTCACTTATGATAGTGAACTTTAATATATTTGTCAAAAAGTCAAAGTCTTTAATCTCTTTTTGTGTCATTATGATAAGAAACTTTAATATATTTGGGTTATGGACTATTAGGTCGACATAAAAAAGTAATTTCAAGACATTTTATATGGACATTTAACAGAGAAAATGATGTTCAGGATATTTGAGCGAGCCACTAAAGGCTGTGATCATGTGACCACTACGATGGGTCAGAAAACATTTGACGCTGCGACTTACAGCGATGAGCTGGTAGGAGTTGTTCATCATGGCGATGAGCATGTTGAGCAGAACAACCAGCGAGATGACATTGTACGTCCCGAACATGGTCGCCCCGACGAACTCGGTGAACTCGTGCCGGGCCTTCACGTTGGTGACGTACAGGTTCAGCAGCCCGAATATCGACCAGAACAGAGACTGGAGAGTCTCAAATAACCTGAGGACACACGACAAAAGAAAACTTTTAGTTTTGTGAAGGATTCTTTCCTACGTAGAGAAATACAAAAGCAATGAAACACTCCTTAATAAAGAGGCAGATGTTCAGAGGGGCGAGAGGGAAACACTTAACTTTAGCTTAAACTCTTTTAACTTTTATCTACAAAGAGCTGCATGTAACATTGAGTTCAAATAAATAAATGATTGCAGAGTTACTCAGCAGTGATTTTGTATGTTTAGGATCCTCAGAAACATGCACAACCCTCAGTCGCTCTTCACCAAAACTGTGCAGCGAACTAGCTTCTTGTAAATGTGCAGTTAATATGTGTTTGATGAGAGGCAATATTCTCAGGTCCTTCTTGGTACATATAAATGTTGAGTATAAAACCCTTCAGGAATATGCCGTTATAGGAGTGCTGTAAAAAGGAATAAATCTGTTAAAAAAAAAGGAGCCACTAAACCATCCCACAAAAAAAACCCAAAGAAAATAAATGTGGAAGTATTAGGAAGAACACATAAAAAAGCAAATAAAAATATTAAGAGAATTAATAAAATAATTGTAATAAAATAAAAATGTGGAAATATATATAAAGAAAAATAAATAAATGAATAGAAAAATAAAAAAGCAACAGGGAAAAGAATAATAAAAATGAAGGGATAAAAATATATAAATTAAATTATATAAAAATATACAATACAGAAAAAAGTAATTTATATTTATCTTTCTATATATTATAAATAATTAAAAATGGATATATACAGAAATATGTGAAAATAAATGTAAATGCTATTAATTATTATTTTACTATTTATAACTATCTTTTATTATTTTTATTATTTTAACTGTATTATTATTATTTTAATTATTGTATTTATTGAATTGTATTACTATTGTAATATATTTATATATCATACGTTTTTGTATTTTCCACATTTATTTATTCTATTGTTTATTTCACCTATTTAGTCTTTTATTTATTCCTCTATATCTTCACTTTTTTTTGTTATTGCTTTACAGATTTATTATTTTTTTATGGCGCTCCTGTGACTCTATACCAGGGTGGCATTTCATTTTTAAAGACACAGTTATCAAGGCTAAAAGAGTTCATGGTAATGATATTATTGTGATATCTGTAGAAAATTTAAAAAAGGAGACAAAATCTATTAAACTCAAAATACGAGTGTCAGGAGGCAGAGAGAGAGTCTGTAACTATAACTGTCCAAAAGCACACAAAAAGAGCGATTACACTTAATGGATCATGTAAAGGAAATCAGATGGTGTTAAAGGAGAATAAAATGAAACTGAGATTATGTAAGAGGCCCTGGATTATTTACACTATTATCACGTGTGTATTATCAACATGAAAGCAATATTTTATTTTAAATATCATGGTTATCGTCAGCACTGCTGTATCATGACACCCCTACTCCATGCAGTCAGGCCGAGTTCAGAGATCGGAGATGTGTCTTGGCGCTGTAAAACTAAACAGTACCGACCACAGATCCATTTACTGCTTGATTTTTACTCCGACAGCTCGTGGCTGTGTGACAGATCAGTCTGAGAAACAAACAGGAGACAGCCAGTGAATGTTTAAAAGAAGAGCTGGAACTGTTGATAGATGACAGTTAGTGAAATTAGTCTTAATGGTGCTGAACTGAGACAACTTGTTGGCACAGAGTGTGACTGACAGATGGCAAAACACACACACACACACACACACACACACACACACACACACACACACACACACACACACACACACTGCAGCAGGAAGAAACAGAGTTTCAAGGAGCTAAAATAAACTGAAAAAACCTACAGAAACTATAAACAAAAAAATGAAATCACTGCCTCGTGGTTGTGCACTTCTGAATCCTGTCCAGTTTTTCTTAAAGTTTACATCTTATTTCACAGTTACTAGCATCTAGTTCCTGACATGTTGAGGCAGAGGGAACTGTCTGTAGCTCTGGTTGAGGGTGAGAGGCTGTCAGCAGATAAACAGAGATCTGTGTGGGTACATGAGACCCTAAAAAAGAGGCTGGATCATGGGGAGTACCACCAGTTGGTCCAGGAGCTTCTCCTCCATGATGGATGTGTCCAGACATATTATAGAATGACTCGTGGACGTTTGACAACCTGCTGTGTATTGTCAGGCTGTATGAGGATTGTTTCCATCATGCTGTTGAATCAATGACACCAAAAATGAAAATGGGGGTCCAACCTGGTACTCGCATGGTGTACCTAAGAAAGTGGCCGGTGGGTGTATGTCCTCCTCCTCTTCATCATCATCCACCTGACTATCTGAATTGTTGAAAGTGAACTGTCTGAGCTATAAGGTGATTGTGTGCGCCCCGTTCCTCTGTGGATTCTTGGTCAGACGTCTCTAAAGGCTCTGACGAAGGCGAAAAACGCAGGAAACCTGTTCTGAAAACTTAATTTAATTTGGACTGAATTGTGACTAGTGTTGCTTTCGTCAATGAAAAGTATGACTAAATATCGTCGTCAACGAACCTTTATCACGTGACAAAAATGAGACGGGATGCAACGTAAATGGTGGTCATGTGATGATAACTATAATTAAATATATAATGCAATGTTGACGAATAAAAACAAGACTAAATGTGGTTTACAAAATAAAACCTCTGCTAAAATGTCTCTTCATTTTTGTTGACCAAAATGAGACGAGACGAAATAATGCTATAATGTTTAGTCGCGTTATTATTATTATTATTGTTATTATTTGGCAGTATTTCTGTTTCCTAGGCTGTGCGTCACACTACACAGACGGATTACAGCCGTGACGATATACAGTACAACATCACTCGCTCTCATGTGATATTGCTTTTATACAACAGTTCAACAACAGCTTAAACAGCAATGCTGAGTAAGGAAATGTTAACAAAAGGTGATGAAATAAATTATTTAAGTACGTTATGTAGCTCCGCGGAAAAAAACAGTTCCCCCAGTCTGTTGCCAGGCAACGCAGCACACACACCAGGAACTCACAAGCTACTTTGTATTTACATTGATCTGCAGCTGTGTAACTTCGTCCAGTTCGGCTGATGAAGCGTTGGCACGGCTGGATTCAGCTTCCAACCTCCCTCGTCCTCATCAGTACCTCATCAGATGATCACTGATAATTCCTGACCGTTTTTGCTTCATTTTTGCTCCTCTCCAGTTTGTCGAGCTCGGCTGGTGTTACACAAACACACCTGGAGGTCTGCACAGAAGAGTCCTGGCTTTCCTTTTCCTCGTCCTCTCCTGACGACCACTCATGATTTAATTCAGATGTAATTCTGGGGAAAATATCAATCTTCTTGGTGTAATGCTATAGTGCCCATTTGTGTCAATGTAGCGAGTGTGACAATTGGTTAATTAATGGTTGTATTTATATTTATAACACCTGTGAGCGGAGTGATTTTACTGTTACATGTCCCAGTGATGTTATACTCTATAGCTGTGTTCGAAACCGTCCACTCACTCACTCACTATTCCCCTATTTCGTGTTTACTATATAGGGCACTACATGAGGAACGACTGAACGAGATTTCGGACACTAACTGAAATTTTCTGAACGTCGTTGCGTCAGTAGCTGCGCCGCATACTCCTGTGACTCAAGTGGACGTGCCGAGCGTCCTGTAAACAAACCGGGCGCTTTGAGGATGATCGAACTGCATGGTGGTTGTACTTTTTGTCAATAAATTGTTGAAATGGTGTGGACGTTTGGTTTTGTCAGCTACGGTTGTGTGTCTGCATTGTGAGCTGTAATAGCCCACGATAGTGCACGAGTGGCTATTGTTAGCTTGTGAGCTAACGTTACCGGCTAGCATCCTATTCATTTCTTTTCTCTTTGCGGTTGTCGTTCTTCTTCTCCTCTGGCAAAAGACGACCGCATTGCATTGTGGTATACGGGAGTAAAATGTAGGGTACATCGTTTGTTCACTCACATTTGCTGTGCATTGTGGGTATTTTATAGTCCACTATATAGTGAATGAAATCAACCGCGGAGAATTCGATCAACACTACAAAATTGCGAATACACTATATAGTGCACTATATCCGTGATAGGGAGCGATTTCGAACACAGCTTGTATCAGCACTCACGGAATGCCTCTCGTCCAATCGAATTACTCGGTCGGAACTAAATGTCGTATAAATAAATATATATTTAGCTCTAACTGGGAGCTAATTTAGAAAAGAAAATTTTGGTTTGGTTATACTATACTAGGTACTTATACTATATTGACTGGGTATAATAGAATTGCATTACTAAAAAGAGACTAAAATGTCATCAGTTTTCGTTGACTAAAACGAGACGAAAATAGTCATGGATTATTCTGACTAAAATAAGACTAAAATGCTCAGACTTTTAGTTGACTGAAACTTGACTAGACAAAAAAGAGTATGAACGTGACTAAAACTAATAAAAACTAAAGTGACAGTTTGACACAAAGACTAGACTAAAACTAAAATTAAAACAGGCCGCCAAAACAACAAACTGTGACTGACACAACGTGAAGTCGTATTTATTTTTAGATGCGCGACAATATCAGACGAAGGAAACGGATTCACTGTACGAAGGCCTTCACCGTGTGCATGTAAACGCAATCTGTGACGCAAGACCTCCTCTCTGTCCCTTCCTCCATCTTCCTCCCCTTTCTCTCTCCATCTCTCCCTCCTCCTCCTCCTCCTCCTCTGTCCTGTGTTCCTCCCTCTGTTTGTGTGACAGTCACAGTAACAGTGCAGCTTATTGAATGTTTGATGAAGCAACAATTGGCAGAGCCCCGACACCACATCACAGACAGAGGGAGAGAGAAGGTTTGTCTGCAGGGTGTTATACTGGTGCTGCATTAAATATTCATGTGTGTGTGTGTGTGTGTGTGTGTGTGTGTGTGTAGCAGTCAGGTATGTGGGCGTGAATGATCACTCTATCAATCAGTATACAGAGTGTGTGTCGGAGTGCGAGTGATGGTGTGAATTTCCTGTAAATGTACAGGTGAAGTGTGTGTGTGTGTGTGTGTGTGTGTGTGTGTGTGTGTGTGAGAGGGTGAGAGCCTGTGACGAGTGTGTAAATGAAGAGAGCGCGAGGCGATGAATGGAGCAACCGAGCGTGATATTGCGTTGCCGTTATGAAACGAGAAAAAAAAAGATGGACGCAAGAAGAATGAGAGGAGGGAGAAATTCAAACCCTCTCCTCCTCCTCCTCCTCCTCCTCCTCCTCTTCCTCCTCCTCGTCACACACACCTTCATTTAATTTAGGATCCATTAAATAATTACACTCTTATCTTTCCTCTCCTTCTTCACCTCCTCCTCCTCCTCCTCCTCCTCCTCACTGACGTCTCCTCTTGGCCTCCTCTCATTTTTAGCTCTCTGTTCTTCCTCCTCCTCTTCCTCCTCTTTGTTTTGTTTTGTAAATATTTTAAGTGAACATGTTGTCGCTCTTTTCTGATGCGTCTTGTTTCCTCTTCTCTCATCTCCTTCCTCTCCTTTTCTTTCCTTTCCTTGTTTCCTTTCATTTTCTCTCCTGTCATCTCCTGTCCTTTTATCCTCTCTTCTTCTTCCCTCTCTTTTATTCTCCCTCTTGTTCTATCCTCCCATTTCTCTTCTTTCCTTTCCTTGTTTCCTCCCCTTTACCTTTTCTCTCCTGTTCTCTTCTACGAATGTTTCCTTTCCTTCCCTTTCCTTTCCTCTCCTGTCATTCCCTCTCCTTGTTTGCTTTCCACAATCCTTCCATCACCTCTTGTATCCTGTCCTTGTTTCCTCTCCTCATTTCTCGTCTCCTTTCCTTTTATCCTCTCTTCTTCTCTATTCTCCTTGTTTACTATCCCTTCTTCTTGTCTCCTTCACTACTTTTATCATTTCCTATTCTTCCCTTTCCTTGTTCCATCACCTCTTGTATCCTGTCCTTGTTTCCTCCCCTCGTTTCTCATCATTTCCTTTCCTTTTATCCTCTCTTCTTTCTTATTTTCCTTGTTTACTATCCCCTCTCCTTGTCTCCTTCCCTCCCACTTTACTCTCTTCTTTGTTCTATCCTCTCATCTCCTTCCACTGATTTCTCATCTTTCCTTTCCTTGTTTCCTTTCCCTTTATTGTCCTTTACTTGTTTCATTTCCTCTTCTTTCATATCCTTTCCTTTCCTCTCCCCACCTTGTTTCCTTCCCTTTTCTTCTCTTTACTTATTTTCTTTACCCTCCTGTCATCGACTTTCCTCGTTTCCTTTTCCCTCCCCTTCCATCACCTCTTGTATCCTCTCCTCATTTCCTCTCATCTCCTTACCTTTTATCCTCTCTTCTTCTCTATTTTCCTTGTTTACTATCCCTTCTTCTTGTCTCCTTCCCTCTCTTCAACTCTCAACCCACTGTTTTCTCTCCTCTTTTTGTTTCCTTGCCTTTCCTAGCATTTACTTGTTTCCTTTCCTCTTTTCTTCTCTCATTTCCTTGCCTTTCCTCTTCTGTACTTGTTCCCTTTTCCTTCCTCTGATCTCCCATCCTTGTTTCCTTTTCTCTCCTACCATTGTTTTCTATCCCATCCTTTGCTTGTTTCCTTTCCTCTCCCCCTCCATCGCCTCTTGTAGCCTCATCTCTCATCTCCTTTCCTTATCTCCTCTCTTCTCCTCTATTTCCTTTACAATGCCCTCTCCTTGTCTCCTTTCCTCTCTTCTACCTGTTCCTTGTTTTCCCTCCTACCACTGTTTTTCTCCTCACCTTTCCTCTCCCTTTATCACCTCCTAAATCCTCTCCTGCCTTTTCTCCTCTGCTTGTTTCCTCTCCTCGATTCCCCTCTTCCCTCTTTTCTCTGCTCATTTATTGTTTACTATCCCCTCTCCTTGTCTCCTTCCCTCCTTCTCCACCTCGTTCTATCCTCTCATCTCCTTCAGTTGATTTCTTTCCTTTCCTTTCCTTTCCTTGTTTCCTTGCCTTTCTCCCCTTTACTTGTTTCATTTCCTCTTCTTTCACATCCTTTCCTTTCCTCTCCCCCTACCTTGTTTCCTTCCCTTTCCTTCTCCTTACTTATTTTCTTTCCCCTCCTGTCATCGACTTTCCTTGTTTCCTTTTCTCTCCCCTTCCATCACCTCTTGTATCCTCCTCTCGTTTCCTCTCCTCATCTCTCACCTCCTTCCCTCTCCTCTCCTTTCCTTGTTTCGTTTTGCATCTCCTGTCCTCTCCTGCAATGTCCTTGTTTCCTTTCCTCTCCTCTTTACCACATTCTAAATCCTCTCCTTGTTTTCTCTCATCTCTCCTTTCATCCTCTGCTCCTCTGCTCGCTTGCTCTCCTCATGTCTCCTTGTCTTCCCTCCTTCCTCTACTCACTTCTTCCTCTATATTTCTTGTTTCCTATGCCCTCTTCTCACCTGGCCCCTTTCCTCTCCTCTCCCCCCTTTGTTTACTCGCTCTTCATCTCCTTGTTTCTTTCCCTTGTTTCTCCTCGTCTCCTCTCCCCTCTCTCATCTCCCTCTCCACTAAGCCGAGTCATAAACTGCTCCAGCTGATCCTCACGGCCACTCAGTCATTTCACTGTTATAGCTCTGCAGTTGTGTGGGAGGCAGCGAGAGAGAACGTGGGGGAGAGGAAGTGTGTGTGTGTGTGTGTGTGTGTGTGTGTGTGTGTGTGTGTGCAGTGTTTCTGTGTGAGAAAACAAAAGTGTGTTTAGACTTGGCGGCCCGACAGCATGCAATTAAATCATTCCTATAGTGCTCATGAATATGTTAGATTTTCTGTGTGTTCGTGGCAGCAGTGTTCAGCCTACTGTGATTATGAGCGACTGCAGAGTAGCTCACTGTCACCTGTCTCACACTGCGTCCTCACAGGCCACATCCGTCTGAGGAGTTTCTCCTCACACTCAGTGGCTTCAGTTTTGAGTTGTTTTGACTCCATTTTCAGTTTTTTTTTCAGTGGTCCTACACATTAAAATATCCTGCGTCTGCTTTGTACAGTTTCTTCTCGTTACATGCATGTACTTTTTCAAAATAATGAACCCGACGGGTACCCGCAAAAACAGCTGATTTGCAGGTGGTTTTTAAAAAAGCATTTTTTCCCAGGTTCGGATCTGGGTGGAAAAAATAACATGCGGGTCGGATTGCGAGTTTTAGATAAACACATCAGTCATTAGCCCGGTAAACTACAGATAACTATCTTGGTCATTATTTACTATCTGAGGATCGCCTCCGCTATTTTGCAACGGTCATTGGTTCAGCTGTTTGCACGCGTTTCACCATCTAATAACACAATTTGTGATTGGACGACAGAATCAACATGGCTGCCACCGTCTAACAAGCGCCGCTTCCAAAACAGTAAATAATTATTTAGGTATTTGAGCAATAAGTGGATAAAACGTACACTATCACTTTATAATGTTTCTGAAGTGTTTCCCTGATGGATTACTTCTCTCCTCGATGGATTCTAAAAACACATGACAGCTCGTAACTGCTGAACGTTGCTCTGGACAGAAAGTGAGTCTGTTATTACACATGTAAAGTTCCTTTACATAGATTAAAAGTTCAAAAGCATTAAACATAACAAACGAGTGCTTTTACAGTCGTATGGGAGAAGAACACAGAGGGCTGATGATGGAGCTGAAGTCAGGTTTTTATTGTGAGAGCTGCTTCATTCAGGTCGTTGTTTACTCACTGGCACCTTAACTGTGGCGATATGCTGTTCAGTATTCAGCCAATATGACCCAAAATGATTACTTTAAATCCGGGTTACGGGTCGGGCTGCGGGTCGTGTTTCAACAGGTCGGACCGGGTTGCGGTACTAATTGGCCTGATGCGCGGGTTTGCGGTTCGGGTGCGGTTCTGTATGTCGCCGAGTCGGGTCGGGGCGGATGTTGAAAACTGGACCCGTGCAGGACTCTGACGTGAACACCACTCTCCGGTTTGTAGAACATTATGATGTCACAGTGAAGCTGACCTTTGACCTTTTGAATATAAAATGTCACCAACATAATTCTATCCTATTGGACATTTTGTTATAATTAGCTAAGTAAGTCCCGAGTTATGGCTAAAACCATGTTTGTGGGGTCACAGTGACCTTGACCTTTGATCACCGAATTCTGGTCAGTTCATCGTTTCCCGTCTCCACCAAACACTTTCAGTATGGTACCGTTGGAACCAACAGTAACCCTTCAGACATGGTACCTAGACCCTAGTTTAGTACCAGATCTGTGTGCTACGTACCCCAACAGAGGGGGGACCAAACATGGGGACGGTACCATTGGTACCATCCACAACTTTGCTGTACTGCTTGGTGGAAACAGGGCTCATGTGGACATTTGTACCAAATTTGAAACACTTCCTCAAGGCCTTACGGAGCTATAGTGTGTGCCAGGGCTTACGTCAAAACCCAGAAGTTTAGCATCGCGCTGGTTCCCGGAAGAGAAAGTGAATGTGATTTTTGCATTGTGTTTTGGATTATGTCAGAAAATAAGCCCTGTGGCTAACACAAGTTTATGATGCTTACAGGTTTTGTTCAGCGAGATAATCTTCACATATGAACACCTTTCATGCCGCATTTGAAGCTTAAATGCGATCGCCAGAAGTGAAAAGCTAACGTTAGGCTTTAACAGACTACATGACTACTCCATGGTCACATGACTCTTGACGTCACCGCCACTAAGCTTTCAACTGATTTCAGCCGCTTTATTTTAAAAACATTGTATAATGGGGAAATCGGACTGTTTAAGCTAAATAAGAAGCTGTAATGGCGGACTGTCAGCACTCTCGCCTGTTCGGGGGTGATGACGTTTAATGTCCCCAACAGGGTTTGTAGTCGTATTGAGCAACTTGTTAGCAATCGCCTTTTTCACGACAGGTAAAAGCTTCAAAATTCACAAGTAGGGCATTTACTGATGTGTTTTATGTCGTAGAACAAAACCTGAAACTCGCTTAAGCTTTTGTTAACCACAGACCTTATTTGAGGCATTTTACCAAAATCCCATTCAAAAAACGTGTTGACTTTTAGACGAGAGGACCAGAAGTGCTAAAAGCGCTAACAGAGTTCTGGGTTTACTGGCACACTCTATTGCATTCACAAGGACGGATGTATGGACAGCCTGAAAACATAACGCCTCCTGCCATGGCTCTCACTGTCACAGCGGCATTAAAACACTCGGTGTAACCTCTCTCATCTGTGATGCGGAAACACTGCAGCCACACTAATAACATCTCTGACTGCTGTATGAAATGACACGTTACCAGTCTCACCATGGTTCTTGGCAGCAGAGAAACACTCCAATCAGGCGCTGAAAGAACTTGGAGTTCCTGTGGCTATTTAGTGTAATAGCTCTATATGTTAAATTTGGGTGCAAAGGTCTCTGAATCCCAGTAGCACCCATGCTGAGGGAGAGAGACATGGAGAAGGTGAGCAAATCCCCGAGACGGAGACAGAACAATGTGTGTGAAAGGAAATAGACTGAGGTTTGCAGAGTGTGAAAGACGGCGGTGAGGAAATGTTTACAGCGTTTGTGTGAAGGCAGAAAAAGAGAGAGTGAAGTATTGTAGAGGCAAACAGAGTGACACACACACACACACACACACACACTTGGTGCCTGGTGTAAAGCAATGTAACACATTAATGGTGATAAGTGAGTGCGAAGAACAGATGAGTGAGAAGAGGAGGGGAGAGACACCTGAGCAGAAACAGGAAATGATCTCGCAAAAGAACTCATAAATGTTGATAAGTGTGTGCAAATTACGACACACACACACACACACACACACACACACACATACACACACAGAGGAAATAATCCTTGTACTGTAAACTCATGAATGCTGATGCAGGCTGGGGTGCCCGCGGGGCCGCGATCGCTCTGTTTGCATAATGCATCATCTCAGCCGTCGCCGCGGCGATCAGCGCGCTCATTTAGCTTCAGCGTGAGGCTGATTTCTTTCCAGCAGACTCCTCTGATGCACCGGCAACACGTCAGGGTCGATGTGCAGATGAGAAACTCTGACAGCAGCTGTGATCAACATGATGGTGCTTTGTTTATTCAAGTCAAGGTTTGCTGAGTGTGGATGTTCTCTTTCAGCGTTGCAGCGAGGAGGTCGCCGTGAAAAGACTTCAGGAAGTCAAGATTGAATTGTCAGTATTTTACCAAACCTATATTGTTTCCCTCACACTGAAGATATACTCTGCGTCGTCACTGATGACCCAGTCTCAGTGCGTGGTGGTGGATTTGGTGTTCGGGACTTTCTGGGCTGCAACCTTTGGGCAAAGGTGTGTAGCAGCCACAGACAGCATGAGCTGAGGTCAGGATATGTGATGTTGTATCAATACACAGATGCCAACTTTTGGTGCCACAATAATAAAGTCAGTTGCTTTTTCGCTCCACTAGATGGTGCTGAAGTTTTTTTCCTGGTGAGGTCAGCAGAGGTCTCAGTCAGCAGCATTTGGCAGGAAGTTCATCAAAACAAAGATGGAGGCAGCGGAGAAAGAAATCAGAAATGTGCCAATAAATCAAATATCTGGATTTATTTTGGATTTTTTAACACAGAAGGAAAGGAGGACTTAGATATGACACACGTGATTTACGAGCAGAGTCATATGAGAGTAAAATACTGTGGGAATACTACGAACATAAGGGCTCACCTCACACCCGCAGCCGCTGACGGCCAAGCTAACGCTAAACCTGCTCCGCCGAATAATCAACCAACACTGGACACACTTAGCTTGATGTGACTACCATCAACTGTGAGAGCGAAGAAACCAACACAAACACAGTCTATCACCGACTTCATGAGCAAAGATCTGCGTCTATACAGCGCTGTTGAAAACAAAGGCTTTTGTTACATGCTAAAAACACGTGAACCCAGATATGTGACTCCGCCCCCACGTTTGTTCACCGACACAGCCGTACCCAAGCTCTACAGAGAGGTGGAGCATAAAGCTGAGGAACCTTTGAGTGCAGCAGGAAGGGTGGTGTTAACTTGTGACACCTGGACTTGAAGGTCAGTGGATTCATATGTGACGATAACGTCACATTATCTGACAGAGGACAGGAGACCGCTGTCTCACGTTCTCCAAACTAGAGCGGGACATTATCTGACAGAGGACAGGAGACCGCTGTCTCACGTTCTCCAAACTAGAGCAGGGACATTATCTGACAGAGGACAGGAGACCGCTGTCTCACGTTCTCCAAACTAGAGCGGGACATTATCTGACAGAGGACAGGAGACCGCTGTCTCACGTTCTCCAAACTAGAGCAGGGACATTATCTGACAGAGGACAGGAGACCGCTGTCTCACGTTCTCCAAACTAGAGCGGGACATTATCTGACAGAGGACAGGAGACTGCTGTCTCACGTTCTCCAAACTAGAGCGGCACATTATCTGACAGAGAATGTAACAGACGACACCTCTAACATGGGTGTTGTCATTCAGTTAGCGAGACACCTGCATGTTAAGTGTTTCACTCACACGTTTAATCTGGCCTCACAGTAGGCGTTAAATCTGCCCACAGTTCAGTCTGTCAGGTGTATGCAGCATTTCTGACAGGTGTTATGACGGTGTTGGTCAGTCTGTCTGCTCTGTGTCACATTTAGCTGCAAAAAAAATGATTAAAGACGATGAACAGCCTGAAAACTTTATCTTATGAAGTTACCACCTTTGTGTAAATCATTAGCAGTTGGAAAAAACTATATTTCATCACAATACTGAGCATATCACAATTTCACAATAATATCATATCGTGACCTTAGTATCGTGATAATATCGTATAACTGCTAGTTACCTTCATGGTAAAAAAAAAAAAAAAGGTAATAAATCGCAAAATATTGTATCACAATGCTCAGCTAATATTGTATTGTGACCTGAGTATCATGATAATATCATATCCTATCCTACTGTATCATATCCTCTGGCGACACTTGAACCTTTGATAAAAACACACTCAATTTAAAGTTAGCTGTGTGATCTTAGCCTCCCATAACTGTCCTGGAGCTTTACTGTAATGGAATCGATCGCAAATCAATACGGCTATTATCTAAAACAAACCACACGCCTCATCAATATTCAGCCCCCTGACTCGGCTTGGCTCTCACTCTGCATCCCTCAGCAAAGACACGTTGGACCTGATAGTGTGTGTGTGTGTGTGTGTGTGTGTGTGTGTGTGTGTGTGTGTGTGTTGCAGAGCTGGTGTATGAGCCATTATTCAACCTTGGCCTCTTCAATAAGCTAAAGCTCAGCCGTCTCACGCTAAAAAAACCATCACATTAATATTCTTCATGTCCGCTGAACGGGCCTCCTCAACACCAAGGATTGTTTCCATATCATTATCTGGTGCAACGAAGCATAAGAGTGTGTGTGTGCGTGTGTGTATTAGTGAAAGTTTGCATTCTGGTCGACGCAGCACCTCAGGACACACACACTGTACTTGGACAGGATTTGATTCTCAGGGTGATGTTTGTAATGAAATATTCAGCCATCGATCCTGGCTGCATTTAAATGGATGTTTACATCACTGCTGTGTGATTCTATCACAGCTATTATCCCAGGAACAAACCAATAAACCCCCGCGAAATATTCCCAGTTTATTTTACATCACGAGACAAAACCGACCAAAATCACAGACCTGATGATATACCACAGGACATTTTTTTCCAGTATTTTGAATATAGAAAAATATACATGAAATTTTGACTGAAGAAATTATTCCTTGTGGAGAATAGGTTTCAATATGTACACATAAATAACTGTGTTTGACAACTATTAAAGACCATCTGTGGGGTTCCCCATGGCTCAATGTTGGAGCCATTGTTGTTTATTTTGTAAATTAGTAATATATGTGAGGTTTCCAAAATACTAAAAACTGAATTATTTGCAGGGCGGCACGGTGGTGTGGTGGTTAGCACTCTCGCCTCACAGCAAGAGGGTTGCCGGTTCGATCCCTTCTGTGTGGAGTTTGCATGTTCTCCCCGTGTCAGCGTGGGTTCTCTCCGGGCACTCCGGCTTCCTCCCACAGTCCAAAAACATGCAGATTGGGGACTAGGTTAATTGGTGACTCTAAATTGTCCGTAGGTGTGAATGTGAGCGTGAATGGTTGTTTGTCTCTATGTGTCAGCCCTGCGATAGTCTGGTGACCTGTCCAGGGTGTACCCTGCCTCTCGCCCGATGTAGCTGGGATAGGCTCCAGCCCCCCCGCGACCCTCAAGAGGATGAAGCGGTTAGAAGATGAATGAATGAATGAATGAATGAATGATTTGCAGATGACACGACTTTATTTTATAGTGGTAAGAATTTAAAACAACTTACGGATACAATGGGGAAAGAATTGGAAACGCTTAAGAGATGATTCTAATACGCCAACACTGAACTTAAGTAAAACCAAATTTATAGTTTTTGGTAATCGTGTAGACGACACAAACAGCAAACTTGAAATTGAAATTGAAAGAGTATGGGAAATTAAATATCTAGGCGTCATTACAGATAATAGACTATGCTGGAAGCCACATGTAAATTACATCAAAGCCAAAATTTCGAAGTCAAACGCAATATGACAATATTAATATCTAATTCAAGCCTCATTATACACCTTATACTGTTTGTTTATTCTGCCATATGTTGCATTACTGTGTGGAACTGTGGGGAAATACATATGAAACAAATCCAATTTTCATACTTCAACTGTATTAAACTAAAAACTCTTAAATAAAAAGATCTGGTCAACTTTAAAACCGCTCGAATTATGTACTGAGCAACAAACCAATTATTACCTGAAAGTATCCAAAAGTCTACAACTTTTCTCTGCTACGCTCCGAGACAGTTTCATCTTGTTGCAAATCTGAACTGAGCTTTAGTGTAAAAAAAAAAAAAAAAAAAAAAAAAGGGGGCAAAAATCTGTTAACTTCCTTCAATTTCCTAAATCAGCAAACATTCCCAGCAAATCCACTCTTAATTCATCAGCTCAACTTTGCTTGCACCGATGTGACAGCGTCCAGTCTGAGAATTCCAGCATGTAAAATGTGCGGGTTGAAAATCACAGACAGAGATCCAACAACTTCCAAGAAACTTGTTTTAACAAATCAACTCAAATTCTAAGAAGCGTTTTGATTTCTGCAAATTTTATATATTATTACTCTGCAGTTAAAATGGTATTACACCTGTTGAGGCGTGTTATGACTAATTCAGGCCTTGAAACCTCTGGCAGCTAGCACGGCTGAAGACTGAACAAAAAGTAGAAACACATCCATGCTAATCTGGTTGACTGCAGATCACAGTTTAGGTTTCCCTTATTAGATTTCATACACTTTATATATTTTTTAGACCAGGAGGTTCAAAAACAAATATTTTAGAGACTTTTTATGGATCAGCTGACTGCATAGTTTCTATCCCAGTAAACTCCCAGTTTGTCACAGTTTGCTGTAAAAAAAAAAAAAAAAAAAAAAAAAAACGAACCATGTTTCCTTTGAAGTCTTCACAAATGTCTACTTGACTCACACTGTGCATATCTGTGTATAAGTGCAGTCACCTTTATTTTGGTCTCCACAGCTCATTAAAGACACACACATGGATATATGGTGGATTACACTCACGTTGAGAAGGCGTTGTTCTGCCTCTCACAGCGGATGCCCTTGCAGTTGTTGGGTTCCTCTGAGGCCTTTGTCTCATAGTAGAAATACAGCTGGTTCAGACCGTTGGCGAACGCCAGCAGGACCTAAACAGGAAACGTGTTATTTCATCACTCTCAGCATGGCAATCATTTTCAACATGGAGTGTAAGTAAGGGAATCAAACTTCATGTGAGCAGCTGTTTCCAGTCTGAAATGAAGCCGTTCTGTTCCAACATCAGATTTCGTTCCAGGGGTCGACCCTCTGCTCCTCCAGGGCATTTTAAAACACAGTGTTCTCCTCAAACAGGAACTCGAGCATTACAGTGTTACATAAAAGCTGCTACTGAGTGAGCATGAAGCGCTGTGGCTGCTGCACCTCAGGCTCACTGGGATTGATTTTGGGACTACAGGGAGCGGAATGGTTCTCATGTGGATTGTGTTGTGGGTTAGGAGTTCCCCTGAGAAGGAGTTAATGAGTTTTGGATGTACTGAAACCGGCCTGTAGTGTCCTTCTGCCATCGGTGAAGGATTCTCTCACTCTCATCATCATCATCAAAGTGTTGTTCATTCTGAAAATAGATGTTAAACTCCAACTGAAATGTACCCAGGTGATGTTGACGTGAAATATCTTCTTAATCATTTGACACAAATATTTATTTCTTCTGCTAAGTTTGGTCATTTCCTGATTTTCATTCAGGTTAAAAGTCCTCGCACAGATCATCTCGTCTTGTCGTGTTATATAGATTTTCCCCGTTGTGCGTATTGTGTTGTTTTCAATGCTGTATTTTTACTTTTATTCTTATATGTCAAGCACAGTACTACATGTTGAGTATGTGACAAATAAAATCCTTGAAACTCAGCTGCTCTAAAACTCAAGACCAAATTTCAGTCAAACTTTGAGCTAACGCTAACATGTACATAAAAATAGGAATGATTTTAAGGTCTGCATTCCTTTAAAATATGAACTATGCTTATATTTAATTTTTGCATTATTGATTTATTATATATTGTATTTTAAATTGTATATTATTTTATTATTATCGCTTATTTACTGAGTTAACTGTACAATAACTTATGCAATAATTCAACTGTGTAATATGCTACTACAGTATTATCATTTATATAAAAAACACTTACAGATCCTATTCTTAATTTTGATTGAAGAAATGATTGCTTTTTTCACCCGTATTAAATCAGCTGACTGTAATATGGAATTAGAGGGGTAGGGGTATTAAAGACCATCTGCGGGGTTCCCCATGGCTCAGTGTTGGGGCCATTGTTGTTTATTTTGTAAATTAATAATAAATGTGAGGTTTCCAAAATATTAAAAAATCAGTCATTTGCAGGTATAGTGGTAAGAATTTAAAACAACGTATGGATACAACTGGGAAATAATTTGAAGTGCTAAAGATTTCAATACGCTGACACAGAACTTAAGCAAAACCAAATTTATAGGTTATGCTAATTCTATTCTTAGCATTTTTTATTTGTTAGGAGTAATTTTGTTTTTCTTTATTTCAGTTTTTATTCAGACTGTGTTTATATTTTCTCTGTATATTGTGCTATATATTCTCATAATTTCTATACACATGAGAAAGGGATGCAGCAATTGTAAGAATGTGAGCGAATACCTATGTTTAAAACAATGACGCAAGCATAGCTGACGCAGATATCGATGTTTTTGTTTGTTTGTTAATTTAGCAAACAGTGGGCCTGCTCTTCTAAATATTAATGAAAAAAAAAGACTTGTACCTACTTCTTGGTGAGACGCAAATTTTTCTAAACAAAGTTACGTGTATCTGCTTCATTGCAGCTCAGTCTAAAGCAAACACTAACATCGAGAGCACGCTAATTACACACACAAACAAAACTGAGTCCTCTTTCTGATACTGTGGCGCAGCTCCTATACTGCGTGGGTGAGCTGCACCACCAGCTCTGTGTCTCACCAGACAGTAAATGAAGAGGAACTTAAGGATGTCCAGCAGCATCCTCCCCAGTGAGATCTGCAGGGGCCCGAGGTGAGAGTTGGCGGTGAAGAGGGAGATGAGTCTGAGTGAGCTGAAGATGTTGGCGATGGCGAACAGAGCCTCCGCTATCAGCGTGGGATGCCACATCTCCCACTCCTCCCTGGGACGAGAGGAGTTATACTGGAGGGAGGAAACATAGGGGAAAGAGAGGAGAAGGGAGGAAAAGAAAATTAGAGAGTTTATTAATATTACTTATTTAAGTGAACGTTACAGGATGATTCAGAAGTTCAGAAAAGGGTGGTGTTAGATCAATCTAATCTGAATAGGAGCATTGCTTAGACATGTATACAGCACAACTGGGTTAAGGTATTTAGTTTGTCCCTGTTTATGGCTTGTTCAGGAGGCACTCTTGTGGGTTGTATTAGGTAGAAACAATCAACCTACGTGGTCGCACAGGTTGGAGGACTGGTAAAAAGCGCCATTCAAACATAAAACGATAAAAAAAAAGAAAAGAAAAAAAACACGATGGAAAAATGGCAAAGACGTGATCTTTTTTTCTGCTTGAGTGACATGTAAGTGACCTGCTTTAAGTATTTATCGATTTAAGTCTTTATTTTTTTCATCGCACTTTGACGCAGCAATGTGACATTTCAACTTGTCTTTGAATTCAGCTGCTAAAGAGGACAAAAGTTTCCCTCAGGAGCTGGTGGGGACCAAAAATAGAGCAAAAAGAGAGCTAACATTGGATTTACTTTTGCCAGGTGGACAGATAAGGGCCGTTAATGAATATGCAAATTATGACTGCTGTCAGTCAAAAGATTAAGATGAAGATCCACTGAAGCATCGGTGCATCTTGGACAGTATGACATTTTTCATGGGCGGGGCTTAGCTGGAGGCAAAACACTTCTCTTCAGACATTAGCTAGCGCTATCTAGCAAGTTCCGTTGGCTTGTTTTAGCCAGTGGAGGAAGATGATGTGAGTGGCGTGTTCAGAAATACTCATTCCAAGTGCCGGAGCGACTGTAGCACAAACTGGATCATTCGTAAATTCGTAATGCTGTCGGAATGTACTGTTCGGTTATCCAGAGCACCGCACTCTCCGGGACCGCCAGTGTTACTTGAATAAGTAAACACTGACCAACGGGACCAGACTGGCCGACCCGTATGCTCTCACTCAGTGGATGGATGATGTCACAGGAAGCCAATCTTACAAACGACACTTGTTTGTTTTGCTATGGAAGCTAACATTAGCTAATGCGCTAAAGAGTTAGCGTTGCAGAGAAATCCAATATTCCTCTTAATCCCTCCCCAGTTTCTGATGAGGTGGACATGATAACCCTTAATACACATAACGTTATTCATCCCTACAACAGGAAATACTTTTTCCCTAACCTGATATGAAGTGTGCGCTGCACATGTGAACATTTTTGATGATGGCCTCCGTCCAGTCCTTTGGTCTTTTCACATTTAACCATTGTTGTTTTTGTTGACGGGCAGTGGCGGCTGGTTTTGAGCCATGACTCCTTCTATTCTGGCTCCCAGTAACAACAACAAGACAAACACAATTTAAGGCTCCTATGTAGCGACAGCCCTGTGGTGGAGTCAGGTTTTGCCTCCAGCTAACAAACGTCGGCACTTAAAGCGTCTTTATTTGATCAAGCTGAACCATATCTGACTGACGGACTTCAGAAACTGTCGTTACGTATTGTGCTTTAAGAAGAAGGATGATTGGATGGCTGAGTATAGAAAACATCTGACACTGACGTATTCTGTCTCCTACCAACAGCCACCATTACTAACTGTGACCGTGACGTTCCCCCGACATTATCCAAGTCGTCTTTGATACTAACCCTCACCTAAACCTCACCAGACAGCAGCACTCATGTTTTTCCTCCTTCTCTCTTTCAGACCTCAAACATCTTCTTCTACCGGCTTTCCTCTTAATCCTGTTTTATCCCGTCATTTGTGTTTCTCTGACTCTGACTCTCCCTCCGTCGTCTGACTGCCTTTCACCCTCTTTTTTTCCCCAGCATTCTCTCTGTTTCTGTGACTTTTATCTGCCTCTGTCTCTCCATCCTGTTCCCACCATCCTTCTCCCTCCACATCCCTCTCGCTTGTCTCATGCTTCGCTTCCTCCTCATTCCAAATTCAGCCATTAGACTTCCACAGGACGTCTGTCTTGTTAACTCTGCCGCTATTAGCATTGGCCGTCCACACACGCGCACACTCATGCACACACACACTGAAGGGAGGACGGCCGGAAACAGAAGCATGCACACAGATGCACACTCATTAATTTATAGACTCTCTCGCACCTTCTCTCAGATGCACTCGCTCTGTTTGCCTGTCTGTCTGTCTGTCTCTCTTTCTCACACACACACACACACACACACACACACACACACACACACACACAATGACAGAGCAAAAAATTTTGCGAGAGATTCTCCAGAGGATTTTAAATGATGCTGAATATTTCACGGAGGAAAGAAAAACACAAAAAGTAAAATATCTTGTGCCGACAGCTGCTTCTGTGTGTGTGTGTATGTGTGTGTGTGTGTGTGTGTGTGCATGTTAGGATACAGTTGTGTGTATGGGCTCAGCTTATATCTGCATGTATATGTGCCCTTATAAAACTGTATAATGTGTGTGTGTGGGACCTGTGTAGGAGGGCCACCCGCCACCATCAGTGACTCACAGCTGCTGCAGATGGCCCGGCCGTCTGGCGTTAGCGTGTGTGTGTGTGTGTGTGTGTGTGATAACACCATTGGCTCTTAATAAACAGACAGATCCTGTATGTATGTAGAGTATCATTAAAGCTGAAAGATGCCGTGAAAGTGCGAAAGTGATTCCACCAGAGTCAAACTCACTGTTGAATTATTTGCCCCTCAGAGGTCAGAGGTCACGGCTGGTGTTCGCAGTTTCTGCTGCTCATGTTACCGCTCTTTGAGGCGGAGCGATCGGCTCTCTAACGCAGATTCTTGATGATGTTTTTATAATTCTTATCAAGGTGTTAAAAGATTATCTTTATGATGATGACATACAGAAAAACAGTTGTTCAAGTTTTTCCTTCCGTTTGTCACATGTCATTGTGTTCACACCAGAGTCCTGCGTTAGCGTGTGATCTTCTGGGTCAAATAAAGAACATGTGGGTCGCACTGTGGGTTAACTGTGGAGATGTGCTGCTCAACATTATTAGAACACACAAAAATATTTGTTTAAATTGTATTTCCTGAATTACCTTCATGTTTAAATGTATTATTTTAGCTCCACCTGTATCAATGGTTTAAAACGATCACTTTAAACGTGCTGCCTGTCTGAATTATTTGAACGCCACATGGTTATTACAGGATGTGCGTGCTCAGGTTGGGCCACAGATCTTGTGCCGATGGGTCATAATGACTGTGGAGCTAATTGGTCATAGCTGGTGGTGGCGTGGATCCAGACACATTTATACATTTACACGTCACTGCCGTTTCTGAGTTTTGTTTAGTTCTGTGATGGCCTTGGGGAAGAAGCTATTGTTGAATCTGATATTTTTCCAGGGGAGTGTCCTGTACCGGTGGCCAGAAGGAAGCAGTGTGGAATGTGGGTTGATAATATAGATATGATACAATGTGATACGGTATGATAAGATGCGATGTCATACGATACTATACGATGTGATACACTATGATATGATGCGATGCAATACGATGCGATGTGATATGATACGATATGATACAATGCAATGTGATGCAATGCAATATAAGATATGATAAGATATGCTATGGTATGTTGCAATACGATATATATACACACATGTACATATATATGTGTATATAAAAAAAACTACAGGTGGGCAGGCAGCGGGTCAGAATGAAACAAATGAAAAAGATGAGCAGCATATGAGTAATATTTTGACATTTAAATCTCTATCAACAAGCTGCAATTCCTTTTATTTTGAAAGTCAATGACACGAGTCGAACCTTTGACCCCGTCATCACATTCGTCAACAATGTGGACTCCAGTGATGAAACTTGGCAGCAGCCTACATCGAGACACCCAAGGATGATCCTTTTGAGGTTTTACGGTGATGGAAGGAGCATGCTAAAAAGTTTCCTGACCTGGCAGTGATTGCGGGGCATATTTTTGCCATCCCGGCATCGAGCGCAGCCAATGAAAGAGACGTCTCCTCCGCTGGATTTATAATCCAAGTACACAGAACCCAGATGAATGCGAGTGACACTGTGTGTGTTTAATCACAGGTGCGGCTTTGACTCAGACATAATGACCTGTGACAGGTTGGTTCTGGTACTGAGCTTTACAGGTATGGGCGGGTGCAGGTTTTAAAATATGGACCTGAAGAGGACTCTGGTTTACATATCACTTGTGTGCATGCGAGTGAGGTTTCTACCATTTTTTTGAAGGTTAGTTAGGTTTCCACTGCACAACACTACACTGTCTCCTTTTGTTTGGAGGAAGTTTGTTATCAGCAGCTCTATAGATCGTTCTGTTGGTAGGCTGGTCAGTTGGCAGCCATAGTTTTGTCCTAGGAGGCTGAAATTTGGCATGGAGGTCGCAGCTATTGCAAATTCATTCTTGTTTGTCTCAGATTGACTTTTACATTTCTTTCTGAGAGCACTGACACAGCAGGAGCACAACGAATGAACAAGAAAAACTCAAAGACTTGCCTGCATATATTTCACAACAAATGTTGAAATTTGCGACAACCACTGGGATCCTATTGACCCAGAACAGTGTCTGACAGTCTGTCTGAGGTAAGTTGTGCAGCCTGAACTACTGTGAGCTGTTTTATTGAGTGTCCTTTTAGCAAAATGCTCTTAACTTGAGTTACCTTACCTTAACGTAGGCCACGATCTTCAGTGATATGGTGGCCAGGTAGAGAGAGTTCATGGCAAAGTCCATCAGGTTCCACCAGTCATGGATGTACTCTGTGAATCCCCCGTCCCACATCTCCTTAATCTCCGCCCAGATGAACCCTGAAACACACACACTGATGGTTATTTACATGCACACAGAGTCATGCATGTATGAGCGCATTAATGTCACCCATCAGTGCTTTCTGTTTGCCTGCTTCCTGCTCTGTGACCAAACTTTTGTTGGATATTTTCTTTTGGCAGCAGCCTCGGGCGCTGAGCGCGGAGCCAACACATTTGTTCTGTACCACTGAGTTTAGACAAAGTCAGGTTTTATTCTGAATAATTCACAAGTCATTTTACATTTCATCTCTTCCCCCTACAATATCTGCTCCTCTGAGTTTCTATAATAACGAGGAGACAAGTAACACATGTGATTAAAGGTTAAACAATCTGATGTACACCACAAACCCCTGTTTGGATGGATGGCTTTTTTCATCAGTGTCTGATCAAGCGCCGTTTTTGGACAACTTTGGAGTGAGACCAGCTTGGTTGTGGCAGTATAATACGTCACTGAATGGCATCAGTTTGAAATGCTGCTCGTTAGGATGTAAGATAAGGCACTGGAAAGTCCAGCTGGTGGATGGGTCCCACAAGCCCAGGACTTTCACCCATGAGCCTGGTGTTCGTTTCCTGTATAAATGTAGAGCCAAACCATGGTGTTTTTTCCTAAACTTAACTATGTGCTTTTGTTGACGTCTCTGCGTTGGTTGTGGTGTCCCAGAACATCAACAGCAGATGCAGAAGGATGCATAATATGTAGACGGGAAAGGACGCTGACACAGCAGCGATATGTGACGACTTACTATGGGAACGAGATGATTAGAGGCGACAATGTTTCGATCAACAACAGCATCTTTTGAGACTTTGCTCAAATTTTCTTTTTCTAGTTTATTACTATTACTAATCATCTCATAAATTAAACTAGTCCATACCCATTGGTAGCTTTGTCACCTTCTACCTATGCCAATCCTCAATGCCTATGTGCAGGTTCACATAGATTGACCACGTCAGTGAGTAGAAAAACGTGGGACAGACAGAATGACACACTGACAGTTTCCGTGATTATGTACAGCATACCATACCATGACTTAGTCATACCAAAAATTAGAAAAAACCCCAAAACATTGGTCCACAGGGGGAGCCACAGCGATCGGTCTCATTTTTAAGCATTTTTCTGTTGTTATAGCGCCACCCAGTTGCCAATTAGAGTTAAATTTCTCCAGTCACCTTGAGGCGTCCTGTTCTACATATCTACCAAGTTTAGTAAAAATCCATATGGCGGTTAGGCCTAGATAAGAAATGAGCTCTCTAGCGCCCCCATTTTGTTTGATGGGGTCAATAATGGAGGGGTCCCCTCAGATTATGTGTGGTCATATGCCTACAAAGTTGCGTGGTGATGGGTGAAACCCTTGAGATGTTATACACCTTTATGTGATGAGCCACGCCCTCCGCAATATTCATTGCCTTATAGAAGCTCAGTTTTAGTAAGTTTTCCAACTTTTGCCAAGAGGGAACTTTAGATATTGGTCCCTAGATTATGTTCACCCAGTTTCATGCAGATCGCTCAAACTTCCTAGGAAGAGATCCATTTGAAGTGTTTTTCAAAAAATTCAAAATGGCGGAAAATCTATATAAGCGGAAGTTATGGGTTCTTGAGGCAAATTTGTTCCTCATGAGGAGAGGCATCTCTGTGCAAAGTTTCATGTCTCTACGACATACGGGGCATGAGATATGCCCATTCAAAGTTTGTAATTTCAATCGGTTGCTATAGCGCCCCCCTTTGGTCAATTGATGTAATTTTGCTTCATTGGCATCCTCCCATGACCCTCTACCACTGTACCAAATTTCACATGGATTGACCAAGTCAGTGAGGAGAAGAACATGGAACAGACACACACACAGTCAGAGTTTTCCTCATTATGTAGTTAAGATGATGCTGTGCAACATCATCTCAGACAAATTATGTTCATATCCATCACGTGTTTCAAATTAACCTTTTCATTCACGTGTTTCGGACAACTACATAAATTAATTCTTAAGCAATAAAGCGACATCTTGATATAGAACAAATGAGGGAAAAATACATGCTCTAATTTTTATCTTGAACAATAACCAGCTGATGATCTTTTTTCTGTATCAAAAGCTTTTTGTAGTGGAGTGTTTCAAAGAGAGGAAGAGGAGAGAGCGGAAGAGACGACGCAGGAGAACAGATGGTTTTGTATTTTTCCAAGTGATTATGGTTATGATTTGGAAATCATCGGTGTCAGTTCTGAGAGAGAATATGGAGATGCAATCACTCATTTTCACACCCACCCACCCTCCAACACACACACACACACACACACACACACACACACACACACACTACCTCCTCCACACACTCACAAGCATCCCACCACACACACCCACATACCATCACACACTCGTACATACACACTCAGAGTCCTCTTGTTGATTAGCAATCAAAGTTAAAAAAAAACAAAAAAAAAAACAGATAAGTTTTTTTTCCACATCCGTTTTAAATCTGGTTGTTTTTACTGTCTGGAAGAGACGTTTCTTCACCAGAAAGCGGCTGCTCGAGTCTTTAGTGCAGTGATACTCAACGTATAGCCCGCTGCCCAAAGCTGGCCCAAAATAGGGCGCCGGGTGGCCCTAGAAACCATTTTCTAATGCCCTTACACCGCCACATGGCAACTGCCCTGACAACTGTCTACCCGCAAGATCCATCCATTTTCAACTGCTTATCCGAGGCCGGGTCGCAAGGACCGCGGGCTGAGCAAAGTAGATGAGTGAGACGCTGCTCTCACCAGCAACACTTTCCAGCTCCTCCTGGAGGCGTTCCCAGGCCAGATGAGATATGTAATCCCTCCAGCGTGCTCTGGGTCTGCCCCAGGGCCTCCTACCAGTGGGACGTGGCCGGAACACCTCTAACAGAAGGCGCCCAGGAGGATCCTGATCAGATGCCCGAACCACCTCAACTGACTCCTTTTGACACGAAGGAGCAGCGGCTCTACTCCGAGCTCTTCTCCCTATCTCTAAGGCCTGAAAGAGGCATGCGCCACTCCTCACGCAGAAGTTGACAGACTTGATGGGAGAAACTTCGGCCCATGCTTACGAACATTTTGGGTACAGGAAACTGGTGACGCAGATGGTGAGGTGGAGGCCTGATTGTTGACACGCACTTGCCAGTTTTGGCTTTTGTCTGTATGTACATTTTTAGTATGGATCCTACGCATTGTTTTCTTAATAAGACCCCAGGACTGTTTACCTTCATACAGTCCCTTTTTTCCTTGAACAGCAAATATGAGTTTAGGCAACGAAAGCATGTTTGGCTCTACAGTCTTACGAGAAGCAAACACTGGCCTCATGGGGTGAAAGCTGGTGGCTGTTGGACCCATCCCCCCCACTCGGACTTCTGCCCTCTTTACTTTTCTTGATGTCTCGCTGCATTTCGTCCTGACACTGCCGGGTGCCGGCCGCGTATCATGCCAACGTGAAAGGATAGCTTTTTCCGTCGGTGTCTGCCGCTGGAAGTCACTGACCAAGTGCCGGTATTCGAGGACTTCGAGGTCAGACCAGGTTGTATGAGCAGCTACAAGTACCTCAGCGTGCAAATCATAGATGACCTGACTTGATCCACACACACACACACCACCATGCTGGTGAGGAAAGCGCGGCAACACCTGCACCATCATTTAAAATCTGCTCAGCGCTGCATTAAACTTTCTACAGGGCGCCAACTGTGTCTGTGCTCTGCGGCTGTGTCACTGCCTGGTTTGGAAACTGCTCCTTTCAGGACAAGGAAGCATTAAAGAGGGTGATAAGGTGCGCCGAGCGTATAATGGGGACCACTCTGCCCTCCCTCGGGGATATCTGCACCAAAGCAGACCGGATCATTAAAGACTCACACCACCCTGATCATGGTCTGTTCCGGTGGCTACCTTCTGGCAGACATATCCGCTGCCTCAGAGCAAGAACTGAGAGACTGAGAAAGAGTTTCCACAAACCATATGGGTTATAAACTCCTAACAGTCTGCACACTGTCTTGAAAAGATAAGCCCTGCTGGTGTTGTCGCACACATATTTGCAGAGTTTTATTTGAATCATGTAGATTTTACTGAGAGAGATTTTCCTACCGGAGCTCTTTACTTTACCTTGTGTATTCATTACAATTTAAGCTAATTTTACCAGCACATTTTCAGCAGCTTATAAAATCTTAGTTCTGGTTCTTTACCTTCTTAGTGCATTGCACCATACGTCAGCTTTTAGGTATGTTTCTGTTGTTTGCCAGCAGATGAAGCGACATAAAGACACGTTTACGCCAAAGTCAATACATAGCGATGGACTGTATTCCCTTGTGGTGATTTCTGTCACGTTTTCTCCTCTCCGTTGTCCTGCTTTTTCTCTCTGTGATGTTAAACTGTTTTTAAAGTATAAAGTTGAGCATAGTTTCAAACGTCAATACTCTGAATAATCTATAACCAGAGTTTTCTACTTACACTGCAATAATCTCAAACACTTATCAGTGTGGTACTTGAGACCGGCCTTGGGCTTGAAAAGGCTTATTGAGGGCCTCACATTTTTTTCTTGGTCTCAGACAAAAAGGACTCGGGATTTTATTTCATAGCCACTCAAAACCACAACTGTGAGGATATTACTAGAGTGCCTGTGTGAGAAAGAGTGTTGATTAAAGATGGTATAAGAACAGAAAAGAAAAGAAAATCCTCCTTTAAGTGACGTTGAACATGGCATGGTTGTTGGTGCCAGACGGGCACACAGCCATCTCTAGGGTTTACAGAGGATGGTCCCAAAAAGAGAAAATATAAAAAAAAAATATAAAATACAATAGAAGATTGGAAAAACGTTGCCTGGTCTGATGAGTCTGGATTTCTGCTGCCACATTCAGATGGTAGGGTCAGAATTTGACGTCATGGATCCATCCTGCCTTGTATCAACGCTTCAGGCTGCTGCTGCTGCTGGTGTAATGGTGTGGGGGAGATTTTAATTTTTTAATATCTGTTTATACATATTGACCTTAGCACCCTGTATGTTGGGTAATATTCCCGACACGCAGAGAAAAACATGATGTTCTGCAGTGTTGTGCAGGTCAGTAATGCATCTTCAAAGGTATTTCCCAGATTCTACAGATGTCTCCTGTCTAAACGGGAAAAATAAAATCCAGTGAGGAAGAAGAGCAGAGCGCAGCAGCACAGTCTGTGGGTTTAAACTCTGCTCTTGCCCCGGGGCAAACCTTTCGGTGTTCTGGGCAAACAGAAGACATCTGTCTGATCACAAAAACCCCTTTGAAGATGCAACTCACTGCTGTATAACAGTGAAAAAAATTTTCATTTTCTTTTTGTGTGAGCAATGCTATGTTACTGAATCACAGAGGCAGTCTGACATCACATCCAGATGCTTTCAGCAGCTACGGCTGATCTGTGATGGACAGCAGCAGTCGGAAAATTCACAGCCAACCCTGTGATTAACAGGCGACCAGCTCTACCTCCTCAGAGAAGAGACAACTCATTTAAAGAAGCAGAAAACAGACCAGATTGCAATCACAGGTTACACTTTGAGGATAGTTACACACCAACGTGTCTGACAATGATTCAAAGTAACAACTTTAAGCATCCAGAAATGTAGCGCTCCTACAGTTCCCAGGATGCCTTGGAAATAGAAGCAGAAGGAGACAAGGCAAAACTAGAATTACCGCCTTTGTTGCCCAAGTTACATTTACAGTTTACATCCATGAGAGGCAAGGCGATTTTTGTTTTGTTTGTCTCCTAGGGTCTGGGATGTTATCTCCTACATAGGAGATGAACTTAAGGCAGATTTATACTTGTTCCTCTGCAGTTACATCTCCAAAACACTAGTTGTTGGTGGAAAACACACATTAAACACACATTAAACACACATTAAACATGGCTTCATAGAGACAATTTCAAACACAAGTACACAAATCAGCTTCACTATAACTCGCATCATTCACAGACAAAGCACTTGTCTTTATCTGGACACATTTTCCCCACAAATACAACATGCTAAAGCTATTAGCACAAGCCTATCGCATTTTACATTGTATAAATTAGCTTGGTGGCTAGCAGACTTTTCCTCTACTCATATGAAGCCAGGGACAACAGCAACATTTAACAAAGGTAATGTTACAAAATTTGGCTCCATTACAACTCACAAGGTTCACTGACAAAACAACTAAACACGGGGCGTTGGTGGCTTAGTGGTAGAGCGGGCGCCCCATGTACAAGGCTGTTGCCGCAGTGGCCCGGGTTCGACTCCAGCCTGAGACCCTTTGCTGCATGTCACTCCCTCTCTCTCTCCCCCTTTCACAATTCACTATCCTAACTATTAAAAGGCAAAAAATGCCCCAAAAATATCTTTAAAAAAACAACAAAAAAAACAACTAAACACGTTTTCCAAACAAATACAACATGCTAATATTATAAGCACAAGCCTATGGCATTTTACATTGTATAAATTAGCCTAGCAGCTAGCAGACTTTTCCTCTACTCGTATGAAGCCAGGGACAACAGCAACATTTAACAAAGGTAACGTTACAAAATTCGGCTCCATTACAACTCACAAGATTCACTGACAAAACAACTAAACACGTCTTCCAAACAAATACAACATGCTAACGTTATTAGCACAAGCCTATGGCATTTTACATTGTATATATTAGCCTGGTGGCTAGCGGACTTTTCCTCTACTCATATGAAGCCAGGATAAATCACACACAAGACTTAAAATGCTATTTTTGTGGAGGCTTTATTGTCTTCACAATGTATTGTTTCTTATCTGTGAAATTAAAGTAAATAAAAGTTTTGTTTCCACTGAGAGAAATGGTTTCAACTTACAGAAACAGACAGGAGGTCTGCGTCGCTGCGACGTGCAGTTACATTTCAGGGGAGGTGCATGTCAGGTTACAACGTAGGGTAGAAGTAGGCTCTGCGTCGATGCAGAAGTATAAATCCTGCTTTAGGTTTTGGTCAACATTGCCTGCACCTTTTACCTTTTACCACTCTGGGCCTCCGCAGGGTTTTTTAATCTTGATTTACGGTAGTCTAATAAAACCTTTATTTGATTTTATCTAGTAATTTTAAATATCTCATTAGTTTCACAGGAGACTGAAAATGCATTTAGTTTCTGTACATACCCAGCACCCATGGGAGGATCATCCACTCGACGATGGTGGGTGGAGGTCCCTGCATGTGCAGGTTGGTGCGGGCGATGTGCTGCGAGGCCAGCAGCAGGAGGAAGAGGAAAGTCAGGTAGGACGCCGTGTGACAGATGAATTTGATGAAAGGCTTCTTGATGAAGCGTCCCAGAGAGCTCTTCGGAGCCAACAGGTAGATCTGAAGAGGGAGACACAGGAGTTGAAACAGGGACGGAGACGGAGAGGAGAAAGGAGGGAGGAGAAGTTAGCAAAGGAGGACAGAGGATGAAAGGAGGAGATTAGGGAGAAGAGAGACGAGGGAAGATCATAAGAAGGCGATGAAGATCGAGAGAAAGATTAACAGGTTTGTCCTTAAATGATCCATAATTACATCCCTTTGAGGTACAAAACAAAATGACACCAACTGAAGAGGCAGGAGGAGAAGAAACAGCACAGAGGGTTTAATAAGGAACCTAATGCTGCTTGTGTACTCCAGCTTTTTTCACTTCTGTTCGAACCGTGAAGCAGAGAGAACGAGATAGATTGTACATAAGTTTGATTGTGTTGATGCTCAGCCACCCATCACCTTGCATTGTTGGAAAGCTGTTACTGTTATTGCCAGCATTATTGCTGTTATGATGCTTGTTTACTGCTTGTTCTGCTCATCTACTCGCTCCTGGCAACCTCGACTTACTCTGAGTCATGCCAGCGAGGCTTTAAATGGAAATGAATAACAGAGAGACGGAAAGAAAGAGAAGGAGAGAGTTGTTTTTACATTATTAAGACAATATTAACTTAATCACATTAAGGGAATTCTCTGATTATTGACTGTAACCACTTTAAGTGAATTATCTGACTCTTATTAACAATACAGTCAGAGTAAACATAACTTAATGAACACCTGATTTCTTTGTCTTGTCTTGTGCTCTATTTAGTCTGCTTCATTTTGGTGTATCAGGTCCTTGAACGCACCACAAGAGAGGCAAAACAGCGGGAAAAGAGGGAAAACTGTAACTCTGATCTCAGAGTAATCACTAAAGTTTACACTTTCCAAAAAACCAGATGACTTCAAAGGAATATTTCATGTGCAAAATGACATTTGCATCTTGCATACTCACCCGTGTTACTTTGAATATGTTAAGAAAAATTCTGTTTTTGTTGCATGCCTCAACGGTGAACGGAGAATCCAAAAAAGGCAAACAAACTCTGATTGACGCAGTGGTAGACCAGCAACTCCAGTGTTCAGAGAGGTTTCTGTCAAAGGAGTCTGGTGGCTTTGGACAGAGCAATATAACAGCTTCAGTTTCCCATTGAAAAAGTCTATCGGACAGCGAGGTAAAGTGGTAAAAGTACTCTAAATATAGCGCATACTTAAGAGTGTGTAGGTGATTAAACAAATCCGTCCAGAGCAGTTCACTGCTTAGCTTCTGTGCTGACTTACATCTACTGCAGGTAATACACTGACTATGATAAGTATCAACAAAAGATCCAAACTATCCCTTTAAACTTCATATTAGTGTATAAAGAAAATATTTCTGGTGCAAACTTTGTAAGTAATCAGTGCTGAAGATAAGAAAATTGTCACTTACTATGAAATGTGTTTAAAGGCATTGATATTTAAAATGTATCCCGAAAATACATCGCAAGAAGAAAAAAACAAACATTTCGATGTAGTTCACCTTGATACAATAGATGAATTCAGGTTGTAGGAGGAGGTAAACAATGCGCCAGTGCTGCGGTGGCATCTCACTTGTAAACCCACACAATAACCCTGTGATATATGAAAGGATTTTACTTTGAAATTTGCATTTGCCAAGAAACATGTCCAGGAGATCCAGAAGAATGTGTTACTATAGAAGGGAAACACAGGCCTCAAATGGGATTAAAATAAAGGGTATAGTTTTAACAGACCCCCTGCTAGGTGGTTCTCTCGTGTTTACTGGCTGAAATTCAGCTTTTAAACACATTTCTGATTTTTATTGAATGATGTGTTTCTTCTGCTTACAGTGCAAGAAATGATGGATTACAACAACTGCACTTATGTACAACTTTGAGGGACTTGTATTTTGTTCCATTTAATGCTTTTATATGCATACTCTATAATCATATAATATAATTCTAATCTATTATATAATCAACTAATAAATTATGATCCAGTATTGTGCACTAAGTTACCCAGTTGTATATAAAGTAGTTGAAATGAGTCCCACATTCAGCAACTGCAACACATCAGTGATGCAGCAGAAGATGGCAACAGACCACTGCTTGAGACCAACAGAAGAAGTTATTTTTTAACGACGGGTTGGGACATTTCCAGCCATGTTTGTTCCAACAGAACCAAGTAATTTTAACAACATGTCAGGACACTTCCAGCTGTGTCTGTTACGAGAAAACCAGGTATTTTTTTAACAACATATCGGGACATTTCCAGCCGTGTCTGTAGCACCAAAATCTGGTATTTACCAAGGAAACATCAGGACATTTTCCGAAATTTCTGGTGCGACAAAACCGGGCAGTTTTTGAAGACACGTTGGGATATTCCCAGTTGTGTTTGTTGCAACTAGACCAGGTATTTTTTTAAATGACATGTCAGGACATGGTACTGGTACTTATCGTGACATATCATGACACTTCCAGGCTTGTTTGTTGCGACAAACTTGACAAGTGGGGACATGATCAGCCATGCCTGTAGCACAAAAATCTGGTATTTTTCAATGAAACATCAGGACATTTTCCAACATTTCTGGTGCAACAAAACCGGGAAGTTTTTGGTGACACATTGGGACATTTCCAGCCTTGTTTGTTGCAACAAACGGAGTATTTTTTAATAAGAGGTTGGGACATTTCCAGCTGTGTCTCTAACACCAAAACCAGGTTTTTTTTTTTGAGACATCAGGATGTACCTAGATATTTCTGGTGTGACAAAACCTGCCATTTTTTATGACATGTTTAGACAACCTCAGCCTTGTTTGCTGCAACAAACCGAGTATGTCTAACAACATGTCGGGACATTTCTAGCCATGTTTGCTGCGACAAGACTGGGTAGTTTTTACCAACACGTTGGGACATTTCCAGCTGTGTTTGTTGTAACAAACCAGGTATTTTTTAATGACAGGTTGGGATATTTCCAGCCATGTATTTTTTAATGAGACATCAGGACATTTTCAGACATTTCGAGTGTGACAAAACTGGGCAGTTTTTGATGACATGTCGGGACATTTCCAGCCTTGAAACTGCGTATTCTTTAACAACATGTTGAGACATTTCCAGCTGTGTCTGCTATGATAAAACCAGGTACTTTTAGTGACAGGTCACGACACTTGCAGGCTTGTTTGTCGCAACAAACCCGTGGGGACATTTCCAGCTATGTCTGTAGCACCAAAATCTGGTATCTATCATGGAAATTTTCAGACCTTTCTGATGCGACAAAACCGGTTTTGATGTAACGTTGGGACATTCACAGCCGTGTTTGTTGCAACAAACCAAGTATTTTTTAACAACATGTCAGGACATTTCCGGCCATGTTTGTTGCAACTAGACTAGGTATTTTTTTAACAACATGTAGGGACATTTCTTGCTGTGTCTGTTACGATAAACCAGGTATTTTTAATGAAACACCAGGACATTTCCAGACATTTCTGGTGTGACAAAACTGGGCATTTTATGATGACACGTTGGGACATTCCAAGCCGTGTTTGTTGTGACAATCAGGCACATTTTGACCAGAGGTAGGGACATTTCCAGCAGTGTTTGCTGCAACAAAACCACGTATTTTTTAACGACAGTTGGAGACATTTCGAACCGTGATGAAACACCAAAACTGGGGCAATTTTTGATGACACATTGGGACATTACCAGCCTTACCTTTGGAAAAAAAAAAAAAAGTCTAGACCAGGTAGTTTTTAACAAGACTTGTTATTTGTAACTAGACCGGGTGTTTTTTAACAACATGTTGGGACATTTCCAGCTGTATCTGTTGCGTCTAGACCGGGTATTTTTAATGACGTGTTGGTACATTTCCAGCCGTGTTTGTAGCAACCAAACTGAATATTCTAAGCCAAAACACAATCTTTTCCTAACTCCAGTCAAATTGTTTTTGTGCTTAACCACATGGTCACAACATACAATCGAAATGTACGGAAACACACAGTTTCAACATGTCTGCTACAAATGAAACATATAAATGTAACAAACCCGTGGTACGCAGAAACATACAATAACAACATTTTGTTTATTGCTCAAATACCCAGGTTAAAATGACCTGTGTTAACTCACACAGTGTTCTCCTAATGAGCAGTCTACTAATTTCTATTTCCTCTTTCAAACATCCTCATTGGCGTCTTGAAGACAATAACAACAGTCCCTCTGTTCACTGTTTGTTTTTAGGTCGAGCATTGTTGTCATGCTGCTGTCTCCTAGCAACAGCTCCTCCGGCCAATAAACGAAGGGTTTTGCTTAAATTGCTGCCTGGCAACAAATTTACTTTGAGGAAGAAACAGTAGTTTAGTTGCAGGAGCTTGTTTCCCCTTCTTCCCTCCATCCCTCATTTCTGTCTTTTCATTTCATGTTTCTTTACTCACTCTTCTTCTGTCTGTCCGTACTCCCCTGCTTTCTTTTATCCTTTATTCTTCTGCTCATTCTCTCTTCCTTTACATCTTTTCTTTGGCTTTACCAATTTTTCTTTACCCCATCTGACCCTTGTTTCTTCTTTTTCTCTTCTTCCTCCCTCCCCTACACTGATGCTTCCTTTATTTGTTTCCTATTTTCCACTCCTTAGTTGCTTTCTATTTTTCTCATTCATTCCCCCCTCAGCTCTTCTCTCGCTCCCTCCTTTCCTCTCTTTCATCCTGCCTCCCTTCCTCACACACCTCCGCTCTCCTGTGCGTCTTCCTAAAGTCATTTTCCATACTTTCTCCTTCTTCATCCCTTCCCCCTTTCCTTCCTCACACTCCCACTTATTCCCTCCCTCCTTACCAGTGAGAAAACAGGAAACAGGAGTCCGATGATGAAGCAGGTGACCAGTTTGACGGCCCAGTGTCGTCTCCTCCAGCCCGGGAAGCCGTCGTACCACAGTGTTGCCAGCAGCTGCTGGCAGTTGGGCTGAGCCACAAACTGCAGAGACAGAGAGAAAGAGCAGGAGATGCACGGTTAGGAAACACAACTTAAGCGTAATGTTGTTTTTAATGAAGGACAAATGAGCAAAAACACCTGAAACCACAGCGTGACTTTGAAAATCAGTGAGTTTACAGTACTTCCTGCTTTGATGAAAGCTGTTTTAAGTGGCTGATATATCATTCAGAGGTATTTTCTGGGGTGTTAACCTACTGATAAGAAACTGTGTCACCTTCAAAACAGAAATTTTAATTCTTGGTTTTAGTGGAGCTGAACTGTGCACAGCTTTTCCTTCGTACTGCCTTTCTCCTGACGGCTCATTGGTGTTTGTTTGATAGCTTGTGTCTTCAGGATGACGCCATCTGCACGTTGATGGTCTTCAGACTGAAATGTTCACTTTTCCCTTAATTTTTTTTCTATTGTAACAGCTCGTGCAAACGAAATGAACAGATCCTGCTTTGCATCCTCTAATTCTTTGCACAAACCTCTTTAAATTGCTTATTTACACATTATAAAGTAGACGACACTAAAAAACACTTGTGCCGAGGCTGCACTATTCTAAATGTGTTTGCTAAATTTGTGTTTTCTTTTCTAGTTTTTCTTTTCCCCTAAACTTTGGAATAGTTTTGCCTCCCACTATTTCAGTAGATTCATTTTTTAGATTTAATTTGTTGACATTTTCTGCTTTTATTCACATTTTTTTACCAAGACGTCACTGTGTTTCCTGCGGGGATAGTGCCACGAAGAGCGATCGTTTTTTTGTCGAGATATTGCTGCGTTTTGTGCCACGATAATGCCACCAAATGCTGCATTTCCTGCCTGGGATAGTACTTTGAAAAGCATTTAGTATTTATCTAGACATCACTACATTGTCTGCTGGGATGCTGCCACAAAAGAGTTGTTTTTATCAAGCCTTTAGGCCCGTTTCCACTGCAGGAACTTAGGGGTAATTTTACGGGGCCAGGGCCGTTGGTGCGTCCCCGAAGGACAGAGTTCTGGAACTTTTACAGGGGCTAAACAAGTCCCTGCCTCGGAGTAGGTACTCAGAACGCCCCGAAAAACTCCTAGCTGTGGCTTGGGGTTTACTTGGTGCTGATTGGATATATTCAAGGAGGGATGTGATGTCAACAGAAAGCAGCAAAATCTTTCCCGCGTCGCCCCGGTCAAAATGGTCGCGCAAGGATTACGTCACATCCAGAGCCCGGTAACTTTACAGGAACCTTGCTCCTACTCCGCTCTCTCAGTGGAGACACGGTGAGAGGGGACGTTCCTGTAAAGTTCGTGCCTCCCAAATAGTACCAGGAACTTCTTCAGTGGAAACGGGCCTATTGCTGCATTTCCTGCCCAAAATGCATTTGTTTTTTGCATTTCCAGCAGAGATTGTGCCACCAAATTCCAGTATTTCAAGCCCAAACATGCTCTTTCCCGAGCCATAACCAAGTGGTCATTGTGCCTCTACCTAACCACACGTGCATAAAATCATGTAAACAACATAAACATCTGAGCAGCTCTTCATTCATCTCTGATCAAATCTTCGAAGACATCTATCATTCCTTTAACACTCCACAATGAGCCTCAAACAGGTAAATCTCTCCGAGCGTTATCGCCCTCTGTGAGCTGCGACGATAAACCAAAGGTTACTTCCTGCCCTGACACAAGTGTAGCTGCTCTGTTGTTCAGGTCGCTTCCATTTACATCTCATTACAGCTCATCCTCTAATACAGCTGGCATTACACCACAGGCTGTTTGTCCCCGTCAGCCCTTCAGCTGCCCTCTGAGTCACCACCAAGCAGCTGACTCCTTTCTTTTTATCTCCTTTTCCTCTTTCCATTGTGTGCTTCCATGTCTTTCTTCCATCCCTCCTTTCTTCTCTCTCCACAGCTCTGTACCATTTCATCTCTTCAGCTCTCTCGCCAAGCCTTTCTGTCTTTCCTCTTCCTTCACCGTCCTTTCTTCTGTCTTTTCTCATTATTTCTGAGTGATTAGTCTGCACTTGGATTGTAGAGTCTCATACTCTAAAAAGACTTAGGAGACAGCAGGTTATCTGTCACTCTGAGTGTGTGTGTGTGTGTGTGTGTGTGTGTGTGTGTGTGTGTGAGAGTATATAAAAAAGTGTGTTTTCCTATTAAACAAACAGCCTGTTTAATAAATGAGCGAAGCAAACATCCAGCTCAGTTCAGCACATCCACCTTCACACAAGGACACACGACTGAACATTTAGCTAAAAGCTAAAAAACGAGGCAAACTGCCAGAAACACTCAGGTCGGCACCCGCAGCCGTCAATCACTCGCTGCTCGGCTGCCGTCTCCGAGAGATGAACATTTGGTGGCGGCTGCAGATTTTTCCACACTTCCTTGTTTTCGCACAAGTGTGAGCTTGTTTCATAAATAATTGATCCTGGCACATTTTGTTTGGACAGTCCATGACTGATAGCTCTGCTGTCACGGCTTCTATCGGCACCGCGTGGTGATACTACATGTCACAAGTGGTGCTGATCCCGTGGCGAGCCATGGTTTTAAGGCCAATGCAAACATGTCATATACAAGATATTGGCCACTGTGGTATGATTAAGGTTAGGGAAAGATCAGAGTTATGGCAAACAATTTATGGATAAAAATTTACCGCTTTTATGACACTGTCAGTGTTCAAAGGATAAAAATACAGACGCAGAAGAACCACAAATATTGATCTTTTTTCAACAGTATTCAACATGTTCTTCTTCCTTGTCAAAACCTGCTGCCTACATTACCCACAATTCAACTCAGTGTGAGAAATAAACATGATTTTACAACCTGGTGTCACTCTTAAGTCGGCAAGTACCTGCGCTCGGGTGATGACTTCGGGCATCGGGCACCTGGGTGAAAGTCCGATGTTGTTGAACCCATCCACCCTATATGGACTTTCCAGGTCTTTAAATTATTATCATTTTTATTATTATTATTATTATTAACAGTTAGGGGGTGACACACAGAAATGAGACGCTAGAGATGCGGATGCTTCACACGCGTCTAAAAAGAAGCGCTATAAAAATGCGAGTCTAAAAATACGCCAGAAAAACGGCCGTCTAAAAAGACGCTTGAACGCCGGTCAGACATGTCGCATCATAGGAAAACAATGGTTTTGCTGGAGTCACTTTCTGGCGTTTCATCTCGGTGTGATCACTCCCTTAGTTCTAACCGAGCAATTGGATTGGACAGGAGGCATTCTGTATATCAGCACGGCTGTGATCATATCTGACCGAATCACAGCCGTGCTGATATACAGTACGACAGCCTGACCTCGAGTGTGATACTGCTTAGTGATGGGCAAAGCAGTTCTTTGGATGTTACTGAATTGCTAGAATCCGTTCATTAAAGAGATTCGTTCAAAAGATTCGTTCACCAAATCGTTCACCAAATCGTTCAGTGCATGGCGGGAGGAGCCCTGACTGTGTACTTGACTCCTGGCTACATCAGCCGTTAGCTTGGAGAAAACAGTCCCTATGAAAGTGTATCGCTGAGAGGAAATGATTTGAATCACTCAGGGATCGGGGTTATGTCACCGAGTGATTTGTTCACTGAGTGATTTGTTCACTGAGTGATTTGTTCACCGAGTGATTTGTTCACCGAGTGATTTGTTCACTGAGTGATTCGTCATGTGGTAGGCAGTCCCTCCCTGCACCCTGGCTGCCTCGTGACTCGCGAGTAATTCATCGTTCGCACGAACCGAAGTTCGCCAGTTCCACTCCCGGCCTGCACGCTCGCTGCTGAGCTCAACTGAACTGAGAAATGAACGAATTGGTTCCGGAAGTGATTCAGTTCAATACGTTCACTCAGCAGATTAGTTCTTTTGAACGATTTGTTCGCGAACGACACAACACCAATAGTGCCTTATTGTTGTGGCTGTGGCGTTACTAACTGACGTCGGCCGACAGCTTATCATACCACCACGAAAAGATGCTTGTCTTTTGTCAGAGTCTGGTGCGGAAATCATGGACAAATCAGCAGATATTTGACAACTTTGGTCAAAACAGAAGCGCTCGCCATCAAACTGTGCTGAAGATCATCTCTGCTGATATACAGCATGATCTCGAGCGTGATATTACTTCATTTTCATTTTTACTCTTGTTTTGTCTGTTTAACTAACTCTTATTGCAGTTTTTATTTCACTCTCACTGCTGTTATAGCTTTTAAATATATTTTATATTGTCTCAAATTGCTTAATGGCATAAGGTCTGCAACTGAAAAAGAACTTCGATCTCCTGCAAAGAGGTGCGACACGTGACGCTCTCATCTCTGACCACCTTCACTCAGCCTGACAGTCGTCCTGTATGGATGTAACACACAGAGATGTAAGACTCACCACAGCCAGTCAGCGGACCAACGGTGCAGACACACTGTGTGATAATAGCGGTGACACTGCAGGTTTACTGCACGCTGCATGTGTGACATGTGTGTGTGTGTGTGTGTGTGTTATTTGTGCGACCTAATAAATGAGAGGCAGTGTGTTTATCTCTTCAGCACGGGAGGGTTTTATACTCTCACTTTAATCATCCCAATGTCGCCTCACACCTGCGATAACCAACAACCTGACGGAGCAACAGCGGATATGACCTTAATACACACAATACACACACACACACACACACACACACAGATAAATCTGTCATGTACTCCGTCAGCTGCCGAGCAAGTTGTTCACCCTCTTATCTGGTTATGTGTTGCATGTAAATGTGTGTATACATGTGTTATTGTGTGTGTTCATGTATGTGTGTGTGTGTGTGTGTGTGTGTGTGTGTGTGTGTGTGTGACAGACAGACAGAGGGGGAGGATATTGGATAACGAGAGGATTTAATTATATAGATGAAATGATAGAAGCAGAAAGAAGGAGAAAAGAGGAGGAGACAGATAACGTGTTGGAAGTCAAACCAAGGTGGCTGCTCCTCCTTCCTCCTCCTCTTCCTCACTGTGCAACCGCCAAGCGTCTTCTTCCTCTTTTTGTTTTCCATCACTCTACTTTTTTCTCTCTTGTCCGTTTTCTCCTCCTCATACCCTTTTCATTCTCACTGCACCTCCTCTTTTTTTGCCCTTTCTCCCTCCCACTCTTTCCTCTCATCTCCTCTTCCTCTTTTTGTCTCCTACATCATCCATCCTTCCTCTCTGCCTCCTTTTAATCTCTCCTGTTTTCTTGCATTTCTTCTCCTCCATCCATCTTCTTCTCCTCCTACCTTCCTCTTCTGTTCTCGTTGTCCTCCTCATCCTCTTTTCTTTCTCTCCTGTCACATATTCTCCTCATCCTGTTTTCCTTTTGCCCTTTCTCCTTCCCACTCCTTCCTCTCATCCCCTTCTTCTCCTCTTTCCTCCTCTCCTCTGAACCACTTCATTTCCCTGACTTTGTTTTTAGCCTCCTCCTCTTTCTTCTCTCCTTTTAATCTCTCCTGTTTGTCGCACATTTCTTCTCCTCTATCCGTTGTCTTCACCTCCTCACTTCCTCTTCTGCTCTCTTTTCTCCTCATCTCCTCCTCTGTCTTTCCTGTAATAACCATCTTCATTCTCAGTTCTCCTCCTCTCCCTATTTTTCTCCTTCTCCTCCCTCCTTTCTTTTCACTTGCCATTTTCACTCTCCTCCCATTTTTGTTGTTGTCTTACATCATCCTATTTTTGTCTCCTTCACTCCTTCTCTCTTTTCCTCCTCTCCTCTGAACAATTTAATTTCCTGCACCTCTAATTTCTGTTTAGCCTTTACTCTTCTTCTTCCTCCTCTTCCCTCTGGTCTCCTTTTTCATTTCCACCTCCTCCTTTTGCATTTGCTCTCTCCTCTTGCATTCCTTCTTTTCCATCTGTCTTCTTCACCTCCTCACTTCCTCTTCTGTACTCCTTTCTCCCCCTCATCCCCATTTACATCTCCTCTTTCCCTTTCTCCTTCCTCTTGTCTTCCCATCTTCGTCCTCCTCTTTTTTGTCCTCTACATCACCCTATTTTTGTCTCATCCCCTTCTTCTCCCCTCCCCTCCTCTCCTCTGAACCATTTTAATTTCCTTCACCTCCTCATCTTCCTCGTTTCTTCCTTTTGCATCCTCTCTCTCCTCCTCTTTCTCTCCTGTTTCCTTGCATTTCTTCTCTTCACCTCCTCACTTTCTTTTCCTAATCTTCCTCTTCCCTTCCTCCCTGTCTCTCTCCATCCGTCTCTCAGCTCCAGTTTGGTTTCCTGTTGCTATGGCAGCAGTATGCTAATGAGCGAGTTGATCTCTGGGCTCCACTAAACTACAGCAGCCTGCTCCTTCCTCTCCTTCTTTTTCCTGCTTCAGCCTCGGTTGCACCATCAGTCGGCGAACATCCTCGTCACAGTTTATCGCTCGGACAAAAACACTATGCGTTGACGTAACAGCTCCGGTCAAAACAGCTCAGCGACCAATCAGAGAGCCAGATCAGACCGGGACAGAGAACAAACCCCCCCCTGTGGGATCAGATCTCAGACGTAATACTGCTTTTTTTTTTAGGTTACGTTGTCAAAGTGAGACATCCTGGGTGCCACATAAATAGATTATTAAAGTGACCAGCTTAAATTACATAAGACATGAGTGAGAGCTGCAGCGGTGAGGTGTGTTTCATCATCGGCCAGCAGCAGCCAGAGTATTTAGAGAAGTGTAAGGTGTGTATCCAGGAACTGACCCGGACGATGAACCAATATCTGCTGCTATAGCTATATTAGAGCTGGTGCACAGATGGGCGACACACAGAAGAGAAAACTTGAATAAATGTGCAGAAACATGTTTTAAAAATGCTCCCAGATGGAGCAGGAGCGCTCATAAAATGGTCTGAGGGAGAAAATTATGTAATGAATATGTTACAGTAAAGCCACATTGTGAACATGTTCACACAACAGATTCTCACTACGACCTCGTCACACATCGACGTTTGGTCATGGACTTTCCACGTCCAGATGTGACGTGAAAAGTACCCCGAGTGCGAGGAAATTTAAAGGGAAATTTTGGTTTATTTCAACCTGTCTCCTATCGTCCTAAATTTGTTTCAAGTGACCAGTGACATAAAAATAATAGTTAGCATGTTAGCCGTTAGCCTAGATACAGCCGGGGTGCATAGTAGCGTCAGACCTGTTAAAACGTAAGTGAACGGGCATCCTTCAAGTGCAAAGTTAGTCCACTAAACAAGCTTTTTTTCCACAAAGACCGCCTCATATCGTTAGGATAAATGTCAGAGAACATATAGAAAACGACATGTAAACGTGTTGTCTTACCTTACCGGTGTGCTGCCATGTTTGTTTACCATTTAGCTCTGCTTTCCAAAGCGCCGCCGAAATATATCTCGCCAGCCCTAGATAAAGCCCAGCTGGATACTACTCCGGGTGGAGGTGTCTCGTCCTCGGTCACATCCAGACCTTGAAAATAAGGCTGCGGCCGGTCCCATTCCTTGCAACAGAGGCATTCCTCTTCTGTGGGCACTGGGGCACAGCATTCACAGGTACACCACCAATCTCCAGAGCTACGCAGCCTTGCAGCAGCCATTCCTCCTCTCTCGTCCTCTACCTGTTGTGCCTCTCTCTCTCCTCCGTCTTCTTCAAGTTCACGAAGCTCTTCGTCAGTGTATTCTGGCTCAAATAAATAAGGGCGCCATCAAACTCTGCAAAATCAAATTCCTCATCCACCACGTCGAAGTCTGGCAACAAGTCAGCCATTATTCTATAAATCTTTCATAAAATAAATGAATGAACTTTTCAGGCTACTGTCCGGTTCTGCCTTCCAGCTGTTGCTGCTTGTTCTCGTGAGATTTCAGGCACGGTATGAGATCGCTGCTTGTTCTCGTGATATTTCGGCGGCGCTTTGGAAAGCAGAGCTAAATGGTAAACAAATATGGCAGCACACCGGTAAGGTAAGACAACACGTTTACATGTCGTTTTCTATATGTTCTCTGACATTTATCCTAACGATATGAGGCGGTCTTTGTGGAGAAAAAGCTTGTTTAGTGGACTAACTTTGCACTTGAAGGTTGCCCGTTCACTTAAGTTTTAACAGGTCTGATGCTACTATGCGCCCCGGCTGTATCTAGGCTAACGGCTAACATGCTAACTATTATTTCTATGTCACTAGTCATTTGAAACAAATTTAGGACGATAGGAGACAGGTTGAAATAAACCGAAATTTCCCTTTAACGTTTACATACAGTGTCTCAACACCACAAATGAACATCGCTATCCTCGGTGAAAGTTGGTGTTTGTTGGACCCATCCACCACCACTCCTGCCTGCCCTACTCGGACTTTTGCAACCTTAGCTTTCGTTCTTGTCCCGCTGTGTTTTCCCCTGATGCTGCTGGCCGCCATGAAACCATTGTGGCAGCCTGTGTGTATCATACCAACATTAAAGGATGACTTTTTGCTGCCACATTCAGATGGTAGGGTCAGAATTTGGTGTCATGGATCCATCCTGCCTTGTATCAACGGTTCAGGCTGCTGCTGCTGGTGATGTAATGGTGTGGGAGAGATTTTCTTGGCACACTTTGGGCCCCTTAGTACCAACTGAGCATGGTTTAAACACCACAGGGTTTTCCCTGGGCTTTTCAAGGTCTGTGGTGGGGGGCAACTTAACAGCTGTACTTTTAGATACAGTCCCCCCCTCTATTAAATATGAAAGGAGGCCCCCACATGCTTGAGCTTCACACTGCTGACTTGTGTCATCAGAACAGACATGTCCTGTGATTTTCAGCCTTCTATGATTATATTTACTCTTTACAACAGGCACATCCTGACAGCTGAGAATATCACTGTCAGGTATTGTCCCCCCTTTTAAATATGAAAGGAGGCTGAAAATCACAGGACATGTCTGTTCTGATGACACAAGTCAGCGGTCCTGAAATGTGCCTTTCTCTTCTATAATACACATTCTACATCTTGGAGGTGACGTCTTTCCACATGGCTACTTCCAGCAGGAAAACGCACCATGTCACAAAGCTCACATCATCTCAAACATGAGATGATGTGTACAATGAGTTCACTGTACTCCAATGGCCTCCACAGTCACCAGATCTCAGTCCAATAGAGCACCTTTGGGATGTAGTGGAACGGGAGATTCTCATCATGGATGTGCAGCCAACAAATCTGCAGCAACTGTGTGATGTCATCATGTCAATATGGACTAGAGTCTCTGAGGAATGTTTCCAGCACCTTGTTGAGTCTGTGACACCAAGAATTAAAAACGGCGTCCAACCTGGTACTAGCAAGGTGTTCCTAATAAAGTGGCCAGTGGGTGTATCTATTTATATATTATTTTGTCTTCTGTCTGGTCTGGTTTTAATGTATATAAAGAAAAGTAGTATTTATTTGTAGATTAATCGTGTCTAAACTGACACCAACTCCCAAACAAGGATGGTTGCTGTGATGTAATTCAGAGGCATAACTGATGAGTACTTGTGACATCAAACCCCTGGTCCTCCCTGTGTCTATTTCTATCTGCATGTGTCTCCGTCCATTCAGATTCTGTCTTCTCTCTCTCACTCTCTTCATGCACTTCATTTTCCCCTTGAACACTAGAAAAGCACCACTGCACCACCAAGATAAATTCCCAGCCCGTCTCAAATTGATTACCACGGTCTGTCCCCCTTCTGTTTCCAACAGGCCAGGTCAGTGATGTGAAAACTGCAGAGGACAAAGTCTTAAACTTAATCTCAGTGTGCCCCGCAGCACAGGAACCACACTCTTTCATGCTAATCCAATAGCAGCTTTACATAACACACACACACACACACACACACACACAGGCAAACACTACTTATACCGCTAGCAGTGATGTGCTGGTTGGGGAGAGATGTCTGAAAATGCCCTGAAGGAGGAGTTTTTCTTGTAAAGCGACACATCTGTGATCCGGCAGAACATCTGAAGAGCTTCATTTCAAAATGACAAATTCACTCTTTGAAAATACAAGTTGAAAAACAAAACACAACAGGAAACAAAACACATAAATTGACTTTTAAATTAAAGGAACAGTTCAACATTTTGAGGAAATACGCTTATAGATAAGACTATAGATGAAAATGTATATCAGGAGGGAAAGTGCTGTGCAGCAATTCAAAATGAAAAAAGCACAAATGTAAAAATATAAGATTGTACTAAAAACAAATAGTTCATGACTATGTCTATGATATTGCACTTAAAGGTCTAGTGTGAAGGATTTAGGGGGCTAAAATATACTATCGGCATTTTTTTAAAAATATAATATAATAAGTCTGTTTTCTTTAGTGTATAATCACGTGACAATAGGAATCATCATGTTTCCGCTATCTTAGAGCTTTTTGTATCTACAGAGGGAGCAGGTTCTCATCTACAGAGATTGCCATGTTTCACCACCTGGAAATCGTCGAATACCGTAAGTAGCCGGATACCGGAAGTTGTCAAATAGCGGGAGTCATCAAATACCATAAGTTGTCAAATGCCAGAATTCGGCAATTGCCGGAAGTCATCGAATACTGGAAGTCGTCGAATACCGGAAGTCGTCGAATACCGGAAGTCATCAAATACCGAAATTCGTCGCTTATCGGAAGTCGTTGAATACTGGAGGTCATCAAATATCGGAAGTCGTCAAATACTGAAATTCGTCGATTACCAGAAGTAATCGAATACTGGAAGTCATCAAATACCATAAGTTGTCAAATCCTGGAATTCGGCGATTGCCGGAAGTTGTCGGATACTGGAAGTCATCAAATACCGGAAGTCGTCAAATACCAGCGCTTGGGTAGTTACTTCTCCGTCAGACACAGACCAAAAAAAGGCATTCTTCAATGTCCGAATAATATGCGGCTGGGCGCTGTCAGTGTGTAACAGCACCAGACAGTGTCGGGTGAAACACTGCTGGACAATAACATAAGTTAAAAGGGTGAAAAGACGGAGCAGGAGGATGGGTCCAACAATCACTTAGAGTGCTGACCGACCTGTCCTGTTTGGTTTGGTTCAATCAAACTCAAGTTTGTTTGCCTCTTCAGTGCGGTTTGTTGGGGCAGGTGTGAACACAGCAATCACACTCAGGTGCGCACCACAACAACCGGACCGAGACCTTCTTGAAGAGGTGGTCTCGGTCCATTTACAAACAAACTCTGGTGCGGTTCTTTAACTAACTAGCTAACAAACATATCATTGTGATGTCTCCACTAAGAGGGTCTAAAGATTCAATGCAATATGTTATTAACATCAAACACTTAAAAGTCTGCAAATATTTCAGTGTCACTCTGCAGACTCTGTACAGAGACTGCAGGATGTGTCATGATGTGCAGAAACATTTCTCTTCAGTTTCCCTCCACAGCAAGCAGGTCACAGGTCAGGGTAATCTCCTCCAGAGTAAAACTACAGCTGATCTGGGTTCTGTTCACTGTTCACTGACACCAGAGCAGAAACCTGCATCCTCTGATTTCACAGCTCTTTTTAAGTCGTTTGAAGATCATCGAGATTTCATTTGTACTGCTCGTCTTTCATAAAACAGAACACAGGCAGCATAAAACAACTCACTTACGCCCACGTGCACCCACACTAACACACGACAACAACAACTAGAACAAGATATACCATGAAATCTGCACTGCTGGCAGCCCACTGAGTTTCAAGTGACATTTAAAAATCAGTCACAAAACATAAAGAGATGAATCAGACAGTATTATGCTCACTCATATTAAATAAGCATTGCTGGTAAGTTCCTGAAAATATTCCGGAGAGGTTTCTTTTGTCTTTACTCACACAAGTTGTGACGATGAGGACACAGACTAAAAATACTGGTCCTTAATGCTGCTTGCCTGCCTCAAGATGAGTGGAACCACAAACACAAGAGTCATACCAGCTCCGACGTCGCTCGGGTCAACGTGGTCTGCGTCAGGTGTTGAGGAACAAGGGCAACCTGATGAGAAATGGGCTACTAGAACAAAAGACGGATGGACTAGAGCAAAGAATATGGAACTTACTATACAAGGGACTAGAGCAAATTATGGAACTTACTGTACAAGTAACCCAAGCAAGAGGGGCTAGGGGATTTGGGATTTATGGATACTTCGAAACCCAACATCTAGACCGACAAAGAAGCAACCAGAAGGCAGCATTGCAGACATTCAGGACAGCTACAAATACCTTGAGGAGGCCACAAGACAGTCAAAAAATCAGCTCAACAGAAAGAACAAGGTCTGAGCCATCAACAAGTACGCCCTGTCAGTCATCAGGTACCCCGCTGGGATCATGAGCTGGCCAAAGGAGGAGATACAGTCCGCTGATATCAAGACAAGGAAGCTTCTCACAATGCATGGAGGGTTTCATTCCAAATCCAGGAAGAGTGCATTCCAAGGAACAGCTAAGTTACTGAGCAGAACTCTCAAACTCCCAGGCCTCTGGTAGAGGACCTGCGCTTGGAATATATATACACAAGTTAGAAGTGTTTTAATTGCTGATAAATGCAGCCAGTCATCCAGCAGAGACTCTTGGGATCCGGCACACACACCAGGAAGTTAGCCGAGTGGAAAACCTGACTCTCCAAAAGGCCTCCAAACCCCCGTTTTATTAAACTCTTGGTGGAGAGGAGTTCTGATGACTCATGTGAAGCTGCTGAATGAAGCAGCAGCAGCAGCCTGCACAGCTGCGAAATGAAAACACTTTCACATTACATTTGCAGAGCGGGAATGTTTAGGAAGCTCCGACAGCTTACGGGGTGGACGGGGAAACAAGTATGACACCTGTGTTTTATTGTAGGGTTTGAGCACAGGTGGAAATAAAGGTACAACTTTAAAGCCACATTAATGCATTTTTTTTTCCTCATCACCCTGTAAGGTTTCTCTCTTCTGACTGCAGAGAACAGTTTCTACACAGCAGTGTGCCACAGTGAAATAAAGAGAATGACTCTGAGGTACTTACTCCACTACATCTCTGAGGGAAATACTGTACTTTTTACTGCACTACTTGTCCAACAGCTTTAGTTACTTTTCAGATTCAGATGTTATGTTTCCTGCGAAGTACAGATTAAAATCCGCCTTCATCAGGCATGTTTTAAATGACAAGAAACCACAGTATTTTGTTGACCAAGTAGTCTTGATCAGTAGTGAACATAATCTGATAAAAACAGGCCAGTTCAAGATTCTCTTACCCCATTTTTCTGGCACCTTACAGACCAAACAACTTATCATTTAATCAAGAAAAAACTCAACAGATTTATAAACACTAAAAGTAATTAGGGATGCACCATAAACAACAGCAAGTGCAGTGATGGAAAGTACCCACAGTACCTACAATGCTAGTTTGTCACACACTAAATTGTCATGATGTACCAAGTCTTTGGGTTTCTCCCAAGATTAAAAGACCCTTGAATGTGCAACTCCATGTCTGAGCCTCTCTTATTTTAGTCTTGCTTATGCTGCAAAATCATTAGTGTTGTCAATGAGAGGGCCCTGGAAACGACATCCAGTTTGCTGCGTCTCTTCACTCTGCACATTGGGCACATTTCACTCATGTCCCCACATGAGTGAAGTTAGAGCTAGAGTTTGAGACAGGGGCAGGAGTCTCCGCATGGGCTCAGTTTCTACTCTGAAAGAGTTGCTATTCTGCTTGGTAGTTGTAGGCTCGTCTACGGTGAGGACGGTGAGAAGGCGCCTGGGTGTGTTTCTAAAAGTGCATGGCGGATGGGTCCAACAAACGCCGACTTTCACCCATAAAAATAATTGTTTGTTGCAGCCCTGTCAGTCAGTCATCTCCTTATCAGTAACACACACCTACCAACTGGATAAATCTGATGCAAACCTATAAATCCAACTTATGCCGAGTTCGCAATACACGACATTTTGTCCATTACGACAGTCAGTATGTCAGTTTAGGCAACTGTGGAGTCATGAAATTGTGCTGTGACTTGGTTGACAGACGTGACAGACCACAAGTTGGTCCACCACCAATTGTTGCTGATCATCTTTCACAATGTGCTTGATGTCATCAGGTTATTCTTGTCCTATTTTTATTATTATTACTGTCATTTCAGTCACTGTGTCTGTTCATGTGCCAGCCAAAATGTTGTTGTAGTAACGTAAAAAGCTCCATCAGATGGCAGGCGCTACATCTGAAGCACCAAACATGCAAGTCACCGAATCCTCCACAACCAGTTCCTGCAAATGTATCACAATAATAGTCTGTTTAGAAAATGAAGGGATTCTCTCAGCCGAAGTTATAAGGGGCTTTTAATTTGAAACGGATACAGGAAGCGTTGAGTTTGAAATGACGGTCTGATGCATTAACTTTATCGAGGCAAACGGGAGCGGATAAAAAGTAAAAATATAAAAATACAGAGAGCCCATTTATAATGTACTCTGTTTCAGATGAAGCTGGTAGCCACTGCAGTTGTGGTGAGTAAAAGCCCCGCCACTATTTTTTTAAATTTTATTCCTTTATATCCTCCATTATGAAGATGTAACATTGTTTGCTAGCTTGATGCTAATGACAGTACTCAGCAGGTTGACAAAGTGCCTCTGCTGTTTCACACCATCATTTTTCCCTTTTAATCAGTGTGGTAATGTCCGTAGAGTAAATATCAAAAAGGCTGGGGTGTTGTTGCCCTACGGTTGTCTATGGCAGCAGATTGCTATGTTGTGTTCCTATTGGTCAAAGTGACGGCTGTGACGGGAGCAGTCGTGAACGACAAAAAGAAAATCAAACATCCTAGGCTTTCTGTTGGAACGTCATGAGGTGTCCCAGACGTGGCGTCGGTTCACGTCTGCTATGACACACTACACCTCATGAAACGATGGATTATTCTGTACGACACTCATTGTCGTTCACAATCCGAGCCGACACTGTACGTCGCTGCGTCACAACTCTAGTCTCATTGTGGTCGGCTTTATGAGTTTGAGAATAGAGCTCTTTTCTGGGATCACACGTAGCACCCTGCACAGTCAAACGCATGCAGAGCACCTACTCCAGTCCACTAATACTACACCCGCCCATCACACTCTCCTCACTGCAGCATGTATCCACTGCACCCATTTAATCATGGCTGTCAGTGCTCTGCTGCACGCCTGCTGCTGCACCGCTCATCTGAAAGCTGCTCATACAGCAAAAAGCTCCACTGCAGCCTCCACCTGTGGGCTCTGAGTCCATGTTCCCCTGAAGAGGAAAGCCTGTCTGCGGGGATTTTTTCCAGCTTTCTGCTCAGTGCATGTCGGGACAAGAGCATCTGTGCTGCGCAAACATCAGCTGCTACAAAGGAAGCTGAGCTAACCAGTTCAGTGTCACAGGCTCGGGTCACTTCATTCTGCTGCTGACATTTAACTACAATCTGCTGCCCAAAGCTTTCTTTGCAGCTAATTCAATTTCTGGGCAGTCTGCCCCGGCCACTAAACTCAGAAATATGCTAACGGCGGCTACGCTACGTAGCGGCGGGTTAATTCAATTTCTCATCGGCCTGATGTAATCTAAACAAAGCAATATGCTAACCCAGAGCTATGCTAACACTAATTCAATCTGGCGGTGCACACGCTTGTGATTTATATGCAAATATGGAAAGTGCTCATGTGTGTGCTCTCTCACTTATTCATATTTGATCTGTCTCTGGCTCCGTCCTTCTGCGCTAATCCTGTCGCTCATTCTCATAAACACAATTCTCTCTTTTTCTGTGTCCCAAACTGTATTTAGATTTTTGTCTCTTTCTGTTTCTTGTCTCGACATCTCCTCTGCTGTCGCCCTTTCCTCTCCCCTCTCATCCTGTCTCAATTCAATTCAGTTCAATTGAGCAATAATATTGGCATGATGTTTTGATCTGAAAAACATGACCATATACCACATAGCCTACATAATAAGTACAATGAGGCCACAAAGAAAGGAAGATTCTGTGCATTAGGATGTACATGAATGCAGAAATGACTTCAATAAAAACACAGGACAGATCCAAAAAGAAACTGTCAGCGTACATTTAGAGCTCAAGCTACGGGAGTTTTTAAAATCAGGTTGCATCACGTAAACTTCACAGATGTTCCTCTCTCTAATCCTAAACATACACAAACTACAAGATTTGAAAACAACAGCACATCGCACACGACAGCAGAGGAAACCAAACTTTTTTCTTTGAGGATCCCTTTTTCGCAGGGGCAGCAGGCTGAGCAAAGTATTCCAGACATCCGTGTCCCCAGGAAGGCTTTCCAGCTCCTCCTGGGGGACCCTGAGGCGTTCCCAGGCCAGATGAGATATGTAATCCTTCCAGTGTGTTCTGGGTCTGCCCAGGGGACTTCCTACCAGTGGGACATGCCCGGTACACCTCCAACAGGAGGCACCCAGGAGGATCCTGATCAGATGGCCGAACCACCTCAACTGACCCCTTTCGACACAAGGAGCAGCGGCTCTACTCCGAGCTCCCTCCGGATGTCTGAGCTCCTCACCCTATCTCTAAGAGTCCAGACACCCCACGGAGGAAACTCATTTCAGCCACTTGTATCAGCGACCTCATTCTTTCGGTCACTACCCAGAGCTCATGACCATAGGTGAGGGTTGGGACGTAGATGCTTTCACTTCACCAGGGTGGTCCAGCACAGCGCCCGCATCTCTGCAGACGCTGCTTCAAACTGCCGATCCATCTCCACTCCATTCTAAGCTCACTTGTGAAGAAGACTCTGAGATACTTGAGCTCAATTTTAAAGGGGAACAAGAGAGGTTTTAATAAGCTGTGGGCACCTTTACTTTCCGAAACCACTTTCCACTTTGCGATCTCTTTACAATGATTTCCCATGTAATGTGAGTGCCTTTATGCGATGCTGCTGCTGTCATGTGTTTGTTCTTTTGTTTATTTGTTGTTGTGTCATGTTTTGTTCTCAAAACTGAAAAGACTAAAATAAAACTTGGATTTATTTTCCCCCCACAGAAACAAATGAAATGTAGGCTCTACAGCGTCTCAGGAATGAGACCAGGAAATGTGGCTCAAAGCCTGAAATAAGGTCTGTGGTCAACACGAGCTTAGAGACTTAAAAAAAAAAACTACAGAACATCATCACGCCGAGCCACATCAAACACGACTTTACAGTTTTGTTATGGTGGTGATGTTAGGTCGTGCGACTGTAGTGTAGTTTACTTTTAGCTAACATTAGAGTTTACCAGCCACTTTATTAGGTTCACCTGTTGAGCAAACAGCTAATCAGCCAATCACGTGGCAGCAACTCAGTGGGTCTCATTCATGAAAAGTGAGTAAATCTGTGTGTAGATTTGCACATAAAAGCCTACTCTACTAAAAACCTACTCCGGATTCAGGAACGCTGCGGGAAACTCAGATTTGATCGTAAACACGTGTGTATGATCATGAATGCCAATCCATCGTAAAGTGGCAGCGTGCTCCCAGTAATCAGCAATTAGCATAAATCCCCGCCCATGAATAGCCAATGACCACCATATAAGGAGGTGTAGCTGCATCCAGTCGACCTGTCAGTCATGGCACAAAAAAAGAAAGAGAGAGAAAGAAAAAAGAGCTTTTCCGAAGTGGAGACTGAAATAATTTTGGGTGAAGTGGACTTAAGCAAAAACATTTTATTTTCTTCAGTTAGTAGTGGTGTGACAGGGACAGACAAAGCGAAGGCCTGGAGGGAGGAAACAGATGCTGTTAATGTTGTCTCCGTGGTACAAAGAACCATGTGAGAAGTGAAGCGTAAATGGTTTGATATGAAACTGGAGGCAAAGAAACGCATAAGCACACACAAAAAAATACAGCGGTCACCAAACAAACAGAAGATTCATTTGTGGGGTTTTAAATGAAGTGGGAACGGGAAACCAGAGATGTGTTGTGCGTCATGGATAAACTCTAAATCAGTGATGGCTGTCGGAATGTAGAGCTATTTAACATTTATTTTAACAAATGATACGGATAACATATAGCCTACAGCAGTTTGTATGCATCGTCTTCAAATTATTTGAATCTTAATAGCCTAAAGCTCTGTTTTATACAACGTAAATTTTTCAAATCAGATCTATTCATTCAAATGATCAAAAAGCCACACAAACGCCACGCGTAACTAAATGTGTTATATTTTTAATATTTTGTCATGTTTAGATTACGTGTTTCAAAGGCATCTGTGTATTGTGTACATAACAGAGGGCAATACGAGTTAAAATTGTAATTTCCAATAGTGAAAAGCAATATTTATGTGCTTTACTAAATTTACACAAGCACTACGAGTGGTCAGGAGCAGATTTTGTTAGTAGCTACGAAAAGATCGGAGCTACTAAAATATTGATGAATGCGGACATGCACATGAATTTCCATCTGCGAACAGTTTGCGCACAAATTTCTTCTGCTCACGTTTCATGAATGAGACCCAATGTCTTTATGGGGAAGACGAGCTGCTGAAGTTCAAACTGAGCATCAGAATGATGAAGAAAGGTGATTCAAGTGACTTTGAACGTGGCATGGTTGTTGGTGCCAGACGAGTATTTACTGGGATTTTCAGCACAACCATCTCCAGGCTTTACAGAGGATGGTCCCAAAAAGACTGCAGAACTTCTACTTTTGATACTTCAAGTATACGTTTCCGATGATACTTCTGTAACTTTTTAGTAGCAGTGTGTGTGTGTGTGTGTGTGTACAAGACAGCAATCTGTGAGTGTGTGTGAACCCCTTTAATTGAGGATATGTGTTGATAGATTAATTAAAGCAATAATTCATTTGGATGTGGTGAATAAAACATGAATGAAGGTGAATATATTATTCAGCTGCTGCGACGGATTACTGAACTACACACACACACACACTCTCAAACAAACAAATATGGTCGCACACTTGAGTTGACGTTTGTCAGCACACAAACACACAATCCATTTATTATTGAGACGACTGTTAATGTATAATTTAGCGGGACTGCAGGTATCACAGGCCCGCAGACAAAAAAAGACATTTAAATGATTCAAACACACACACACACACACACACACACACACACACACGTACTGTACAAGCTGTGCTGCTCTCTCTCACGCACACACATGAATGTTTCAGGGGTTTTATCGTGGGTTAAACGGAGGTTAAATGGTGGAAACGAGTGAAGGGTTTAATCTGCAGGTCGACTGGGGAGAAGAGATGGATCGAAGACAGTTAGTTGAGCAAGACGAAGGAGACAGAAGAGGAAAAAAAATTAACCATAAACGTCACTGTGATGTTCTTTCTTTAATGTTCACAGGCGGGAAGAGTAAAGGAGAGAGAACAGAGCGAGAGGCCAGAGGGGAAGAGAAGGAAAACAAATGAGGACGAGGATAAAAAGGCACGGGGGGATAATGGGGTTCAAGGGGAAAAAACTGTACAGAAATGAAGAGCAAAAACTGCAAAGCCAACCCTGAAAACGTGCACGTGTTTGTGCTCAGAATGATAATCAGGCTAAATTACCCTTAAAATTAAGACAGCTTTGGTTTTGCAGACGTCAGCCAAGATTTCAGCCTCTATCCAAACACAGCGGAGGTGAAATAATTTCCATTTGCTGCTCGAAGCATCATAAAATGACATTTAAAAAAGACAATGTGGCTGCAATGGTTACTTCACAAAACGGCTTAAACACAGAGGGTCTCGGAGGGATCTCGGACCTTAAATTAACACCTCAGACTCGTGAAAATGTCAGCATCAAATTTTCAAGGAGGTCTTGAAAGTCCAATAAACAGAAACCAGCACAAATGCAAAAAGCGGCCCGTATTTATACAATGGAAGAACACAAAAAGTTCTGAAATATCTTTGAGCAACTTAAAGGGATAGTGCACCCAAAAATGAAAATTCAGCCATTATCTACTCACCCATATGCCGAGGGAGGCTCAGGTGAAGTTTTAGAGTCCTCACATCCCTTGTGGAGATCCAAGCGGAGAGGGAGTAGCAACACAACTCCACCTAATGCAGGCAGATGACGCCCCAGATTCAAACGTCCAAAAACACATAATTGAAACCACAAAATATCTCCATACTGCTCGTCCGTAGTGATCCAAATGTCCTGAAGCCCCGACATAAAAAGTTGTTTGGAAAAACATCATTTGATTTCTGTTTTTAACCTTTTTAGGCTACAGTGAGGCTACAAACAGAGTTCAAATGACGTTTTTCCAAACAACTTTTTATGTCGGGGCTTCAGGACACTTGAATCACTACGGACGAGCAGTATGGAGATATTTTGTGGTTTCAATGATGTGTTTTTGGACGTTTTAATCTGGGGCGCCATCAGCCTGCATTAGGTGGAGTTGTGTTGCTACCCACTCTCCCCTGGGATCTCTGCAAAGGATGTGAGGACTCTAAAACTTCACCTGAGCCTCCCTCAGTAGCAAGAGGGAAACGCAAACCTGACAGACACTGTCAAGATGAGCAACTGGGGAGACAAGGAATTGTGTGCCCTCCTTGCCCTCACAAACGAAGAGGCCATTAACCGTTAGATGACGGGAACAGTGAAGGACGGGCTGACTTACGAGAGAATCGCCGAAGGACTGACCAGCCGCGGCTTCCCTCCCACGTCACTGTTTATGTCACACTCTGAGCTACACGTTTTGTTACTTGCTCACGCCCCCCATTGCCCCGAAAAAGGTGCATTCTGTATGAACAAAAGGTAGATAGCATTTTGCCGCACTCCCTGATTTTGTTTTTATACTGCCAATTCTGAAAAAAGACTGATTGGGCTTTCCTGCAAATTTGCACAATTCCTACCTAAAAGGGCCATTGTTTGGGTTAAACATGAGCATGTTACAGTCCTGGAGGATTATTAATGTGCACCTCCTCCTGTACTGCCTTAATATGCACATTCAGCACATCCAATGCATCAAAACATTGTTTTCTAGTTGGAGCCGCGCCTCGTTTTCAAACTGTATGCTTTGACTAAAATGAACAATGACAGCAATATAGTCCACGATGAGCAGCGCTAAAATCAACCTGCGTAGTTGTCCCTCCACTGTGACATTAGAAAGTGTCACATTTATCTTGCAAGTGTACTCTTCTTCAATGTTTGCTTTACTTCCTGGATTTTTCCCACATGGAAATTCTGACCAATCAAGAGCAGCTTTCTCACACAAGGCATTTGATCTTGTAAATGCTGCCGTGAGAACACAAACCAACTCTAGGCAATTATACAACTTTGTGACACAATTAGTCCCTGATTCAGACCAAAGCAAGACAACTCCAGGTCTGAAAGAATCCCGACTCTCTCTCCTTGGCATGACAGTGTTAGAATACTGACAAGTTTTGTCAAGTGTCACAGCCCCAGCCTTGACAGCAACACATTGATTGACACACACAGAGACAGATCAGTGTTGAATGCAGACATGTGACGCATTATGTTTTTATATTAGGTTAGGTAATAACGAGTGGGACAGAACATGACAAACGTCTGTGTAACCGTGGAACACAAGTCTCATCTTATTATTATCTTAAACGTGGTGACAGTTTGGTCGTGCGTCTGTGCACTGTGTCATGTCTGACTCTCTGCAAGACAGTGAATCAGCGTATATATTTTACAAAATGGTGGACGAGATCCATGCAAGACTCAGGTCAGGCAACGTATTCTCACTCCAACCTCGTCACACACACATTTTTAGTTTGCCTCTAATGTAACATTGGCTATGACGTTATATATGACAACACAGCATCCAGTTGCTAACGTTAGCCACATGTAGCCTAACGTTGCCTGAGCCTCCTCGTTTGTTGCCAGTCACCAGTACTATCTAACGTTAGCGTTTATGTTATATTATAGAACTCATCAGTCATCACTGACCCAAAACTCCGGGGTTGCGTTTGACTATGCAGGACAGGTAACGTTATGTTTAGTTTGCTTCTAATATAAAATAGGCTATAACGTTGTATATGACAACATAGCATCCAGTTGCTAATGGCTAACGTTAGCCTACTGTAGCGTAGCCTCTGAAACATTAACGTTATCTTCCTTGTGCGTTTCCACTTACTAGTAATGTTAACGCTACTATCTAACATTTGCCTACTGTAACCTTATTCTAAGTTTTAAAACTCGTCTGATGGTAACATTACACTCGCTCTCCTCTTAAACTCTTCCATGTAGCTAACGTTACCTTGACAACACCTACGTCTATCATAGACGTAATGAGGATGTAATGGAGGAGGGGGGAGTAGGCCTTTGGAGGAAGGTGGAGTTGTGGATATTCACATTTTTTCTAAGTGCTGTGTGAAATGCAAGAAAGGTAAGAGTAGCTTTAACTCTTATTGTCGTCTCACTGCATTTCCCCCTGACGCTGCTGGGTGTTGTTCCACAACAGTGACCGGCTGCGTATCATTCAAACCTTAAAGGATTGCTCTTTTTGTCGGTTACTGACGCTGGAGGTCGCTGCCCAAGCGCTGTTATTTGACGACTTTGGAGTGAGACCGGTTTGGAACAGGATATCAGAACTTTTTTTTATTCTATTATCTCACCATTTCAGTTTTGTTCCTAATAAATCTGTTTTGTTTCTGCTATCTGTTTTATATGTATCTGTCGCTTGCTCTTTTTTTTTGGGCTTGTTTTTCACCATTCTCCTCGTCTGCCGCACCTCAAAATAACTCCATCTACACCCACTCTTTTAATATCACTTCCTTCCCCCTCTCCATCTCTCTTTGATTGCTGTCATTTATCAAAATGTCGCGCAAACTTCATCACCCCCAAATATCCTGTTTGTGTTCCCTTCTTCCTGCAACTCCACTCCTTCACTGTCAACACTTTTCCTTTCTCATTCTTCCTCGCCTCTTTTATGTCTGCACCCCTTCCACAAAACCCTCCACCTTTCATTTCATTCCCTTTCTTCCTCTCTACCTTTCAGTTTCCGCAGGTTACTTAAAAAACACGAGACACATTGAGTGAAGTCAAAGAGAGTGAACAAGGAAAGATATATTCCACCGCCCCGCTGTTTGTGACTCACTCGTTCTTTTGCTGACTCTATTTCTGTGCCGGTTTCCTCTGTTCCACCTCTCCACCTCGCTCTGGTTTTGTTTCTTCATGTCTTCCCTCCACCTGCCATGTCAGCTCACAACCGCCAGTCTGTCTATCGCTCCATCCCCCTTTCATCCTCACCTCCTGCTCTCTCCTACATGTTTTTTATCATCTGCTCCCCGCTTCCTGTTGCGTTCCATCAAATGAAACCTTGTAAACATTTAAAATGTCACCGGAGCGTTTCAGCTGGTGTTCCATCATCAGCGCGGCTGCGGCGAACAGAGGCGCTTCCTGAGTGTCAGAAATAAACACATCAGCCAGAGAGATGGAGAGCGCTTCAAGTGAGGATCAGGGCTTGTACTGTGGTGTCTTTTTCATGCCTCTATTCACAGAGGGGAACAAATAAAATACATTTACTGCACATCTAACCTTCACAGCACTGTGGAGACTGTAACCTGAGCAACAAGTGGTGTGTATGAGTTCTAAAGGACAATTATGTGCAGCAGATTTGTAGATTCTCAGCTCCACTCATTTCTGTATGACATAAAAATCAATTAGCAGACTACTGAAACTTGTTTGGCTTGTGTAGTCTGTCATAGTGAGTATTTGGTTTTGCCTTTTTGCAGACTTAAAAACACTCCGATGACTGATCTGAGCTTTGCTTTGTTTACAGCAGTCTCTCTTTGCCTGCAGATATCCGGCTAACACATCATTTCATGAACACACAAACAGCAGGAGCAAATTAATTAGCATGTTGACTTTTCTGCTCTGTCTTTGGAGAAACTTAATCGATGTTCATGCTGTACAAAGTTCTCGCAAGTGGTGCAAGTGTTTTGTTTCTCCTGCACATGAAGATGAACGTTTAGTCCCGAAGAACTAAAGAAGAATTGTCTCCAGATTTTAGAAGAAATCTGCAGCAGCAGTAGATTGATTTAAGAAGTTGCAAGAGTTTCAATTATAGCAATAAAACATTTGTTTAACCAACAATAAACCTTCAGTTTTCATTCCTTTAAGAGTCATTCTGACTGATAACAATATAAATTCTGTGATACTGTGATAGCTTGAAACTAAATATTGTCTGAGACGGTTATCATACCGTTAAAATTTCTCTTTTTTACTAAATGATTCTGAGACAAGACGGGGTAAAGTAACAATTAACACAAAAGACAAACACAGGCATACTGGTGTGTGTGTGTGCGAGGGTGTGTGAGGGTGATGAAGCAGTAAAAATGGGGAATGAGTTAGAACAAAAGGAACAGGCGAAAGTGGAAGAGTCACGGGTGCAGACGGATTAAGCAAACCTGAGCTAATAAATAAATAAATGAATAAATGAATACGTATATAAATAAAAATGAAAATAAAAAATTTAACAAGAAAAATAAATAAATTGATAAATAAATACATACATATATAAATAAAAAGTGATTTTTTTTTAATAAATAAATACATGTATAAATAAAAATGAAAATAAAACATTTAACAAGAAAAATAAATAAATAAATTCATAGATATATAAATAAAAAGTAAAATAAAAAAATTTAACAAGAAAAACTAATAAAATACATGTATAAATAAAAATGAAAATAGAAATGTAACAAGAAAAAATAAATAAATTAATAAATAAATACATACATATATAAATAAAAAGTAAAATAAAAAATTTAACAAGAAAAAATAATAAATAAATACACATAAATAAAAAGTAAAATAAAAATATAACAAGAAAAATAAATAAATAATTTTTATAATAATTAAAATAAAAAATAAAACAACCTCCAGACCCAATGGTAGGGGGTCTGTTCCTGAGGTTGGAGATGTGTTTACGCATCCATCAAGTTAAATGGTCCTGTTTTTCACTAACCCTTTCTTTGAATCACCTGTCACCCCCCTCTCTCTTTTTAACGTCATGTCTTGTATTTAATTCCTGACTCTCTCGGTAGGCGAGTGAGGTCGGGGTTAGGTGATGGCAAGGTAGAAGGGAGCCATAAAGAAAAAAGACAACTGACAAAAGAGAATAAAAACAGGATAAATAATATAAAACATAAGAGATCTGCAGTATTTGGGATACATTATGTAAAATCACGGATATGAAAGTCACCTTTTAAACAAGTGCAGTCAAACTAAATCATTCTGTTTATGTGATAACTGTGAAATCTGTCTCCATCTGTTTAACTGCAGGATTCCTTCACTGATACATCCTTAAATGTTTCAAGTGAATGTTGACACTTATTGCAGTTTTGGGGACGTTTCACCGGCGTGTGCCTTGTTTTGAAATTCCCTCTGTCGCAGATGGAACCTCAGCATCTCCCCTGCTCTCTCCTCCCTGCGCTCTCGTTTCTCTGCAGCAGCAGCAAAAGAGGAAAGTGAATAATTTGGGTTGTTTTGGAGAGTCTCCAAGCTCTGCCTCTTTCTCTCTCTGTCAGCAGTGTTGGACGGATTAACACACACTCTCACACACAAGCAACACTTAACAGTGCCAAGCAACACGGCGAGGAAAAATTGATTTACGGTTTCTTTCTCCATCCATCTCTTTTTCCCTCCTTCACTCTCTGGATCTGTCTCCATCACTTCTCACCCATATCCCCCTCTTTTCGTTCTTTCCTTTTCTCCTTCATTTACCCATCTCTTTCTTCTTTGGCGTGCCGTCCTCTTCTCGCAATTTGAAGTCAGTAAGTCAAACACATTGGATGTCATTTACTGGCTCGCTGTCTTGTACAATATATGCAGTGCATTTGTCTCCATTCAGACTTTTTCAGCAAAGATTCAGTATCACATTTAAGATTTTTCTCATTCTTCATTTGATTCGACTCATTTTCTGAATTTTGACAAACAAAAGGGGGAATTTCTTAACAAGTTTGGGGCATTGCCAGCCAAGTTTGTGGTGACATAAGCAGGATTTTTTTAATGGGAGGTTGGGACATTTCCAGCCGTGTTTGTAGAGACAGAAGTGGGTATTTTCAACTGAGGTTTGGGACATTTCCAGCTGCATCTGTAGTGCATAAGCAGGTGCTTTTTAATGAGAGGTCGGGACATTTTCAGCTGTCTTTGTAGCATTTAAAAAACAAAAAAAAGAGATATCAGGATATTTCCAGCTGTGTTTGTAGTGATAATTTTCAACGAGAATTCGGGACATTTCCAACCATGTTTGTACAAACAAAAGAGGATATTTTTTTAACCAGTGGTCGGGACACATCCAGCCAGGTCTTGAGAAGTAGAGGCGGATATTTTTTAACGAGAGAGATCCGGACATTTTCAGCTGTGTTTATGGCAACTAAAGTAGGTATTTTTTAACGAGTGTTTGGGACATTTCTAGCCATGTTGGTAGCATGAAAATGTGGGATTTTTTTTAACGAGAGGTCAGGACATGTCCAGTTGTGTTTGTAGAGACAAAAACAGTAATATCCTAATGAGAGTTTGGAGCATTTCCAGCTGTGTTTGTAGCAACAAAAGAGGATAATTTTTTAACCAGTGGTCAGGACATACTCAGCTATGTTGTGAGCAACAAAAGTGGATATTTTTCAAAGAGAGATCAGGACATCCAGCTGTGTTTGTAGCAACTAAGAGAGTTATTTTCAACAAGAGTTTGGGACATTTCCAGCCATGTTTGTAGTGACACAAGGGGATGTTTTTTAACCAGTGGTCAGGACATAGCCAGCCATGTTGTGAGCAACAAAAGTAGACATTTTTTAACAAGAAGTTCCACACATTTTGGGCCTGTGCTTATTGTGACAAATGCGGGCATTTTTTTAAGAGAATTTGGGGCATGTCTAGCCATGTTGGTAGCGTGAAAAGTACGTATTATTTAAGGAGAGGTTGGGGAATTTCTAGTCATGTTTGTAGAGACAAAAGAGGATATGTTTTTAACCATTGGGGGGGCATATTCAGCCATGTTTTGAGCAACAAGAATGGACTTTTTTTTTATGAGACATTTTGGGCCTGTGCTTATTGTGACAAATATGGGTATTTTTAAAGAGAATTTGGGACGTGTCTAGCCGTGTTGGTAGCGTGAAAAATAGATATTATTTAACGAGAGGTTGGGACATTTCAAGCAGCAACAAAAGTGGGTATTTTTCAATGAGAGATCAGGACATCCAGTTATGTTTGTAGCAACTAAAGAGGGTCATTTTCAACAAGAGTTTGGGACATTTCCAGCCATGTTTGTAGTGACACAAGTGGATGTTTTTTAACCAATGGTCGGGACATATCCAGGCATGTTGTGAGCAACAAAAGTGGACATTTTTTATGAGACATTTTGGGCCTGTGCTTAGTGTAAATTTGGATATTTTTAAAGAGAATTTGGGACGTGTCTAGCCATGTTGGTAGCATGAAAAGAAGGTATTATTTAACGAGAGGTTGGGACATTTCCAGCCATGTTTGTACAAACAAAAGAGGATATTTTTTGTTTGTACAAACCATGTTTGTAGTGACACAAGGGGATGTTTTTCAACCAGTGGTTTGGACATATCCAGCCATGTTGTGAGCAATAAAAGTGGAATTTTCTTTATTTTTTGCGATAGCTCTGGACATTTTGGGCCTGCACATATAGTGACAGAAGTGGGTATTTTTTAAAGAGAGCTTGGGACATTTCCAGCCATGTTAATTTCAACAAAAGTGGGTAATTTTTAATAAGAGTTCAAACACTTCCCGCTTGGTTTTAACCATAAAAGTCAGGTTTTCTCATGAGATTTAATGACACTTTTAGCCATGTTGATATTGACAAAAGTGGGCAATGTAAGCCAAAACATGGTACTTTTATAACCCGAACACAACATCATGCAATTGCATGATGCAGCTGGTTTGTTGGATCAGATGGGATACTTTAATTTAAACTCAGATGTTGGCTGTCCAACCTGAAATGATGAGGTGGGTGCATCAGAGCCTTCTGTCACCAAAAAGGTGTAGAAATCCCTGTTCTCTGTCCTCCTCACGTCAATCCTCCCATCTCATCTCTTCATCTTCTTCACCACTCCCACTTGCTCCTTCAGACCATCTGTCATCACACGGCTGTCATCACTTCATTATCACCTCTGCCCTCTGCTGCTCCTCCTCTCTTTCACTTCCCTTTTTACATGGATTGGCCACAGGTTTCGATACAGCTGATCATTACACACTCACACCCCGGGGCGATTTAACTGCAGCATGCGTATGTTTGTGTGAATCAGTTTCACTCAATAAAACTGCATTTATCATTATGTGTGCGCGCACTGGTGTGTGTAAGCATGCGTGTGTTTATCCTGTCGCTGCTCTCTTGCCTCAGCGCTAATAAACGCAGATGACCCGTGAAGACAGAATTCCCATTTAAATGGCAGCCTTAATTATTAAAGGTGTTTGAAGTGGATGGCAGGGCGTTAAAGGCTCAGTCCGTATAATCTCAGCATGAATAATACAGCGTGGTCTATAGCATGCGATCGGGCTTGATTTTTCATCAGCGCAAACATCAACCTGAGACCTGGACCTGAACTGTAAAATGCGACCTGACTGAACCAAACACTGCCAAACATGTAAATCTGAGGCCTGACGAAGAAGACGAGGAAGAGAGACATTTTTTTCCTTAAATCTGGCAACAAATCCACGTATGTATCAGGCAAAACAGACAGACAAACAAAACATACACAAATACAAGCCAACTACTAGCTCTATATCCTCTTAGTCATCCTTTTCTGCTGAGCTCAACTTTTCGCAGCACTCTCTGCAGCAAGTTCCCCGAAACTACAAATGTTTAAGTGACCGCAGCCCCCAGCAGCTCTAGGAATTATGATGAGAAGGTCAGGTGACATTATCATGGGGCAACAAAGTCTGCGTAGGGAGGTTGGGGTCGATGGACTCGTCAACAAAATGTCAAACTCTAACACCAGAGACTGCTGGTCATTTCCTGTTTCCAACTGTGGGTCAAGATTGACAACAGGACCTTAACAAATCTGCTGCCAGAATACATTTGTCACTGTACATTTCTGCAAACCACAGACATGTGACATTATATACTCACTACTGTCACAACAATCACCGCTGGCAAAGTCACAGAAGCCCTTTTTAGATAGGAATTATGCAAATTTGCGGGAAAGCCCAATCAGTCTTCTTCCAGCATTGGCAGTATAAAAACAAAATCGGGGAGTGCAGCAAAATGCCTCCTACTTTGTACAGAATGCACCTTTTTCGGGTCAATGGGGGGCGTGAGCAAGTAACAAAACGTGTAGCTCAGCGTGTGACATAAACAGTGACGTGGGAGGGAAGCCGCGGCGATACTCTCGTAAGTCGGCCCGTCCTTCACCGTTCCCGTCATCTGACGGTTAATGGCCTCTTCGTTTGCGAGGGCAAGGAGGGCGCGCAATTCCTTGTCTCCCCAGTTGCTCATCTTTACAGTGTCTTTCAGGTTTTGCGTTAGCCTATTCCTGCTATCAGCTCTTTCCTGTTTGGCAAATTGGGCACCTTGGATCAACTCGCCAATCCGGCTCTGTGCGTCTAAACGCTTGCAGCTTGCCGGCAAAACGGCCCAACATTCGTGGAAAATCTGGCAGTGTAAAAAGGGCTAGTGTGTCTTAAAAAAACATGGCTGGTCTCAAACAGTGGTCTGCTGCTTGGCAGACTATTGGACCTCGGGTGGTCAGCTAATTAGGCGGTCCATCGATGTGGTGCAGGACACACTGGTGTTCACACTGCTGAAAGAATGTCGCCGAATGCGCCCCAGACCACCTCAGAATCTGGTCTGAGTGGTTGGATTTCAAGATGCATTGGGTGCATTCACACCTCTGCTTAGAACTGTCTGCTTGAGATCTGATCATCCAGGTCGACAACACATTCTGACTCCAAACACAGATTGTCTGACCAAAGACTTCTGTCCGTCCGAGATCCAGGACTAACTGTTGAGGGGACAGGTCTTTCCCTATCGCTGCCCCAAAATTCTGGACTTCTCTTCCTCCCACTTTCTGATTCTCTGTTTCGTTTACATTCAGTTGCTTTCAAATTAAACCCACTACGCCGGTACAATGGCGCAAAGTTTTTTTCCTTCAAGAATGAACGAACGTGGTCGGGTTTAGGAAAAAAGAACAGGGTTTGTCTTTATATCTACAGGATGTGAACACCACTCTCGTGGGTGAAAGTCTGTGGTTGTTTGACCAATCCACCACCACTCCCGCCCACGCTACTCAGACTTTCTTCCACCTTAAGTTTCGTTCTTGTCCTGCTGCGTTCCCCTGTGATGCTGTCAGTTGCCGGTATCGTACCAACGTGAAAGGACGGGGTTTTTTTGTTTTTTTTGGAAGTCATTGCCTAGTTGCCGGATTTCAACGACTTCGGAGTGAGATCAGGTTGAGGATGCACGTTAACACCAGGTGCAAAAAGGGCCACGTACATTTACTTTAGTAGAACTTTAGACTCTATAGAACTCTAACATTACATTTGATCTTCTATCTCACAGTTTTATTCACTAACATTTACTGACATTTAAAGGCTGCTTGGGACTTTTGGATAAATCACAGTAATCCTGACGCATTAATATCATAAGTTACTGTAATGTTCCTCCTCTTGAGTTTCTGCCTCACCAGTTATACAGTCCAATCTGCCGTCTGTGTTTTCTTTAATTTACCATTTTATTCCATTTTTATCCCTCCCTCCTCTTTCCTCGCTGCTCTGCGTTCTTCTTCTCTGCTTTTATTTCCTCTCTCTCTTTATTCATTTTTCACGCCTCCTTTGCCGTTCCTCTTCCACCTGTTCACACTTTCGCCAGCTACGCGTATTTATCAGAACAACCCAGAATGCACTGCAGAGGTGTTGTGAAGGCTACCTGCCACTACACCTCTCTGCCAGCCAGCTGGACGCAGTTCATTACTTCCTGTGTGTCAAACGGCCAATCAGAGAGTTTATTTCAGGTTTACAGGCGCTCAGCATGCTGGGTAATCCGTGCTGTGTGTGTGTGTGTGTGTGTGTGTGTGTGTGTGTGTGCAAATTATCCATTAAGTTGGAACCACTGAGTCGAAACCCCAAAGTTACTTTGGCGTTACGTAACTCCTCGTACTTCAAACCCCAACTCCCTGTTCACCCCCTCCTTCCTCTTCCTCCCTCCTCTCTGTCTCCTCCTCCTCCTCCCTCCTTTTCGTCTCTGTCTCTGTGTTCGGATATCAGAGGAAAGGTTAAAGCTGGATCAGTAACCATGACCACATCTACCAGGAGGGGAGGAGAGGAGAGGAGAGGAAATGGATGAGAGAGGAGATAAAATGAGGATGTAGCAGAAGAAATGAGAGGAGAAAGATGGAGAGGAAACGGGAAGAGAAGAAAGGGAACAAGGAAAGGGGAAGAGGAGAGGAAAGTAAAGGAAAAGGGAGTAAGAGGAGAGAAAACAAGAAGTGAGGAGGACAGAAGAGTAAAGGAGAGGAAAGAAAAGGAGAAGGGAAGGAGATTAAGAACAGAAAAGGAAACGAGAGAAGACGAGGGGAGGAGAGGAAAGGAAATAAGAGAAGAGAGGAGAGGAAATGGATGAGAGAGGAAAAAAGAGAGGAAATAAAATGAGGATGCAGGAGAGGAAATGAGAGGAGAAAGGAGGAGAGGAAACAGGAGGAGAAGAAAGGGAATGAGGAAAGGGAAAGAGGAGGACAGGAAGATAGAAAAAAAAGATGAGAAGAGAGGAAATAAGGGGAAAAGAGAAGAGAGGATACAGGAAAGATGGACAGATGAAGAGAAGAGAAGAGAGAAGAGGAAATAAAAGGAGAAAGAGAGGAGATGAAGAACGGGAAAGGAAACAAGAGGAGAGGAAAGGAAATAAAAGGAATGGAACAAGGAGGAGAAAAGAGGCGAGGATGAAGAAGAGAGAAGAGAGGAAATAAAAGGAGGAGGACAGAGGAGAGGAAATGAAATAAGAGGAGAAGAGAGAAGAGGATATAGAACGAGAAAAGGAGAGGAAAGGAAACCAGATAAACAAATAAAACCAAGAAGACAAGAGGGAACAAGAGACAAAGAAAAAAGGGGAGACATCAGGAAGAGAGAGGAAAGGAGACAAGTAAGGAAGCAGGTGGGCTCGCAGGACACAAGGAGAGGAAGGAGGAGGAGGAGCAGAAGGAAATAATGAGGAGATGGAGGAATTTTAAGGACAGAGGGCGAGTCGAGTGGATGACCAGAGGTTTCCCAGGAGACACAAGGTTAGGAAGGAAGAAAAGAATGAGAGGATGATGAAGGAGAGATGAAGAGGAAGGAGTGTGTGGAATGCTGAGCTGGACTCGTGTGTGGGTGGGTGTGTGTCCGGCAGTATGCATTGATCCCAGAGAGACATGGAGAGTATATTGGAGATGTAATTTGCATTGATCACGTTGGTGTATGCTGAAGAGGATGGACTCACACACACACACACACACACACACACACACACACACACACACACACCCTCGCAAAAATACACACATACATGCATGTATATGAACTCCGTCAGGTCGGAGGGCCCAAACAAAAAGTGTGAACACTGCAGCTGATGGCTCGTAAGTGTCTGGTTGGTATGTGGTCCTCATTAGCAAACCGCTAAAAGCATGTGCTAACGCTCCGACACATGTTGGGGGTATTATAAAAATGTGAGCTTCTGTTTGAAAGGTCATACTGTACACACACACACACACACACACACCAGAGTATAGATGTTAGAAACAAGAATCTACAGTCATGCGAGCAGCTCTGTGAGGCTGCTAAACTAAACCTACAACTACCAGAATGCATTGCACCGGACTGTCTGTTTGACAAGATGGCGGCCGGCTGGTAACAAACAATCCCATATTACAGTTAAACAGGAAGCCAAGACATGTTTCTGAGAGCATCTGAGCCCAGGAATAGGCAACGCAGTAACAGAATCTTAGATTATGTTTGATCAGAACCACTTAGTTTGGCTGTTTGCTCAGATTTCAATCCAAGAGCGGCGGATCTGTCTCTTGGTTTTTGTGTTCGTGGTGGCGGTATGGGTGGTGGACGATACGAAAATGCAGAAGTACAGCCTGTAGTTAGAGCAGGGTAGCAGGGAGATCTAAGCCAACGCATCAGCGTTCGGTCATGGACTGTCCACACTTTCAATCACCAGCCTCCCGGGTGAAAGTCAGTGGTTGCTGGACCCAACCACCACCCCTTCCACTCGCCCTCTCTACTTCTGCCACCTTAACTTCATTCTTGTCTCGCTGTGTTTCCCCCGACATTGCTGGGCACTGCTCAACAATAACTGCAACTGGCCATGTAACGTGCAGACATGAAAGGACAGCTTTTTTTGTCCGACACTGGAAGTCACTGCCCAAGCGCCGAATTTTGAAGACTTCGGAGTGAGACCAGGTTGTCTAGGAACTGGTTATACGACGGGAAGACTGCACCAGACAGGAAGGTGAAAAGTTAAAACACTCTCGACCATAGTTTTGTTCTGTTACTCTTTTTAACAGTAAGAGTTTTCCCTGCCTATCAAAGACAAAGGCGGGCCGCCTGGGTGATTCTGGCCGCCTTGGTTAAAGCGTGTGTGTGTGTGCATGGGGGGCGTTCAGGTGTAGCGTCTTTTGCGCAAACAAACCCATTACTTTCAGTGTAGATGGGCGTCATGGGCACTCATGATCCAAAGCGACACTGTAGCGTTGTGTCAGATCGCAGTTCCCCCTCTGTGTCTCTCCTACTGTTTCCCACAGAGCTCTGCCCCGTTTGAAAGGAGAAGGAAGCCTGTATGTGGAAAGACGTCGCCTCCAAGATGTAGAATGTGTATTATAGAAGAGAAAGACACATTTCAGGACCGCTGACTTGTGTCATCAGAACAGACATGTCCTGTGATTTTCAGCCTCCTTTCATATTTAATAGAGGGGGGACAATACCTGACAGTGATATTCTCAGCTGTCAGGATGTGCCTGCTGTAAAGGGTAAATATAATCATAGAAGGCTGAGAATCACAGGACATGTCTGTTCTGATTATACAAGTCAGCAGTGTGAAGCTCAAGCATGTGGGGGCCTCCTTCCATATTTAATAGGGGGGGGACTGTATCTAAATGTACAGTGGTCAAGATGCCCCCCGCCACAGGCCTTTGCCACCTCTGTCTTGAAAAAACCCAGGGAAAACCCTGAAGGTTCTGCCTCAAAGATGGAGTCGCTCATGGAGCAACGTTTCATCCAACCTTGAGCTTCGTCATGACCTTATAGACTATGATGCATCGCTGTAGATTAAACTACCCAACACTTACGGCAACATGTACGGCAGGAAAATTCAACACACACATTAACACAGCAGTAATATCAACCCAAAAACATCAGATAGAAGAGAAAAACTCTGACAGCAGCACTATGGATAAGTGCATTTTGCTTATACAAACTTTAACCTCAATAAAGTATCTGAATACTTCCGGTGCTGTGTACAGCTGTGTGTGTGATTTTTTGTTGTGATTGGACACAATAAAGGATCTACAGGTCTCAGTTTCCCATCACACACACACACTCCCAGCATTATATAATTTGCTCTAAAAGCCTGGTGTTGGTAAAACATTGTGGCAGCACTTAGTGTGTGTCACCTCGACCCCCGTCATACAGAACACACACACACCGACACATGCAAAGAGAGCATGAACACACACACAACAAAGCGGGGAGCTGAACGGAGGTTATCCAGGGTGAGAAACGGAGCAGAGGAGAGGGACGTGAAAAACACAATGAACCAGTCAGCAAGACGGAGAGACGGAGGGAGGGTGTGATGAAAGGAAGGATGAGAGGGTGGGAAAAGGAGGGGAAGATGTAATATTAAGTAACGTGGAGACGAGAGGAGGGAGAGATGGAGAGAAAGGGAGGGTGGCAACGAAGGTAAAGGATGTGACAGTAAAACAGGGAGGAGAGAATGAGGCTGCGGTACGGGGAAGGCTTACGTAAGTGTCCTGACAGTGTTCGTCAACCATCTCCTGAGACTGCCACACACACGAAACACAAATTAAATGAACACAAGACCAAAAGGGCATCTGGAGAGGCTAATGTGGCATCTGTTTGTTTGTCAACATCTGCTGTTGTCATGGCGTCCAGGGGCCAGTGTCCGTTATGGCCACGTGTCTCTCACATTGCGTCTCTCTGTCTCCGACATCTCTCTCTTTTCCTGCCGTTACATCTCTCAGGATGATGTGCGCTAAATGCCAGCAGGAGCAGAAATTCAAATGTAAGACGCCCACGTCCTCATTACATTTTTCATGTATGGCTGTGAAGATAACAATGATACACACGTGATATTTTAATGGAAATGAAGAGAGTTGGTCGAGATTTGAAGGGCCTACAGTAGATTGAGATCCTCTAGGTCCGAAACGGACCCAAACACAGGAGCTTATGGTCTACTGCCACCTTGACAGGTTAGACTGTTTGTATTTTTGTGTGACTTTCAGATCCAAACTACAGTAATGTCGCGTCTACAGCAGATCGTTGCTTAGCAGTCAGTATTTTAAGACATTAAAGGTGCTGCACGTAATGCTGGAGGAAGCTACTTAATTGTTGAGTCTCATTCCCAGGTCGCCAAATGCTGATGGTTTGGGTAAGCAGTTGGACTGAACCACCAACCCAAAGGGCCTGTCCCAAAACCCACACTTCCCCTAGAAATACCCACTTGCACTTGGTTGTGCGCATTCACGTTTAGGCTAGTGGTTTCCCAAGACAGAATTGGTGTAGTAGTGGAAGTGGTTTCCAACACTTAAAACCTGCCCTAGATTCCAAGGGAGCCCCGACCCACACTTTCAACGAACTGGAAGATGAAATGTCCCAGAACACCTTGAGAACTACAATTTGTTACTGTACGGTCGGAATGTGGGCTATACAGTACAAACGACAAATGGTTGCACTGGCGTAAACTCATCAGCAACTTGGCTGAACACAGCGTCAAAATATTTAGACAAATGGACTTACCCGAACAAAATCGATGAGAACTAGAAGATGTCGTAGGCGCCTCCAGTTTTCAGCATTTCTCCTCCATTGATTCATCAGACGGAGAAGAATAAATACAGCACATGCCACTACACAAGCGCTGGAGCCGGCATTTTCAATCCTGAATGACTACCAGTGTCTTACGTTGCTACTATGTGACGCCACACCGACAAGTGGTGTCTCATTTCTTAGGGAAAGATCTCTACCCTAATATTTCTCACTTCCCTCATCAAGGGTTATCTCGCAAACGAGGGCACTCAATACCAAGTGGAAGAGGGTAGAAATGGGATTGGGCCAAAGCCTTGATAGTTGACGACCTGGAAGTGAGACTAAAGACCAAAACACACCGCCGGCGAACGCCCTATTATTTTCAATACACAGCCCCTACACCGGTGGCTCCTGGATGCGCCACCCTACAGCACTTTATGCCACTGTCCTATCTCCAGCAATGCACTCCCTGGAATCAAACCCCCACTCGCTCTCTGCTTGTACAGACCAGCTCCCGTAGCAGCTCTTTGTCTCAGCTCCTATAGCAGCTCGACTCCTCTCCTTACCACTGATGCAGAGAGAGCTCTGTGGCTGTGTCTCATGTGTGACTAAGACTGGATGACGAGTGACTTGTTGATGAGGCCAAAAAGATAATGCCTGGTGTGCTGTATCTCTGGCGATCAGCTCTTAAGGCGAGATATCAAGTTTAATTATGGGATGGCCACACATGATTTTGAGCTAACGCACAGTACCTCCAAGTCTGAGGCCATGGTCCTCAACCGGAAAAGGGTGGATTGCCCACTCCAGGTTGGGGGGGAGGTCCTGCCTCAGGTGGAGGAGTTTAAGTATCTCGGGATCTTGTTCATGAGTGAGGGTAGGATGGAGCGGGAGATTGACAGGTGGATTGGGGCGGCGTCAGCAGTGATGCGGGCGCTTAACCGGTCCGTTGTAGTAAAGAGGGAGCTTAGCCAGAAAGCGAAGCTCTCAATTTACCGGTCGATCTACGTTCCAGCCCTCACCTATGGTCACAAGCTCTGGGTAGTGACCGAAAGAGGAACGGGGAACGAGATCGCGAGTACAAGCGGCTGAAATAAGTTTCCTCCGCAGGGTGGCTGGGCTCAGCCTTAGAGATAGGGTGAGGAGCTCGGACATCCGGGAGGGACTCGGAGTAGAGCCGTTGCTCCTCCACATTGGGAGGAGCAAGTTGAGGTGGTTCGGGCATCTAGTAATGATGCCTCCCGGACGCCGCCCTTGGGAGGTGTTTCAGGCATGTCCAACTGGTTCCCTCGGAAGAGCTGACGGAGGTGGCTGGGGAGAGGACTGCCTGGGCTTCTTTGGGCTTCGCTGCTGCCCCCGCGACCCGGACCTGGATAAGCGGGGACGAAGAGTACGAGTACGAGCACAGAAGAGGAACAAGTCTGTCAGTAAAAATAGTAATAACTCTGTGTGGTTGTCTGTTAATGAAGTGCAGCGCAACGCCTCCAGTTTGTGCTCATGGCGGCACTTGACGCACGTAACATGACGTGCCGTGGCTTTGTTTCTCCGCAGTAACATACAGCACCTTTAAGTATTAATTTCCTTTTCTCCTCTCATGTTCGTCCTCCAGTCCTGATCACCCACAACACGTCTCACTCGTTGCCATCACTCCACACAGTTCTGTTTGTTGACATCTCTCTCTCTCTCTAAACTCCATTAACTCCCACACTCTCTGTTCTCTCCTCCGTACTCGTCCCTCTCTCCTTCTCCGTCTCTCACTTTAGCAAACACTTGTGAATATGGCTGATTTTTGCTGACAGCTGTCTCTCTCTCTCTCTTTCATTTTATTCATCTTTGTCTCTCTGTGTTTGTGTGTCCTCCTCCATTCTCTGCTCATCTTTCACTTTTCATCTACGCGTCTGTTTGTGTCACTTCACTGACTTTTATTGGCATGAACGCTTATGCGAGACAATACTGACAAACAAGATTGTCGGGGCATCTGGAGTCTGCACACTTTAAGACTGTGTGACAGTTTTCTAATGCGACCAAGACTTGGATATGTGTACGCACAGAAAGGCAAAACAGACGCTTTGATTTGCGCAGAGATAATGAAAGAGGGATGAGAGCTGCTTACTGTGCGACTGAATATCACCAGATTCTAAGATCTAACTTAGAGTTTTATCTAAAGACAAATTACTACATTTGGAAAAAACCCTGCTCAACATGGAGACAAAACATGACCAGACTCATACTACAACAAAGTAATGGATAGAACGTACATCACACAAAGTTCTGGGTATCAAATCGTAATAGAATAGAGGCCAGAATAGAAGGAGTCATGGCTCAAAACCAGCCGCCACTGCCCGTCAACGAAAACAAAGACAACTATGGTTAAATGTGATAAGACCAAAGGATAAGGGAAGGTTTGGGAAAAAGTATTTCCTGTTGTAGGGATGAATAACGTTATGTGTATTAAGGGTTATCATGTCCACCTCAACAGAAACTGGGGAGGTATTAAGAGGAATATTGGATTTCTCTGGAACGCTAACTTTTTAGTGCATTAGCTAACGTTAGCTTTGATAGCAAAACAAACTGGAGAAAACCGTTCAAGTGTCGTCCTCCTTTGTAAGATTGGCTTCCTGTGACATCATCCATCCACTGAGTGAGAGCATACGGGTCGGCCAGTCTGATCCCGTTGAGTGAGTGACCTGACATGGTGCATTCAACAGTAAAAGGGTCTATATCTTTCAGAAAGAGTACAAATACCAAACTGTAAAAAATCTGTGTTACAAGTAAAAGTCCTGCATTCATAATGTTACTAATGTAAAAGTATGTAGGTTTAATCAGGAAAATGTACATAAAGTATTCAGAATAAAAAAATACTCAATACAGAAAAATCTAAAAGACTGAGATGAATTTTAACTTATTTTAAATAGATAGGGAAAAACAGTTAAACGGGACCACTTTTGTTTGTTTTTCTGCTTTAAACCAATAATAATAATTAAAAAATAAATTAAAAAAGGAAAAGTAAGAAAAGCTTTTCAAAATTTTTTTTTTTAAAAAACTGGACCATTTTTTTGGATTTGGTTTTCTCATTTTTTGATCCAGAGAAAAATAAATACATAAATTAAATTCAATAAAAACTGCTCTGTTTTTTTTCTTTTTTTTAAAGAAAGAAAATTGGCCTGTTTACTGTTTTTAGATTTTGGCAAGAAAACTGATTAAACCACTGAACTACTTCAGCAAATACTCACATTTATGAAGCTGAAACCAACATTTCTTGTCATTTTTGCACAAAAATGACTAAGATTTTAGAAGTAGTCTGTATGTTTTGTGTGCAAAAATCTAAATTTCTTAGCCACTAAAGCTGTGAGCCTAATGTAATGGAGTATAAAGCACAGCATTTGTTCTGAAATCTAGGGGAGCAATACAGAAAATGGCATGAAAGACTTATGTAAAGTGCAAGTACCTCAAATATGTACTAAGTACTTAGATTCCACCAATGTAGGTAACATACTTGAGGAAGTTGATGTTGTTTGATGTCGGCAGAACAATTTGCGGCCATAATTATGCAAAACTAAATAGCTGTAATTTCCTTTAATGATATAAAGAGTAAGTTACACTGTGAAATATTGCAACATAAAGAACTTGTAGTATCTCAGCCCCCACTGTCTGTTTCTCCCACTCATGTACTGTCTGTCTCAGTGGCAGATATTTGGCGACATACATATTTTCTGTAACAGCTCTCTTCATCACTTCATCTCTCTCTCTCTCTCCAGCAAACCCTCCATCTCTCACTTCTCAACAATCTGAGAATATCTTATTAACCGCTGACAGCTCTCCTCCCTTCCTTCCTGCTTTCTAGCTCCTTACATCTCCTCATAGCCCTCCTTATTTCCTCCTTCTGTCTCCCCGCTCTAAATTTGAGAACATGTCTTATTTTAGGGGCTGAGAGTCGCTCCTGCAGTCTCCAGAACGCCACGGGATGTTTTGAAAAATAACACTTTCTACTTTCTGTATGAGTCTTGCTCAAAGGACTGCTCTGCCAGAGCCGCAGCCAATTATACCTCCCAGCAAGGTGTAGTAGATGGCAGCCCACTTCAGCGCAGGCAGACAGCAGAAACGCAGGCTGGAGTCGAGTTTCTGTGAGTCACATCACAAGAAAGCATGACGGATATTTAATTAGTGTGTAACTGTCTAAGGTGCAAAAATAGGGAAGACAATATGAAATTACAACTGATTGTTGGGATAATAATGAGATTCAAACATTTCACAATCATGTCTGTGAAAACACGGATGCTTCACACACGTCTTTCCCCCAGCAGCACAGAAGATCTACACAATCAGCAAGGTGGACACCCAAGATCAGTGTCACCAATTCAGTATCTGACCAAATGAATCCTTTTGGATCAACACGTTCTCACTCTGACCTCGTCACATATTGACGTTTGGTCATGGATTTTCCACGTCCACATACGACGTCCAAGGTACCCTGGGTGTGTTGGTTGTTGACATTCAGAGACGTGTCAAGACATCCAGTCTCTTTGGAAATAACACCGTGAATTGACGTTTGATGAATTGACACCTAATGCACGTGGATAGGGTTAGAAATAAAGAACAGGGTTGGGCTTTTGAATCTTACGGGATGTGAACATTGCGCTCTCGGGTGAAAGTTGGTGTTTGTTGGACCCATCCACCAACCCTCCTGCCCGCCCCACTCACACTTTCCCCGCCTTAACTTTTGTCACTGTCCTGCTGTGTTTGTTTCTGATGCCGCAAGTCACTGCCCAAGTGCCGGATTTCGACGACTTCGAAGTGAGACTGGGCTCTTTGCATATATTATGTCATCACTTCAACATTTTATCCTATGAAACACTTGTGTCAAATAGTCAATAATGTGAAGTTGGACTCAAGAATGAACTGATGAGAATTTGGTGGTGGAAGGTCGAATTATGTCACTTGTTAATATACATAGTATTACATGCTAAAAGGCCAACCTAGCATACTGAATATTGGCACCACCAATGTCCTAAATTGTAGCATGTGAAAATGTTGCCAACATATGCGTTCATCCATGAGCATGAACCTGCTAGTTGTTTACAACACATTCTCACTCCGACCTCGTCACATATTGACGTTTGGTCATGGACTTTCCACGTCCACATACGACGTGCAAGGTACCCTGAGTGTGTTGGTTGTTGACGTTCTGGGACACCGTGTCAACTTCAGCCTGTTACATGCATTGTCTTCTTTCAAAATACACTTCTGTTTTCACAGGAAATTTAACATTTACATGCAGTCTCTTTCAAAATAAACGTACTCCATTGGTACAACACTGCAAACTGACAACCTTCAACAACAAAAATGGTTGGTTGGGTTTAGGAAATAACAACAGGGTTTGGCTGTAGAATCTTACGTGATGTGCACACCGCCCTCTCGGGTGAAAGTTGGTGTTTGTTGGACCCATCCATCACCACTTTTGGCCGCCCCAGACGGACTTTCACTGCTTTAACTTTCGTCCTTGTCCTGCTGTGTTTCCCCCTGATGCCACTGGGCACTGTTAAACTATAACAGCAACCAGTCGTGTATCATGCCGACGTTAAAGAACGCCTTTTTCTTTGGTTTCTGACACTGTGAGTCACTGCCCAAGTGCCGGATTTCAACGACTTCGGAGTGAGACTGGGCTAATCATTATGCTAACTATGCTAATGCTAATCAGCCATATGAGAACTCTGGTAAAAAAAAAAAAAGATATACAGGCTAAAGTAGTCAAATTATGATTCAAATCAGGAACAGTCGTATTCAAAAAATCATCTGAGACAGATCTTGCAAGCTTTAAATGAAAGGCAAAAACAACCGAGTTACGAAAAGGTTTACAAAAAACATTGAGGTGCTTGACAAGAGATCCTGCAAAAGACGCAGAAGAACAGAGTCCACACACTACTCTATGTTCCCATGAATGTTTCATTAAATTACCAGTGAGGTGACCTTTCAAGCTTCATGCCTTTCAAAAAAAAATTCTGACTGAGCCAAAGTGAGTTTAATGTTGGTGTGTTAACTGACCAAACATCAGGACATCATCACTTTTGTACAATAAATGTGTGCAAATTTTCAGAGGATGAAATGGACAGATAAAGTTAAAGAACTGTATGACTTTTTCACCCTTGAAGGCGTGTCGGTGCTGCAGAACCTTAAACATGATGAAGGGCTGAATTGAAGTGAAGATGGGATGAAGTGGAGTGCTTTTCCAGGCTGAAGGATTTAGGAGGATGGAGGGATGAGAAAGCAGTGACGTGATATTTTGCAGAGGCAGCAGTGGTGACTGAGGGGAAGATTTAGGAGGAACTTTATGTCCCTGGTGGACAAATATAAAGGAAGGAGGGAGAGTGAAGGATAGACGGAGTCAGTCTTTCTTGAGTATTTACGGTATAGAACATTAAGCTGAATGGGATGTGTGAGAGAGATAAAGAGAAGTATAAAACTGCTTACTTGCCCTTGTGTAGTGGTGACAGAGGTGATGAGTTAAACATCTTTGAGTGTGTTATGTCTATTCTTAATTTATGTTTGCACTTAGTTCATCTGTAGCACTCAGCTCCCTTGGCTTTCTAAAACAGTTGTTCCCAACTGGTCCAGTAATGGGGTCCAGATTTCTCCTTTGCCATTAATTCAAGGTCCACACAGTTTAACACTTTCAGCACCATACTTGTGTTTGGCCATGTCGCCAAACTAGTTTGCTGTCTGTTGGTTACTCACTCTACAGCAGGAAACACGCTTCAAAATAAAAGCTCTGTGCCAAAATTCACTGTACTTAAAGAGTATGTGTGTTTTTTACAAACATGACTTGTTTGCAGGTCACTTGCGATCCATTCAGAATGGACCCAAGACCCACTTTTGGACCACGACCCACCAGTTGGGAACCACTGATTTAAAGTTTTTTCCATCAAAAGGAAGTACAGAGAGAAGAGAGCCCCCAGAAAAGAAAGCATATCAGTGAGAACAGACTTCAACAGAGTCTAACTGGGTTTCCATTACAGTTTTGTGCAAAATTAAAGCGATATTTCGACAGTTTTGATAAAGTACAACTGCGTTTCCATTGAAAGGTGTTTGACATCTAAGCCGTAATTCTCGTAAAGCTCCGTCTCGCGGGACTGTGTAATTCTCGTAAAAAATGGACGTCCAGAGTCTACTCTGTAAACTTATTGACGCTGGAACTTACCCATGCTGTTGATAATTGACGACATGGTTTGCACGATGGGTTGATGACCTAAAGTGCTGTCCATGGCATCGTAATACTTACATTTTGTCTTAGTTTCCCCCATTTTGTTTTGGTTATATGGCAGCCACTGTAAAACTGGAAAGAAAAGACCCCGTCCGGTGATGTAGTGGGGTCATGTGATGTGTTAATGCCCTAAAAGTGCTTCCATTACACTTTTGTGTCTGTATCGACACATTTGAAGAACCACCTCATGAGAGTATAAAAAAGTTTTTAGCAATTTCCGAGAGGTTTTGCGAGTTTCCATTACTTTTTTTCTATTGCATTTCTAAGGGTAATGGAAACCCAGCTTCTGAACGAAAGACGGCTAGCCACAACTAAAACATCGACTGCTACGTTTTGATTTTCTATTTTTTGAGCTGGAGCGTTCATTAGGAGCACTGTTGGAATGTATATATTGTTTGGTTGTTGTTTGCGTCACACCCTCGCAACACAGAGCATATTCTGGGCACAGATGGAGCAGCAGAACATCAAGCGTAGTAACATTGAAACTTAACTGCTGGGTCTAAAAACTTGTCTCTGCAGCAGCTGCTCCTCTCATCCACCGATCTGATCTGATCCGACCTGTCAATTACCCACCAGGTAACTCTAAACTCCACAAACTGACTCCTGCTCCTGCTGCATTCACAACCCCACAAAAACCTTGGAATTTAGAGAGGCAACACAGACTGATACACAAAGGGTGCGTCTGAATCACATACTTTTTATTTTTACTTTTAGTAGGTACTGCAGCTACAATTAAAAAGTACGTACTGCTGCATGCAGTATGCACACAATTGGGACATACCGACATGCAACTTGATCAACTTGACAAGATAAACGCCACTGACTGAGTTCAGCTGTCATCTGTTTGTGGCTCAGTCAATGTGAGGTATCGTTCGCTGCGCAGACGGGTGTGTGTCAGAATAGCCAGAAAAGCACGCTGGCTTGCATATGGCAAAATCTGACCGGATGTAGTAGAACATTCTGGTATTTTTGGCAGACTGCATTTGACATACTTTGTATTGGGACATACTAAATCTTTTTCTGGCTTACTATATAGTATGGTAGTATGAATGGTGGAATGCACAGAAGGACACAAAGGCAAGGGATAAAAAAGTGAAGATTAAAATGACCCACGCACAGAAGAGGAAGTCTTGGCTCGGATGTCTACTTGCTACACCACATCAGCCAGAGTCTCTGCAGATGTAAATGATGGTTGCGTTTATTTTTAGTTAGAGTCCTGTAAACAAATGCAAGAAGTTCCTGTGTGTAATGACAACTGAAAAAAACTTGGTGCAAACCTCCAAAATCTTTACCCCTGTGATCTTCCCTACCCGGGGGGAGAAAACATGTCAGCAGTCCGTCTGGTGCTCTATCTATCTTCCCTCTTCAGATCTTTACCTTTGTCACCTCTGCTCCTCCAGAGACAGAAAGCACTTCACTTCCTGCTCTTATGTCTCCCTCAATCCATCTACGTATCATCCCGTAGCTGCTGTCACCCCACCTCTCCTCCCCTCGCCCTGTCCTTCCACTCCAGCTTTCATCTGTCTGGCAGTATCCCTCTGTCGCAGAATGCTGGAAACAGCAGGGAACAGACAGGCGGACGGACGGAGAGAGACGGAGATCGCCTTGGGGTTTTCTAACTCTGTTTCTTTCTCCGACTCCATCCCATCAAATCTCCATCTCTTTGTCGCTCATGCGCTTGCCTGATCCCTCCAGCTCTCTATTCGTCTCTCTTTCTGTCCCATTAAATCTCTCGCTCGTGTTTATATCCGCTCACACTTGCTCCGGCTCATTATCTCGCTCAGCTCCGTCCTTTCCCTCCCTGCCCCATTCATCCCGCCTCTCACCTGCTCACCCACCCTCCCTCTGCTCCCCACACTTTGTGCCTATTGTGTACATCAGCTTGCGTTCTCACTCTCCTCTGACGAGTCCCATGAGGGGAGCGACAAAGTCCTTCAATCCCTCAAAGATGAGGAAATGTTGTACAGCATGTGTGTGTGTTTAAACAGATGTAACTAGGGCAGAGGGTTCTAGTCCATTATCCTCAAATGGCTCCACAGTGAAAAGTATTATACAAGCATACATGGCAGTGAGATTGTGCCATATGGAAATATACTGCAGACACATCAGCTATGAATGCTTCTAAATATAAGACTGTACATGTATAACACATTTATGTTGCCAATATATGTGTTAAAATGCCACACAGATAAAGGCAGCCAACTATAATATGTCTTTTATGACCCTGACTGTCCATGCAAGGGTGATAGACATACATGCAGCATATATTACAAACTATATACTTCATTTTTTTAAATCCTGTATGTATTGGTAGCAACATAAAAGACAAACAGTTAAATAATCAATATGGAATTAACATATATAGGCCTATGTCTGTATATGAAATTGTTCCAGTTAGCCTATTCCAAGATACATTGTATGTTTCCAGCATATCTACAAACATTACAAAAAAGGTCCACCATTTTCATACCAATATTAGATTTCCATATAGGTCTGCAGCTTTGATTCCCATTTTTACCAGAATGACCCGCAATGCATCTAAATACCAAACGTCATATTTCGAATGTGCTAAGATTAATTGTTGGCTACAGTTAGCATACAAACAAGCGTTTAATATCAACTGCATATTATTGGCATTTAGCATGTTAGCAAGCTAAATATATATAATAGGCCTACAAAGCATGTTAGCATGTTTAGCATGTTAGCATGAAGCCCTGTTTCCACCAAACACTTTCACTATGGTACCTTTGGAATCAAGAGTAACCCTTCAGACATGGTATTCTCTGCATTAAGTCCATCACAGGCAAGCTCAGGGGTTTAGTGTTGCTGGAGCCCACAGGACTGAAGCTCCATGCCGCTTTCTTTTTCACCGAGTCAGGACTGGGATTTACGCACCTTACATAATCCTTTGGAAATTAATAAATATTTTTAAACGCTTGAGGGTCGACTCATTACTACAAATTTGTGCCATGCAAGAGAGACAATAAAACTAAAGTGATGGTCAGAGTTGTCACAGTGAAATTTAAGGTGTGCTGATGGATTCACGTCATCAACTCACACATTGAGTAACATTACAAGTTAACGTTCCACCTTAAAAGTCTCCGGCAGTCGACCCAGTGAATGAAGTTATTTTTTCTCAGACTCCAGCTGCTGTGAGAGGCAGCAAAACATCCTTTCATTTTATAGTTACAGTTTACTAATAAAACTCTCCACAGTATGAACAGTGGTTACATGAGCCTCAAAACCAGACACAACTCAGCCCTGAGCAGAGTGACCGTCCTCTACTGACCAATCAGACTGCAGTGTTCACAGCTCCACCTTTAATACCACACCTGTGTGCAAGGTACCCCAACAGAGGGGGGACCAAACATGGGGACGGTACAGAATAGTTCCATCGGTACCATCCACAACTTTTCACAGTGGAAACGGAAAAAAAGCGTACCAAACTGAACTGAACTATACTGCTAGGTAGAAATGGGGCTATAGTATCATGCATACAGTTGGCAACGTGCCACCATAACTGGTGCTGTGCATTAAGGCCCATTTATGCTCCCTTTACATACGAAAATGTATACGTCCATTTCAAACGATGTTACCGTCACTGCCCACATACTTCCATGCGCCCTTTACGTTATCATGGGTGTTAACCAATATATCCACCAGGAGGCAGCCCAGAGTCAAAAGTTTATGACAACAACAAACTCAAAAACAAACATGGCGACTGTGGAGGAGATATTGATAATGTACCTTTTGCATAAAGGACAAAAACAGAGGCAGCGTTGTAGGAGGCGGTGGTTGGTGAGGCCGTTAAATACATTGTGACTGGAGGACGGAGAATTCTTTTCTCTAGTACTGCCGATGAGAGAAATTGAATTGTTATTTCTTCTTCGTGTCTCACTAGAGCTACGTATTGAGTAGTGACAGCAACACTGCCCCCACAGTTCCCGGTGGTACTGCTCCGTTTGGCCCGTATCCATAAGCTTTATGGAAACGTGCAGAAATACGGATGAAATGAACGCGGAGCACGGACAGAAGGCTCCGTCCTCATCCGGATCCGTATTTAACATTGAGCATAAATGAGCCTTTAGTGCTAAATAAATAAAATTGACTTGACTAGCATGTTAATCTGCAAATTTGAAGTGTGAAATGTTTACTGTGTTAGCACGTAATGTATTAACCTAGGAATACAGTTAGCATAACGTACGTATTTTGTATCATGTAGCAGTCAGCATGTGATAATTGCATATTACCATGGAAAGGATGTTGAAGTGTAATGCTGATTTATACCAAAGACATACCAAAGTATTTAGTAAGTTTTGTTCTTAGCATGAGACATTCAGCATGTGAACATACATTAGCATGTTAGTACATCGACATGCCTTTAATAAGCAGGCCTATGTAATGTTTAGCACATCTGCTGATTCTTGTTGTTCTTAAAATCTGAACACATAATGGATATTTAGCATTTATATGCGAAGTCAGGCCATCACTAAAGTCTAAAAATGTTCATTCTGGATGCTAAATGTCAATATGGAAAGTCCACCAAAAGTTTCTGCAATAGTTTACTCCGGACCAAAGCGACTGACATTTCAACATTTCCATCCCTGGGGCCATGTTGCAAGAGTGGCTATAAATAAATCTTATGGTAATATCTATTTCTGCTGGTATCTGATAACCAACCTTGACACCAGTGAAGGTGCACATACATAAGCTACATAAATAATAAATTACATACGCACACACGCATCACCCACTATACTCTCATGGTTGTCGGCGATATTTTCACACACCAACACAACATCTCAGTTTTCAGGTGAACGAGCTGGCACCTCAAAATGTCAGGTTTCAAGTAACCAAGGAAAACTCAATTACATCAGCTGGATGACTGTGTATTTCTGAGAGCCTAAAGAGACTTTAAGAGCCTAAAGGTTAAAAAAAATATCTGAAAAATATAAAATCAAAATTGCTTAACTCTCCAGAGATCCCATGAATATAGATGACTATTCAGGGCGAGTCCCTACCTCTTTTTGGTGGTATTTGATGGCCAGTTTGAGCTTGGCCAGGTCGTGGCACTGCCTGGGGTCTAGTTCCTCGCTCTGGTCGTTGTCTCTGTGGTTCAGGATGGTTTCCAGCTCTCTAGAACTCCTGGCCTGGTCCAGAAGGTCTTTGGCGAACCGCTTGCACTGCTGCGACAGCTCCTCGTATTCCTGACGAAACTCATTCTCCACCTGAGGAGAGCAAGATAGCAGAGGTGTGGACGTGAGTGACATGGCTTGAACTTGAGGCAGACTCAAGGCATAAATTTGATGACTTTAAACTCGACTTGACAAATTCAAAAAGGATTTGCAGCTTAAACTGGACTTTAACACCTATGACTCATGACTTGACTTGGACTTGAGCTTATTAACTTGAAAATACTTGATACCTTCCCCCAAACCCAAAGATCAAGAAGTATGTAATTTAAAAAAGTGTGCCACGAATCAGACCATTTCTGTTTCTGTTCTGCACTAATTGGAAAAAATTATGCCATAGATAATTCCCATCAAGTACAAAAACTACGTGGTGGTCAACAAAAAATATGCAAAATGTCTGACTCGATAACTGACGACAAAGACACAACAACTTCCAAATTCCTACGACATCTGAAGTTGCACAAACAAGAGTAAACTAAAATTAACATAGTGAGTGAGCTCACGGACCTTTTTTACAAACTTGTTTCAACAAATACACATATATTTTAAAAAGCACTCATGATTTTAATTTGGCATGACAATTGTTGAGAAGCGCATTATGACTTGTTTGGGTCTTGAAACTCAAAGTTTAGGACGGGGGTCAGCAACCTTTAATATCAAAAGAGCCATTTTGGCCTATTTTTTCTTTTTCTTTTTTAATCCGTCTGGAGCTTCAGTACAAATCTGTTACGTATAATGAAGGTAACACAGTCTATTAAGGCCCAATCCCAGTACCCCTAGCCATTGCCCACAGCCCCTTGGCTCTCGAAATGAAGCAACGAGGGGTAGGGGTTGAAATCTTTCCCTAGGAATGGGACACCACTCACTACGTCACCGTGTCGGTTACATTCATGCATACGTAACAGGAAGCTGCAAGCCATCTACATTTCCAACCGGCATCTACAGTGGAGTCTCCGGTTGAGTTCAACCGTTTGCTGTATTCATCATGCTTCGTTTGATGAACAACAGACGACAGGGGACTTCTGCTAGCTAGCTAGCTAACCAGCTAACATGACGAGGCAGCATAGTTATGCTAGCTGGTGTGTTATCGTAATGTGAAAAATCCGACAATTTTGCAGAACAGGACAGATGACAGACGCCAGATTGAGCGAGTTAGCTAGCTAGCTAACAAGCAACCTGACGACGGTAACGTTAGCTATGTATGAATTTTTTTCCCTGTCTCTTGGTCGGTGGAAGCCATGGCGATGTTTACCCTTCGCTGGCAAGTCAGCATCTGAAATCCCTCGGTCCGAAGGGCTAGTTTCATACTTACTACCCCTCCACGCAAAAAGGAATTGGGACACCCAATTCCAAATCTAGGAGTAGGGCTAAGGGGGGTATTGGGACAAGCCCTAAGTCTAAATTGGTATCAGCATTATTACTAATTTTAAATGAGCACTAATTTATATGTTTTACCACAAAGTTGTTACTCTGCAGTGGGCTATTTATGATAATTGGTACATTTATCTTGCAACTTCGGTGGTGAAGCAAACAAATCTGTCCAAGCACTAATAAATTCTTGATTGTCCTCTAAGACTTATTCTTCTTTGGATTTGGAATCTGTAGCTAGCCTTGCTCCGGAAACTCAACACTAGCCCGGCTATTGGGGTTCACCTAAATTTAGGAAAAAGGCCCAGGCTCTTGATGTATGACGCGTATTTTAGTTGATGGAACGTTAACTTTTTTTTTTTTAAATTGAGTGTGTAGGCTACACATTTTTACAACTAGAAAATGTAAGAATCACTTTTGGCCTACAACAATGATAAATGAAATTAAAAATGTAGAAAATAATTGTTATTCATTTCCACATATTGTTTTTTGTTCAAGCCACGTAGAGCCACTGGAGAAGGGCTAAAGAGCTGTATGTGGCACCAGAACCGCAGGTCGCCTACCCCTGGTTTAGGACCTAGGACTTGACTTGGGACATGTCAGTGTTCACTTCAGACTTGACTCAAAGCTAAAGTGCAACAACTTGAGACTTACTTGTAACTTGCTAAACAATGACTTGGTCCCACCTCTGCAAGATAGTACAGCAGAGGGTAGAGTACAGAAAACCTTGTTCCCAAGTATTTACGACAGGTCTATAGCTGTCCATAAATTTGACTTTCATTGCTCAGTACAGTCCCCAGCTCTTTAGAATTTGTGCTGCTGCAACAGCTTCATATGCTACTACTCATAAAAATATTGTTTCTCAAGATAAAACATAAAGAGATCCTGATACGGCGTTCTCTGATAACAGTGCTAGAACTCACAGCAGAAGAAAAGCGGAGAGTACATATAAATTAGAGATAAATAGTCACTTATAGTGGCACAAGTGAAGGACGCACTTGAGGGAAATGAGTAACATAAATGATATTTGATGCCGCCGCTGCTTCCACAAAGGCTTTAACAGCCCATTAAGTTTAGGATGTGGCGTTCATCCAGTGGAGTTCACTTGGGTGCTTGAAGAATCGATGCCAAGGAGGACTGAAGCCGCTCTGGAGGCTCCTGCTGGACCAGCACTTTATTGTGACATTTTAAATTGGTGTCTCATTTAATCTGACAGTAAGCTGTATATCCTGGACATAAAAGCTGGCAGAAATCATAAGGCCTAATCCTGTCCTGGTCCAGATACTTCACTGACGAGTCAGTGTGCAGCAGACTAAACCTTTTCTCCACAAAGACAATAGCTGCAAACTATTTCCTCTGCAAAAGGAACAAAAAAATAAGTTTTGTCCAAACAGAAGGCATCGATATCAGCACCTTGCTGAGCTCTTTGAGTTCCCAGCCCAGTCTGAAGGCAGTGAGGATGGGATCTTCACTGGACAGAGCGATGAGGGAGGGTGAGGCCAGAGCCTTGTAGATGTTGAGTCGAGACCTTGAATGCCGAAGACTGTCGACCTACAGGAGAAGACGCAGAGAGACAACCAAGGAGAAAGCTTGATTTACCACTTTAAAGTCCAACTCATATCATACCATGATCGGCTTCATCTTCTCAGGAGGATCAACAGCTCTCAAGTGAGTCACTCTTAGAAAGTTTACAAAAGCCTGATTGAGGGTTGAGTTGGGTGTTAAGATTTCATTTCTCGTTATGGCCTAAGTTGTAACTTTAGTATTAGTGTGCAACAGAATCCTTTGCTATTAGTACCAGCTAGAATTGGGCCTTCTTGAGATATTGCGTTCACCAGAATGATACAAATGTCATAATGACCTTGACCTTTGACCACCAAAATATAATCCCTTCATTGTTGAGTGCAAGTGGATGAATGTGCCAAATTTAAAGAGGCATTCATGAGATATTGTGTTCACCGGAATAGGACAGACAACCTGAAAACATAGTGTCAACATTGTGTCTTCAACTTCAACTTTACTTTGTCCCTGGAGGGCAATTAGTTGGTGGGGGTGACCAAATACAGTGATCTGAGACAACAGTGGTCATCGAACACAGCCATCAATATCAGCATCATCATCATTAACATCACCACCATCAATCAGCCAGCCAAAAGAGTATCCTCATTACCGGGTCTGACTCTTCCACTGCTGTGACAGCAGGAATGAAGTTCCAAAAGTTTGTACGGAAGACTTTCAGTCTTTTTACCTTATTTACCTTTTTTACCTTTATTTATTTGTATTTCCTCAGTGTGATTACATAACAAAAAGAAAACTGAGTGGTTAAAATGTTTTACACTACAGAAAAAAGACTTGTTAATGAGTAGAGATGGAAAAATACAAGCGGGCATTGATTCATGGCAGGGGAAATATAGAGTATCTGACTATTTGAGATAAGATGCTGAAAATAGTGTTCGAAGTACGCATTGGGAGTAATTATTGTGCATTAAAATACAGATTTTTATGCAAACCAAACTGTGCATAGCAGGAGAAATAACCACTTACCTCTGAACTGGATACACACTCGACACAGTCACATCGTATCTGGTGTGGTCTGGGAATGGTGACCTGTAGAGAACAACAGCATAATGAAGGGCAAATCATCATCATCATCACAGCTGACATCTAGATAATTCATTGATATTATTCATTATCCGTAACCGCTTATCCTGTTTGGGGTTGCGGGGGTCTAGAGCCTATCCTAGCTGACACTGGGCAAGAGGCAGGGTAAGCCCTGGACAGGACATAGAGACAGACAACCATTCGCACTCACATTTACACCTTCGGGCAATTTAGGGTCACCAATAGAGTGTGCCGGGGCTGACATCAAAACCCGGAAGTTTAGCATCGTGCTGGTTCCCGGAAGAGAAAGTGAATGTGATTTTTGCATTGTGTTTTGGATTATGTCAGAAAATAAGCTCTGTGGCTAACACAAGTTTATGATACTTACAGGTTTTGTTCAGTGAGATAATCTTCACATATGAACACCTTTCATACCACATTTGAAGCTTAAATGCGATCGCCAGAAGTAAAAAGCTAACGTTGGGCTTTAACAGACTACATGACTACTCCACGGTCGCATGACTCTTGATGTCACCGCCACTAAGCTTTCAACTGATTTCAGCCGCTTTATTTTAAAAACATTGTATAATGGGGAAATTGGACTGTTTAAGCTAAATAAGAAGCTGTAATGGCGGACTGCCAGCACTCTCGCCTTTTCGGGGGTGATGACGTTTAATGTCCCCGACAGGGTTTGTAGTCGTATTGAGCAACTTGTTAGCAACCACCTTTTTTATGACACGTAAAAGCTTCAAAATTCACAAGTAGGGTATTTACTGACGTGTTTTATGTCGTAGAACAAAACCTGAAACTCGCTTAAGCTTTTGTTAACCACAGACCTTATTTGAGGCATTTTACCAAAACCCCATTCAAAAAACGTATTGACTTTGAGACGAGAGAACCGGAAGTGCTAAAAGCGCTAACAGAGTTCTGGGTTTACTGGCACACTCTACTGACCCTTTGCTAAGCCTCTCCCTTAATCAGTTACTGTCCAATCCTACGTTAGCAACCATGTGTAGCAATCGAGAGGTCCATCAAGCTTTCAGCAGAAGCTAATATGCCGAAGCGGCGTGCATACGGTAACGTTACCTTCACGTCCGACACCTGATACCCAAAAAGTGTCGAAGGTGGTGTCGAATTTTTCCACTTCCCCAAGCCCAAGACCCAAGGAAGATATGGCTAAAACAGTGTGGAAGACCACACGAACAGCTGAATCCAGCAAAGATCAATAAAAACACCTACGTTTGCTCCAAGTTAAGATGCTAACGTTAGCTACGTGTGCTAGCTGCTCTCCCTTTGTCTGCCCCAAGGAGGGAACATAACTCAACATTAACTTAAATTTAAACCATATATTGACCCTTCACGTGAAGCGTCAAGACGTGAGGTGCCTGACGCTTGCATTGCGACTGGTGAGCTTGTCCCTCTATTTTAATGTTCTCGTGATTTATACTCCGCCAGCAGATGATACTGTGAATGTAGCTCTCACATGCACATTGAAGACCTTTCTGAGGTCTTCTCTCTGATATCTCTGAACAGTTTTTCCAGAAATGTGATGTTATTTCCTTTGGAATATCTCTCACTGATATCACTAAAAACTCCATATTTCTTATGCTAGGAGCGAAAGCTTGACGGACGTGGCAACAGTAACTAAGGGGGGCGGGGCTTAGCGAAGGGTCAATTAATCTGCATGTCTTTGGACTGTGGGAGGAAGCTGGAGTACCTGGAGGAAACCCACGCTGACACAGGGAGAACATGCAAACTCCACACAGAAGGGCTCCCCCAACTTGGTTTCTTGGTACCTATCTTTTTAAATATGGAGCTACTGACCTTCCGCTGGACGAGGAGCTTGATGATCTCGTAGTTGTTGGTGTGAGCAGCGAGCATGATGGGAGTTATGTCCGGGGTGAACTCTGAAAACTGACTGTCCATCATCAGTGAGGGAACCTGAAGAAAAGCAAAGAACAAAAACTCTTTTATAAAATCTCATAACCATATGAGAGGTGGACGACAATGACCGGCTGATATCTACTACTGAATAATCCAACATCAGCTTGATAGTTGGTTAAACCTTTCTGGTTACACGGCCATTTAACAAGAGACAAAAACAAAACTCTAATGAGCCTTTACAGTGCAGTTAAAAAGCCATGATTCAGCTCTACATGTGGTGCTGTTACGTGAGGGGAACAACTCAAAGCAAAAGACAAATTAGCCAAATGATGAATCCAATTAAACTCACTTGAATCAGATTAAAACAAATTAAATTAGTGTAATGCATTCGACAAAAGAAGTTTCCCGCTGCAGAGGTACATTTATTTAAAGCCACATCCTCTCCAAACCTCATTATATCCCTCATTGACGCCACTCTGCACACCTGCTGTAGTCTGAGGAAAACAGAGAATAAAAGAGCGTTTTATTACCGAGCGAGAACCAGGTGGTTTATTACAACAACAGATAATGGATATATTAGAATAAGAGAGTTTAAAGGCTCAGAACAGGAGAGCTGACCATTCTGCAATCATGCTGCTGTGTTTTAGATATTTGGATCCATGTCCCGACCTTTCCAAGCAGACATTGGTTCCCATTCATTCCAACACAATACAAAAATCCATTAGCAGACTCTTGACACTTGTTACAGTATATAATAACTATACCAATGAATGGACATCAGTGGCTGCCTGGAATGAAACGACTAACAAAGAAAAGTAAAATTTACACAATTTGTGTAGTTTTCTGCAGTTAAGAAGCGAAAACTTTAAGTCCAGCATTTTTTTTTTAAAAGTTATATGCAGCAGCCACTGTTTTTCACTGTACATGTCTATGAGTTGTGAATTCCTTTTCCAGTTTACTTAATTTCAATATTTTAGACGATGGAAAAAGTTATACTCTCATATCTTAACAAAAAAAAAAAAAAAAAAAAAGAATATATTTTGTCTATTTTGTCAAGTTTTTTGTATTTTAATTACATCTAATTTAAAGACAGAACTTGGTAAGTAAACCAAAAAAGTATGATTTATGTCGCAAATGTACTGACATGAACAGACTGAAAACGTATGGCAATATAGCTAATAGAATTTACAAAATTTTTATTTTAATGAATGAAATGAAAATAAATAAAATAATAATAATTTAAAAAAAATATAATTAAAACATTTGGTGTATTTCAGCTATGTGTTGAATTTACTTTTTATGTTAGTGATGTCACAACTAAACTTCATTCTGTTTTGCTTGATTTAATTACATGATATTTTAAAGGGTTTTTGTTTGGTTTATGTTAGAATTAGATGACTCAATTGATGGAAATTATGTAAGAAATTGAAATATATAATACTGACATGATAGATCAAACCAGGCTGGGAATCACTTACATGAGATTTGAAGCTGCAAACACACCTCACTCCTGACTGATGATGATGCTAACCTAAATGTGTATTTTTTTTCACTGTTTAAAGGATAATTCAAGATTTTGGAAAATATGCTTATTAGGTTTGTTGCTGAGAGTAAGACGAAACGATTGATGCCACTTTCATGTCTGTATGATCAAAGTTAAAGCTAGCAGCTGGTTAGCTTAGCTTAGCACAAAGACTGCAGGAAACAGCTAGCTAGCTAAAGCTCACTAACATGTTATATCTCATTTGTTTATCTGTACAAAGAGTTCAAAAGAAAAAAAAACCACAACTTTGATTATATGATTGTATGGGAGTTATGTGCCAGATTATTTCTTGTTCAGGTGCAGTAACATCCTCAAGTCTCTTCTGGTTGCCAACAAAAATAGTGACACGTAACGAATTTGTTTGAATTGATTGTTTTGGCGGAGGAGATCTTTTATTTAAAAAAAAAAAAAAAAAGAAATTACCAATCTATCTTTTAAGACCCTCGGCACAAAAAAGTGTTTTGCATTTCTCCTGCATTGTTTACCAACTGTAAACTTGTTGTCGTGACCACCACAGAAGCCCCACCTCTCAAATCATCTGATTTGACAATGAGAAAAAAGATGATGTGGGGTGCGTTTCCGCTTTTTCAACTCAGGGTGTTCCCAGAGCTCCGGAAAAAATGGCGGGCGCCCGGAACACTCAGAACTCCTCGAGTTCTCTCAGAAACACAAGGCGCGTAATCTCTTAAGCTGTCGGCAGCTCTGTGAGAAAGACAACTACAGAGGGGGGTGGGGCTTTGAGGTTGAACGATGCTGCGCTGTAGCCAATCACAATGGAGGGGGCGGGGCCGAGACGTGCAGGTGTCCCCAGGAAATGTGTACCTACAGAAACAGCAAGCTCCGCGTCCATGGCGACCGCTTCACCCATAAAGCCGTCTCGTCAACGTGAAAAACGGACAACAGCACAACTTACAAGCCTTCCACTCCTCATGACAGGAAAAAAAGGGCATTAGCGACAACGTTTTTACCGCCGTTTGGTTCGAGTTGCGGGTAGGAGTGTAACGCTGCGGGCACCGCCGGAAGTGAAGGGGGTGAGCGATCCACAAGGCCCCTGCACTTCTGTTAGTCGAAATACTACCGGGCAGTGCCTCCAGAGTTAAAGCGAGAATTTTTTTTTTTTTTTTTTTTTTTTACCGATGGATTTCCAGATTGCAAGGCGCATCGCAACGCAACAACAGCAAGCAAAAAGCTTCATTCTCGTTAAAATCAATTTCAAAAAGCTGCTGAAACGCTGGCTTTTAAATTGGAGTAATGTAATTGCCTCAGTTTTTAAATTTTAATTATTTGCTTTTACATATCTTTTGGTTACCCTATTGACTTTAATTCATTGATTTTTTTTTATTTTTTATTGTTGTAATATTTCATCTTCCAATTCTTTTTGCCTGTATCGTTTATTTTTGTGTTTATTCATACATTTTGTCTGTATTGTTTCAGTTTTGCTCTGTGAAGCACTTGTGCGAACATGTTCATATGAAAAGGTGGATCATCTCCAAAGAGCTGCTGTCAAATGCACTCCAGTCCAACAACACGACAAATTAAAGCCTTTATAATCTCTACGGAGCTGAATCAACAGCTTTCTAATAAAATTTAACATCACTTTTTATTTATTTTTTTGTGTTTCCACCTCCTCTACATTTTCACACACGATAAATAATGAACGATACAATACATAAAACAAATTAAGGATAACACTTCACTTTAACCTCCTCTACGTAACATTTAAAAGCACTGGATAAACATTTCTGTTTTTAACACATCGCAAGTTGACAGTTTTAGGTGTTTATTTATGCACAGTACTTGTCAACAATTCTAACTTCTCCTATTTTATATAAGCTGTGTTCTCCTGGGCGCCTACAGGAGGAGTTACAGTTGTTGATAAATACATTAATAAACACTTATATCTGTGTACAACCATAAACCATATACTAAATGGTTATATGCAGCTTATAAATGTTTGATACAGGGACTTAAAATAAAGTGTCACTAAACTAAGAATAAAGATTGATATGTGCCTGCATGTCGCAAAACATAAGACGTCTAAATCCTGTGATACAGACACACACTCACACACTCACACTCCAAGACATCAGAAGGAAGGAGTGAGAGGATCGGACTTGAGGAAGAGGAGGGAACGAGGGAGAAGAGGAGAGGAGGGAACACATGTGGACTCTCTTTCATCTCTCAGTGGGAGAACCAGGCAGAGTGCTTCTCCCCGTCCTTCTTATCTTATCTTCGCTCTCTCCGTCTCTGTCTATCTTCTCCTCTGCCTTTCACTCCTCCTCACCTCCTCTGTCTGACTGCCATCTCCTCTCCTCCCTTTACACCACCTCCTCTTCATCGTTCTCTCCCATCTTTCTCCTCGTCCATCCTCCTGCCATCTTTGTTTTTTCTGTCTGCTCCCTCCCCTCATCCCTTTCTCCTCCTTTTCTGCCGCTCCCTCTGTCTCTCCCTCCTCACTGCTGCCAAAAACCTTTTTCCTCATCTGATCTCTCTCCCTCTCTCCTTCTCACTCCCCCTCTCCCTCTTTTTTTTTTTTTTCTCTGGCGTGATAAGGAACGTTAGAGCAGCTGCCACACACACACACACACACACACACACACACACACACACACACACACACACACACTAAGGTAAGTATAAACAAACTCACAGGTAAATGACCTATATAGTTTGTGTGCGGTCGTGTCTTTTCCTTGATGTTTAGTTTGAAAGGATCTGTTTTAAAAGCTTTTATCTTTTGATGCATCATAATGTTCCTGAGTTTCCTGCTGCTGGTGATGAGGACCGTTCAGGATATACTCCCACTACGACTGACCCACATAAGAAGAAAAAATATTTTGCACTCTGCAATATTTCGCGTTGTCACGTTGTTTTTTGTGCTGTACGTTACATCAGCGGTTTTCCAAATCAGAGGCGTGGAGAACCTGTACTCCAACCAGAGGACAGTCAGACCCTGTCCCAAAAGTACAGGCCTTCATTTTTCATTTATTTATTTATTTTCTATAGAAGCCACTATGTCCACCAATGTGATCAAAAAAATGATGAGAAACGTCTAAAAAAGTAACTCAGTATCATTCCTTAATCTTCTGTGATACTGAGTCAATATTTTGTGAAAGTTTCTCATTTTGAGATCATTTCTTTGAGATGCTATTATGTTTAGACACCAACTCATTATATTAAGACACATAGTTTTTACTTTGAGACACTAGCTAGTTCAGCTAACTGAATATGTCAAGATGCTAAGTCATTACTTTGAGATTACTTTGAGACACTAACTCATCATTTCTAAGGACTAAATCATGATTTCGAGAAACTAAGTCAGTTTTTGACAAAGCAAGTGATTACGTTAAGATACCAATTATTTCGAGACACTAAGTCATTATTTTTTAATCACTTGGTCATTATTATGAGACACTATGTCATTATTTCAAGAGACTAGATGTGATTTTGAGAAACTAAGTGATTAATATGAGACACTAAGTCATTATTTTATGACACTAAGTCATCATTTCTGAGACACCAAGTTTTATTTTGAGACACTAAGTCATTATGTTATGACACTAAGTCATCATTTCTGAGACACCAAGTTTTATTTTGAGACACTAAGTCATCATTTCTGAGATAATAAGTCATTATAATGACATAGTGTCTAAAAGTAATGAAGTAGTATCTCAAAGTAATGACTTAGTATCTTAAAATAAAGACTTAGTGTCTCGAAATAATGACTTAGTATCTTATAGACTTAGTGTCTCAAAATAATGAAAAAGTGTCTCAAAGTAATGACTTAGTATCTTAAAGACTAAGTGTCTCAAAATAATGACTTAGTGTCTCAAAATAATGACTTAGTATCTTATAGACTTAGTGTCTCAAAATTACTTAGTGTCTCAAAATAATGAAAAAGTGTCTCAAAGTAATGACTTAGTATCTTAAAGACTAAGTGTCACAAAATAATGACTTAGTGTCTCAAAATAATGACTAAGTATCTTAAGATAAAGTCATAGTGTCTCAAAGTAATGACTTAGTATCTTAAAATAAAGTGTCTCAGAAATGATGACTTATGGTAGGTTCTCAGAAATGATGACTATGTATCTCAAAATAATGACTTATCTTAAAATAAAGTCACAGTGTCTTAAAATGACTTAGTGTCTCAAAATAATGACTATGTATCTCAAAGTAATGACTTAGTGTCTCAGAAATGATGCCTCAGTGTCTCAAAATAATTTTAAGACAGTGTGTCATCATTTCTGAGACACTAAGGGCTCTAGTTTCGCAGACCGGGCGCAGCGGGGGCACAGCGCAAATGCATTCGCCAACTGGGTGTGGCCAGGTGGATTTTGTAAGTTTGGCACACCGTGCGCCCTGGCGCAGCTACTCCTCTTTCCCACCTCCGTCCCTCCTACCTGCGCAAGTCGGAAACAGGGAGGAGAGAAGGTGTGGAGTGGGTTTTACACACATCGCACCAATCAAATGAGCCCCTCTCCTCGCCCTTAAATGCGCTGCACGAAGGTGTAATGAGAGTTTACTCAATTCGCCATGGCAGAAGAGAGCAGCAGCGTCAGACAGCCAAACTTCTCCCAGGAGGAAACTTATGTTTTGGTCCAGGAGGTCCAAGCTCGCAGTGTCTGAATATACGGAACTGCGAGCAGACCTCCACGGGCTGATGATGCAAAGGTAGCCTGGGAGGAGGTCACCACAATTGTAAATCAATGTTGCGTTTCTCTCGTGCGCGCTCTCTCTCTTTCTCTCTCGCAGTCTCACTCTGTTTCTTTTCTTTTGACTTTTCTAAGATGACAGATGCTGAATATATACTCCCTATCTGATGCTGTGGCTGTTTGTGGTTGGCTGAGAGGGATGTGAACTCATTAGTTTGCAGCTGTGTTAATCAAATCAGGTTGGGTTTCCATTACGCGTGCCAAACGTGCCAAACGGTGCCAATCCCCTTTCATCTGACATCAGATGTGACGGGACAGTCGATATAGAGATACATTTATGTGCTGACTGCAGATAGTTGCATTGAATAGTGGTTTTGTGGGTATTTATTGCATCGTTAATGTGCCTGATATTCTGGAAACCTGCCTGTGAAGTTTTGGTGACGTGTGCGCACTGTCCGTCGGTCAGCCAAACTTCGGCTTACACCGGCTGCGCTCCCTCAGCTGACTCAGTGTCTCAAAACAGTGACTTAGTGTCTCAAAATAATGACATAGTATCTCAAAATAATGACTTAGTATCTGAAAGTAATGCCTTAGTATCTTATAGACTTAAGTGTCTCAAAATGACTTAGTGTCTCAAAATTAGTGTCTCAAAGTAATGACTTAGTATCTCAAAGTAATGACTTAGTATCTTATAGACTTAGTGTCTCAAAATAATGACTTAGTCTCTCAGAAATGATGACTTAGTATCTTAAAATAAAGTCATAGTGTCTTAAAATGACTCAGTGTCTCAAAACAATGACATAGTATCTCAAAATAATGACTTAGTATCTTATAGACTTAGTGTCTCAAAATTACAGTGTCTCAAAATAATGACTAAGTATCTCAAAACAATGACTTAGTATCTCAAAGTAATGACTTAGTATCTTATAGACTTAGTGTCTCAAAATAATGACTTAGTGTCTCAAAATAATGACTTAGTATCTCAGAAACAATTACATAGTGTCTCAGAAATTATGACTTAGTGTCTCACAATAATGACTTAGTGTCTCAAAATAATGACTTAGTATCTCAGAAACAATTACATAGTGTCTCAGAAATTATGACTTAGTGTCTCACAATAATGACTTAGTGTCTCAAGATATTTTAAAGAAACTATGTCAACATTTCTGAGACACTAAGTGAGTAATTACTTTGAGCGACTGGATCCAATTAAGAGAAACTAAGTCATTATTCTGAGACACTAAGTTATTATTTTAAGAAACTATGTATTCATTTCTGAGACACTAAGTCACTATTTTGAGACACTGGGTCCAGTTTTGAGAAACTAAGTGATTATTCTGAGACACTAAGTTATTATTTTAAGAATCTATGTATTCATTTCTGAGACACTAAGTCACTATTTTGAGACACTGGGTCCAGTTTTGAGAAACTAAGTGATTATTCTGAGACACTAAGTTGTCATTTTGAGATGTTCCATCATTACTTTGAGGAAGGTTTCTCATTATGTTGAGCCACTAACTGATTCAGACTGAATGTAATTTAAACCCAGCTGTAGTCAGGTCCAGGAGTGGAGTCTGGAAGAGCAGGAACTAAGAAGGCTTACAGACAGCTGCTGCTCAGCACCTGCTTTCTCTCCATATCAACCAAACACAAACCAGCACATGAAGCATTACTAAGGGAACAGTCCTTTTGATGTCATCTTCCTCCTCTCCTCTGTGATGTTTCCCCGTTGTTTCTAAATATGGTCAGAATCTGGCTATTTATTATGAGGTGGGAAGAAACCCACCATGGAGCCGCTGATTTACTGTGAACGCAAATTAACTGCAGACTCCCTCAAAGTTATATAAAGGAAATCAATAAACAGTGAATATGCAGGTTTGTGCTGCGAATTAAGATTTTTGATTCAATTTTCAACTGATTTTCAGTGTTACTGATGATTTTTTTTACAATTCTTTTTTTTAAATACATTAAAATAAAAGATAAACTAAAATGTAATTAAACAAATACAGATTTATATAACAACAGACAAACTGACGTTAACATGCACATTTTATACCCATACATACACTGACAAAAGTGCACATGTGCATCCACACACAGATGAAAACAACCAAAAAATTATCTTCAACTCCAGCAACACACACACACACACACACACACACACACACACTTAATCTTTTTTTTTCCACACACTTCACACATCAAAGGAAAGTGTGAGAGAGAGGCTGCGAAACCTTTTCCTCATCTGCATAGCTCTGTCTCTCTCTCTCTCTCTGTGTAACTACTTCCCTCACGTCCTCTCTCCGTCACTCCTTATGTCCCTCTGTTCTTATTCCTTCCCTCGCTTCTCCTATTTTTATTTGGCTCTGCTTCAGTCTCACCATCTCCCTCTCCGTCTCTTATCTCCTATCACTCATACAACTCTCCTCCTTTTTTTGATTTTTGGGTGCTCAAGGCAAAGACCTTCAGATTTCATCCGTGTTTTATCGCTCCCTTCTGTCCTTCCTTCCCTCCTCTCCTCCTTCCTTGCGTTGCTGCCTCGCTCCTTCCATTTCCATGGTGCTGCCGGTGTAGAAAACTGCATTTGCTCATAGTTAATCATGGAGACGGAGAGGAAGGGGAGGAGGGCAGATGAAAAGGGGAGCGAGGGAGGAGGATGGCGATGAGAGAGGGAGAGAGGGGGAGTCGGATTGAGTCAGATGGAGAGGGACGGCAGAAAGGTCAACAGTTTTGCTCGCCAGGGGAAGATAAAAGGCATCGACTCTACCTGTCAGCTGAGGAAGAGCGAAACACACACATGCACTTCTTAATATAGGCATCACATGTAAACACGCACATGGACAGCTACTTTAACATGTGTATACAATTCTGCACACTTATGCGTCCGACCTCGTGTGCATCTGAGTATTAGTTACGCCGCTGCTGCTACATATGTGAAGCTCTCACACAGCACAACACGCAGTTTACAGTGAGAACAGTTTCAACACCTCCCTATGCAGAGCACTGTTCAGCTATGGCCCCTTTTTGAAGGATATGCAATCACTGTTCCCATGGTGGCAAGTTTACATATATTGGTAAAGTATAGCTATTTAATGCAAGGTTGTTCTGCTGCTTTTTATCTCAACAGCAGCAAAAGACATGGTTCCCATGGTCAATGGAAACCTGGAGGTCATGGGATTTCATAACCACATTTTCCAAGCCTGGAAGACTTATGGAGTTAGTACAAATTTTCATGGAATGATAGCCATCTCATAAAATATTGCTGTGTCACGGTATCACGGCATTATAGAATATAAATTATTATCAATCACAATGACTCAAACAAACATTTTATTACTACAACTGAAATATGAAACCAGTCTTATCAGTAGGGCTGTCATGAGAACCAATATCGATACCAAGACGATGCCAACACGCAAAAAATACGTCGATACCTGTTTTTGTTTTTCGGTACCGTAAGTACCGGATACAACTTTGCCCTCAGCGTGCCGTGTCGATTTCTGTCGGAACTGACGGGGGCAGTATACACGCGTCAGTCTGTGCTGAGGACGAGCGCCAAAGAAAACCGCCTGTGCTCCGTTGTCTTCGCTAGAAACAATGGCTTCTACTTGTGCTGCTGGAGCCACAACACCTCGGCTTGTCGAAAAGTTTTGTAGTAGGAGTCGTGTGTGGAGATATTTTGCATTTGAGGCAAATGAAACCAGTGTGCAAACGTTGCTTCCGAAGTTTCCAGACCAAAGGAGGAGACACTTCAAACTTGGGTAAACGCTTAAAAGACAGACACCCTGACTTGTTTAAAGAATTCAAGGTGAGTGAGTTTCAATTTATCGTCACTTGTGTTATGTTATACTTATCCTGAAATATACGTTACATTATTTGAGTTTGAGAGCCAGCTTGCTACGTTTATAGGTGCAGCTACGAGTACTCGCTAACTTACGTTATAACTTATCCTGTAACAGATGGCTAACGCTACGTGACGTTAGCAATACCGTCTTTGACGTTACTTACAAGCAGTTATTATCGGACTAATTGTCACCATATCCGTAAATTCAAACTACTCTGTAGATGTACACGCATAACGTCATGAGCTGCTTTCTTACAGTCTCTGAGCTTATGTTATTTGAACTGAAACTTTATTTTCTTTTACAGTATCAGTCTGGGGATGATGTTGACCAATAGATGCAGGAGAGCCCGACAACAACACAGCCAAAATTTTTTGAAAGGCACAGAATTTATGACTCAAATTCATTTGAAGCAGTGCAAAACAGTTTTAATAAAGTAGTGAATTTAGAAATATATGAGTTCTTTTTGTCTTTTTTGTGGCTAACAAGCGAAGCTAACAGCTAACAGTCACCGCTACAACTAACAAACTCCACAAATCTATTCAGCAGCTCCACCGTCCACAGTCAGACACACACGGCTGATTATTTATTCATGAATTACAGCTCACAACTCGCACCAACGGCTGACGCCTCACTCTGGTGTGAGTGTTTTTGCTGGCTAGCTAACATCGTGGCACAGACTATTTGCTGGAGTTTACCGGCCTGTCGCTCATGTGGCATTTGAAGATGATTAAAAGCACGGACGTTCTCGGCGTTCAGTGTCAAATAGTCAACCACGAACCTCTTTGTCACATCTTGTCAACAAAAATGAAGCATAAGTTTTGTCTTAGATTTTAATATCAAGATCTATCTTTCGTTCCATTTCGTCAAGTTGTAGTTTTTGTCAATGAAATTAACACTGGGTTAAAGTCAAATTAAAGGCTTTCACGAGGATAAGCTTTAGCGATGACTGGATCTTCAAACTGTATACAAATTTCAATTTCACTGTAAACTGCGAATATTCTATTGCCTCACTTGGAGAAAAACAAAAAATCAGCGTAGCGTCATTTCAGTGCGCTCCAGCAGCACCTTCACCTGCCCCTGGTGTTTTGGATTCTGTAATTGAACTGAAATGCAGTATTCCAGCAATTATCCTTTCTTAAACATCACCACAAATTATTAACATAATCATATTCTAACACTTTACTGAGGATTTTTAGATGCTAATTAAGTAATTTAGCTGCACAATTATCTGTAAATGATAATGAAAGAGTTCAACATTTAAAAATGCTCTCACATCTGAGTGGAGATAATAACAGCGGCTCTCTGGTTTATTCATCAAATATTAATAAACGTGTAATATATTACAGTTCATTTTTAATTGTTATTATTTTATTTATCTTAAAGACTACAGCTGAGCAGACATCTAACACCGCAGGAGGCTGTGATTATTGTCTGTGGCAAATAAAGGGGAGTGAAAAACGACAGAAGAAGACAAAAGGTGAAACGGACGGCACGTGGAAAGAACGAGAAACTAACAGGGAGAAGAGGAGAGAGGGAAAAAAACAGAAAAGTAAAATGAGAAACAGAAACACAGCAAGAACAGATTTGTTCCCATCCTCGTCCAACTGAGAGGCGACCAAAAACCTTCCCACAATCCTCTGCTCTCGGCCAAGGGTTGGTTGCCACGGCAACGCGGAACCTCACAGCCTCAGACGGTCCAGGAATTAATACACAAGAAGAAGTCTCTGTTTTTTTTTCCTCCTCTCTCATCTTTTTCTCCTTCTCTTTATTTTTAAACATCTCCTTGTTCATCTGCACTCCCTCCTGATTTTAAAGCTCTCTTTTTTTTACTTCCTCTCTCTGAATCTCTCCTTCTCGATCCTCCTTAACACCTACACGTTAACTGAACTGTGCAACATGTTCTTTTACTCTCTCTTTCACTCACACACACACACACACACACACACACACACACACAGAAATGAGGCAGGCATGCAGACAAATATAATGTCTGTCTCTAAATCCTATTTCACAGTGTGTCTATAAAACGAGCTGTTTAATTTCCATCCTCTCAGCAGAATGTGGCATGGAGCATTACAATGAATGGATGTACTACTCATTACCACACACACACACACACACACACCACCGCACATTTACTGATGAGTGAATGCAAACACGTGCATGCATGAATGAGTCTGGATACAATGGATTAATATACATCCGCTGAGGACACGTCTGCAAGCACACCTGTTTCTCGCCACTGGGCCTCCTGTGCGACAGCAGCAGCTCCACAGCTCCCACGACCTCCTTCCTGATGGCGTAGAGCAAGGCGTCGCCCGTGTGGATGCCGTGGTCGAGCAGGAGCTCCATGATCTCCAGGTTCTCGTTCTCGATGGCGATGAGGAGCGCGCTGCGGCCCAGCGGGTCCAGGCAGTTCACGTCCATGTTGTAGTAGACCTCCGCCTCCCGGAGGGCATGTTTGACACCCGCATAGTCACCTGGTGGGGCAGAGGGAGAGTGGAGCGGTTAAGGAACAGATGTGGGTTTAAGCGTTTTAGGGCAGTGGTATCCAACTGTTACAGGGGCCAGATTTCTCCTAAAGCGGGATTTATACTAGCGCGGCAGACCTCTAAGTGCTGTAAAGGTGACTTGATTCAAAACACACATTAAACACACATTAAACATGGCTTAATAGAGACAGTTTCAAACACAAGTACACAAATCAGCTTCACTATAACTGGCAGCATTCACAGACAAACACTTGTCTTTATCTGGACACATTTTCCCCACAAATACAACATGCTAACGTTTTTAGCACAAGCCTATGGCATTTTACATTGTATAAATTAGCCTAGTGGCTAGCAACTAGCAGAGATTTCCTCTGCTCATATGAAGCCAGGATAAATCACACACAGGACTTAAAATGTTATTTTTGTGGAGGCTTTATTGTCTTCACAATTCATTGTTTCATATCTGTGAAATTAAAGCTCTATGTCGACACAAACCTTATGCTGTACGTAGGGTGTTTGTTTAACGCAGAAGTATAAATTCCACCTTTGTCATTAATTTAAGGTCCACACAATTTAATTTATTCAGCGTCATACTTGTCTTTGATCATGTCATCAAGTTAGTTTGCTGTCCCTGTTCACTCACTCTACAGCAGGAAATGGCACTTCAAAATAAGAGCCCTGTGCTAGAAATTCACTGTACTTCGATGTTACAAACTTGACATGTTGCAAGACACTTGCGGTCCATTAAGAATATGTCTATTTGGACCGAAACCCACCAGTTAGGAACCACTACTTTAGGGTTTAAGTCCTCACTTATGACCCACTCTCAGTGCGTGGAGGTGTATTTATCTGTAGAAACTTTGCCCTGAAAAGCCAAAAATCACAAATACAGCGAGGCTAAATGCCAAGAAGACAAAGGCTGTTCCAAAACAAGAGTGAATTTGGGGTTGGCTTTGGCGAGCACTGGAGCTGGCCCATTTTCTGTTGGACAAATAGGTGCCTGCAATTAGCTTAGTTAGCTCGCTACAATAATAGCTTTTCCATTGCGACAAATTGAACATTTTTACAATTGACTTATGGCTAAGTCCCGCCCTCAAATGTGATGAGCCAATCACAGTGCGTATAGCCATTCCCATACACTCGGACATTCTCTGCCTGGACGTCCATTGAAATGCATTACAGAAAGTCAGTTTTGTTCGGTTTTATGAGCTTTTTCTGAGATTTGAAGTTTAAAAATGGTCAAACGGTGTGCATGGGGTACATGCAACTCCGACACAAGGTATCCTGAGAGGCTGGGCGACCAGGTGTATTTTTTACCCTTTCTTAAACCACATCTCAACCGAGAAAAGTGTCTCCTTTGGATAAAGTTGTGTGGTAACGTTAGACCATAACATCAACTCAACGTGAATAAGATTAACAATGATGTCTACATCTGTTCTAAGGTAAGTCAACATTGTGTTTGAGGCAACATATTGTCACTTTGCTGGAAAGAAATATAAAGTTATCTTTAACATCTCTAGCTAACGTTAGCTAAAGTTAGCCTAACGTTAGCTCCTAGCTGCGCTGTTCATCATGTCACCTTGTTTGCTGGGAGTTCATTAGCCTATTTTGTTCTAGTTTTGTACTTTGGTGATCGTACATCATTGTTAGCTGTTGTCCAAAGGGCTCTAGTTAAGCTAACGTTAACTTCTGGAGCTTAGCTTCATTAACTTATCTGTAATGGCAGAGATAACAAAGGTTGGCAAACGTTATGCTGAATGATTCAGTGTAAATACTGTAGCACCAAACTAATGGAGAGACACTCTTGGTAGAGATGGTAAAAAGGCCGTTATCCTTTTCTCATATTCTGAGCCAAAAACCTTAACTTCAGTGGCACTTTAACTTGTTGTCTTTGATGGAGACGGTTCACAAGCGTACACTGTGACCTGTAAATTTTGGCTTGTAATTTAAGCTTTTCATCGACCTTCTCAAGAATAAAATGATGAATATATCCCTCCAATGCGTAGTTTAGGCCCTTTTGGTTACTTCTCAATGACATCTGATCGTTATGTCCCCAAAAATCATCAATTGGCTCCTGTGATATGCCGTGTGCTGTGACACCTGCCATAGCGCCAGTCACTGAATGTTGATAGTCTGTCCAAGTGAGTGTAGGGGGGCGTGACTTAGCCATAGGTCAACTGTATCTTCCAGTGTACATACAAGCGGTGTGGAGAAGAGGGACCAAGTCTGAATCTTCAAATATGACCTCTTTGTAATCACCAACATTTGTAAGCTACTCTAATTTAATTCCATATTCCATACAACCCCAAAAATTTAAATTTAAGACATTTTAAGAATTTTTATGAAATACCACAGTGTAAGAAAAATCTGTTACAAGTAAACAGTAAATAGTCCTGTTTAAAAACATTACTTAAGTAAAAGTTACATAAGTATAATCAGGAAAAAGTACTTGAGACATTCACAGTGGAAGCACTTCATGCTAAGAAATGAGGCGGAGCTCATTTTGAACTAATGATTATGATCATTAAGGATGAATCTGCTATTTGTTTTAGATACTTAGCCATTTTTTGCGACATTAATTTGGTTTATATGACTCATAACTAAACAGGAAGAATGTGATTTGAACGTGCTCTTATGCAGAGTGAATTTTTTTTCAGCATCTTGTTCAAGGGCACACTGACAGGACAACAGTCAGCTGTTGCTGTGATAACACCTGTGAACTGTTGGCAGCAGCAGAGTCTGACTGACCAGCTGCTGCCACCATTCAGCCAACACACAGTGTCGACTCAGCATCATTTACGAGGTGAGTGGATCAGCAGGATGGCGGTGTCGAGGGAAATGTTATACTGTTAACAGAGATAAAACACACCTTTCTCCACGGCGGTGAGGTAGGCCCTCTCCTCTGCAGACAGCTCCACCTCAGCCCGGACGATCTGAAGCGGGATGCGGTCGCGGTATGGCGAGTATGTCGCCTAAACAAACACAAACAATAAGAACACAAAACACTTTAAAATACAGAGAATCATGTCTGTTAAAATACAAAAATTCTATTATGGCCTTGTGGTTGTGTGCTTCCACAAACCAGTCAGGTTGCAGTTACAGTTTTCATACATGTCTGTGCAAACATAGATGCTTTACACACCTTCCCCCGACAGCACAGAAGATCTATACAATGAGCACAGTTTAAAAATGGACACGCAAGATCAGTGTCACCAATTCAGTATCTGAGTATCTGAAGTATCTGTTAGACATTTGTGTGAAATTTGTGAAAATCAGAGTTTGAATTCTTGAGATATCTCCAAACAATGCTTTGTGAGGTCACAGTAACCTTGACCTTTGACCTTCAACCATGAAATTCTGATCAGTTCATTCTCGAGTCCAAGTGGAGGTTTTTGACAAATCAGAGAAAGCTCCACCAAGGCCTTGTTGAGATGATGTGCTTAAGAGAATGAGATGGATGCAAGGTCACAGTGATCTTGACCTTAAACCACCAAATTCTAATGAGTTCATTTTTGAGTCCAAGTGGATGTTTTTTTGCCAAATTTTAGAAAAATGCCTCAAGGTCTTCTTGAGGTATTGCATTTACAAAAATGAGACTGACGCAAGGTCACAGTGACCTTGACCATCAAAATCTAATCAGTTCATTGCTGAGTCAAAGAGTCATTTGTGCCAAATTTGAAGAAATTTCCTGAAGCTGTTCTTGAGATATTGCCTTCACAAGAATGAGATGGATGCAAGGTTACAGTGACCTTGACCTTGACCATCAAAATCTAATCCATTCATTGTTGAGTCCAAGAGTCATTTGTGCTTAATTTGAAGAAATTTCCATAAGCAGCTCTTGAGATATCACCTTCCCATGAATGAGGTAGACAAGGTCACAGTTACCTTGACCTTTAACTGCCAAAATCTAATGAGTTCACTATTGAGTCCAAGTGGATGTTTGTGCCAAATTTGAAAGTCCCTCAAGGTGTTTTTCACAAGAATGAAACAGACTAGGTCACAGTGACCTTCGACCACCAAATTCCGATCAGTTCATCCTTGAAACATTTGTGACAAATTTGTGACAAATTCGAAAAAAATTTCTCAAGGCATCTTTAAGATATTGTATTCTCAAGAATGGGATGGATACATAGATCTATGAATAGACAGACAGATGGACAACTTGGAAACATAATGCCTCAAGCCACAACTATCGCCTGCGCTGAGGGCTAAAACATAATCTTAGCTACTGAAGTCAGATTTTTTTCCTTGTTCACTGTTAAAGCACAATAGTAGGTGTCACTTTTTCCACAAATATTGACATGAAGCTAAACTAGTATGATACAGGGATATCGGCACGTCATCGGTATTGGCTAGCAGTGCGGGAAAAAAACGATACAGCATAGTATCGCGATATTTTTGTATGGCAATATCGTATCAACATATGGTATCAAGGTGAGATGAACAGACTGAAAACTTTATCTTATTAGGTAAGACAGATGTTCACACATTTTCCTTTGGGACATAATATAGAGCTGAGAAAAGGTAATAAATCGCAATATATTTTATCGCAATACTCACAACATATCTAAAATTGCAATACTATTGATATATCATAAAAAAAATCCAATATCCTGCATCCCTAGTATGACGCCATAAAAACAAGGCTTTCCTGCAGCTTCAGTGATTTATTAAAAGCTACTGACAGACTTGTTGTATATGTGTAGACTGTCACTATGAAGTCTGGAAACTTCTTTCAGTCTAAATCCTGAGAAAATAGTTCGATGTGACTTCTGTGATGACAGTTACGGAGCGTCTCCGCTCGTGTCAGCAGTTATTATTACACTTTTATTAAATATTACATCAAGTTTCAGGGGAAATTAACGACTGAGGTGGTTGTTTGTACTGTCATCTGGAAGCTACATTAATAACAAGAGGAGATGCGTCAGGATCTGTGTGATTCAGCTCAGCGGGTGACGATGATTGATCAATCACATGGTGATTAGTCAGAGCAGCGATGTCAGAACAAAAAGGAAAGCCTTCAGAGTTTTTAAACGCCTCAGTCAGCCCCAATTAGGCAGGAATCTGTGGGGGAAAACTCATCATTCGGACATACGTCTTATCCATCTGCATTGATTTAACTTTATTTAAACTGTATTAACCGGATCTGTTGAATCAGTGACTCTGTGTCAGTGACTGTGAGCAGACAGGGAGTGGCGTTAAAGACACAGACTGACATTGCCGTCCCCAGAGCCATGTGGCTAAAACTGTAAATATTTGATTCATGGCTGTTTGGTTTGGGGCTTAAACGGGCCTACAAGTCAAATAAATCAGCTGTTTGTTCATTTGCAAAAATCCTCTTTCATATCTGCAGTTTTCATGCAGTGGTGGAGATTTTATTTTATTAGTCAACCTTTCAAAACAGAGTCAACAACATCCATCATTAAGTTACAGCAGAACGAGACACATGAAACAGACTGCTGATGAAAATATAAATTTGGTGTTGAATTAACCTTCAAGTTAAAATGAAAAGCATCAGTGGTGGGAGGTGATTCACTCATGGATGATTTCATCAGTCAGCTGTCAGCACTGACGGACATTTTTGCCTCTGTGTTTAATCTGGTACATCTATCTTTGTGGGGACCAACAGACCGAATTACAAATTTCACTTCCAGTTAGAAAACCTGCAATTGATTACAACCTTGGAGATGTTTAATCTTTTGAATCCTGAGCAAATTAGCATGAGAAGACGGCAGCAAGCTATCAAAGAAGAAATTACCCAAAAAATTTGGCAGGAAATTAGTAAAAAGAGAAAATTAAAAACAAATTAGTTAAAAAAAAGGGGAAAAAATGACCTGAAAAGAGTGCTTGAAATTTTAGTAATTCTGTATCATAATTTTTTAAAAAATGTAATAATAATAATTATTATTATAAATATATATTATTCCTTAGCTTTTTATCTGTTTTTTGTTTTATTTATTTTTTTTTTTATAATTTTCTAAATGTATTTTTTGTTGTTAGCTCTTTGTAGGGCATCTCTTACCAAGTTGCTCACTGCCTTTTTCAGAGTGAAATCGCACCAATTAGTTCAGGGTTCAAAGGTTTAAATACTTGTAAAAGGCATCTGAAAGCAGCACAAGACAGGTGATGTCGCTCCAGGTTTCAAACATTGAAACAAACACCTACCTGACGTTTCAGCTGTGTTTATTTAATGTACACTTTAATGTGCTTTGGTATCATGGTTTATAAACCAAATCTATAGCCACAGGGACTTCATGTCAATCACAACATTGTGTGAATGTGTTTGTGTTTGACTCACCTTCTTGTAGTACAACTGTGTCATGGGATTCATCTGGCCAGTCTGGAAGAAAGACAGAAAGAAAGAAGTGAGAGGTACTAAGGAAGAACAGGAAGAGGAATATCAGCAACACTGCAACACATAAAAGCAAAAGAAGAAAAAAAACTCACAAGAAAGAAATATAGATATTGTTCACTTTAAACATCTCACAAAGTCACGAGAAAGAAAGAAAAATGCTGTGTTTAAACACAACAAAATAATTCAAGATTTGCTCCAATGCCAGCACTCCTTCTCTGAGTCATAACCCAGTCAATCCTGAACAAACAACCACAAATCTGCTCACAATCCCGTCCACCTCTGACTCAGATAGCTTTAGTGCCCCATTTTGAAGCACTATCCATTTTGAGGTGGTGAAACGTTAATGTTTTGTCGTGTAACTGTCCTGCCTTTTTATTTTATTTTCTGTTGGCTTGGCTGACAGACAGACAGCTAGCCATGTTAATATGCAGAAACCTAGCACCCACTATCCATCCTCCGGTCTCCACTGGTTAGCTAACGTGAGCCTTGGTCACTCAGTGTCATGAAGGAGCTAGCTAGCAGCACCGATCATTTACAGAAGTCACCAGGTTGCCCCTTGCGAGTAAGCAGAGTCATTTTGAGCTGTAAACCCCCTTTAGCATTGTTAACTATGTTAGCGCCACTAGCCGTGTTGTCACTGCTAATGGTGCTAACAGAACTAACAGTGAGCTTAAGGGGATTTATGGCCCAAAATGGTGCCGCTTGCTTACCAGGCAACCTGGGGGGAGACTGAAAGGTGAGCACAATGTTTCCACAGCAAAGCTGTCGGGTGGAGACTGCGTTACTAGCGGTGATTGCCAAACAAGTGGTGTGCAGCATGGTAAAATGAAGAGTAGCAGAATTAACCGGCTGACATTCGTAACCACTCCAAGATATTCGCAAGTGTTAACTGATTAACATTTGAGCGCTGATATTCCTAATCCTAGCGCAATGCAAGTGTGTAGTAAGCATTTCAAAACCTCAAAGTCAAAATGTCCTCATAAAAACAATGTCCCTGTAAGTCAGGATAATCACATGACCTTCTGTGGATTATACAGACTACACTGTACAGTGTTTCTGAAAAAGCGCATTGCTGTTGAGTTTTTTATCTTCCTTTTTTTCAAATGTTATTTTCCAGTGCTGTGAGTACACAAACAAACTCCCACTGGTTGAAATCCCAGCAGCGAACATCTCAGAATCATGGCAAATGAAACCCAAACTGTCTGCATGACTAGATAGATACCACTATAGGGTGAGCAGGAAACTTTTTTTTTTTTTTTTATGTCAGTAAAGCTTAAAATTTAGACAAGTGAACTGTGAACGTCCTTATCTGTGTTGCTGCATGATTACACAGAGGAATGATAAACAACAATAATGAATTTTCGCTCAAATCTGAGGTGGGCCTGAGTAAAATCTTAATATAACATTTCCAGAGTTCTTAAAGTAAACTTAAAGACTGCATATTTTTACTTGACTAAAGACCAGTAAGAACGCAGTCTGACATTTGAAGACTCGCAGAGAACCAGCAGACAGCAGGAGCACAGTAAGTGTACTTCCAGCACAGATAAAACCCTGCAGCCTGAACCTGAACTGACACAGTGCGAGACAGTGATGGACGGGTGGACAGTTGAAGCAGTGCAGATTAGTGACTCTACATACATTCAGCACAATATACAGCATACAGACCAAGGATAAGCCTCATCCCACAGTGTAAGACGCTCTAGTCTTGTTAATACATGTAATCCCCATGAACCGCTGCCTCCTGGAGAATGTTTAGAAGCTCTGCCTGTTTGCACCTTTGTGTTTATTTGTGTAGGTTTTATCATGTCGACTTATTGCACTGTAATTGCCCCACGTTTGTTTATTTTGGGAGTAAGCGTTGTAGACAGATGATGCATTTTGACTGCTTTACATTTACCTACGCAGTGTGGGATTAATTTTCCAGCAGTGGGGAGCCGACAGTGTGAATCCAAATGAAATCAATAGTAGCGTAGGGTAGGAGAAAAGTTAATAGCACTTATTACAAAGGTTAGCAACACCTTCTTTAAATACTACTGATACAAACGTTAATAATGTAGATATTCTGAAGTCTGCTACTTCAAATATCAGAATATTAAACAGTTTACGAATTGAACTGTCAAAGCAATATTTGCATCAATGGTAAAAAGACACTAAAAGGTTTGATTATATTCTTTTACACGATGCCTCTGTTTGTGAGCAGACCGCTGGCTGCTCACCATGCACAAAATCACGCTGATGATGACAAATATGCCACACACACAGTCACAGATGTGGGTTAGGATTCGGTCTGACACTGTAAATTGAATCTATTATTGCAGCTGTGATACAGATCTGTTTTTCAACAGGGCTGCTCGAGGAGCGGGAAGCAGAGACCATACATAGACCACCAAATACACATCCACAGTCAGTCACGTATAACGTGGCCTGGAATTTCAACCAAGCTGTTGTATCATCATGCAACACTGCGGTAAAGATGGACAAACAACCTTGCTGTAGTGATGGGCAAAGCAGTTCTTTAGATGTTACTGAATCACTAGAATCAGTTCATTAAAAAGATTTGTTCAAAAGATTCGTGATTGTGTTCATGTGGCTTGACTCCTGGCTACATTAGCCGTTAGCTTGGAGAAAACAGTCCTTATGAAAGTGTATTGCTGAGAGGAAATGATCTGAATCACTCAGGGATCGGGGTTATGTCGTTCACTTAGTGATTCGTTCACCGAGGGATTCATTCACGGAGTGATTCGTCACGCGGAAGGTAGTCCCTCCCTGCACCCTGGCTGCCTCACGACTCACGAGTGATTCATCGTTTGCACGGACCGAATTGGCAGTTCCACTCCCGGCCTGCACGCTCGCTGCTGAGCTCAACTGAACTGAGAAATGAACGAATCAGTTCTGGAAGTGATTCAGTTCAGTACGTTCACTCAACAGATTCATTCTTTTGAACGATTCGTTCGCAAACGACACAACACTACCCTGCTGCTAATTAATGAAGGGGGCATTAGAGCTGACCTTACATTTTTGGTAATTTGGATCTTAATACTGCACCTGAAATAACGAAGAACTAGAATCACTGCCATGTGGTTGTATGCCTCCATGAACCAAATAAGTTGCACTTACAGTTACAGACATGCATGTCTGTGAAAGACATGCATGTCTGTGAAAACATGGATACATGGCACAAGGTGAACAACCAAGAGTGTCACCAGTTCAGTATGTGACCAAACGTCTCCCCTTGTGTTTCTGAAATATGATGCTGAGTCACGGCCAGAAGTGTTTTTGCAGAACATGATGATGTCACAGTGAAGTTGACCTTTGACCTTTTTTGATATAAAATGTCACCACTTCATTCTTTTATCCTGTTAGACATTTGTGTGAAATTTTGTCTTTGTTAGCATATGCATTCTTGAGTTATGGCCAAAATGTATTATGTGAGGTCGCAGTGACCTTGACCTTTGACTACCAGATTCTAATCAGTTCATTCTTAAGTCAAAGTGGATGTTAATGCCAGATTTGAAAAAAAATCCCTCACAGTGTCCTTGAAATATCTCGTTCACAAGAAAGAGATAGATGAGGCCACAGTGACCTTGACCTTGACCCTTGACCACGAAAATCTAGTCACTTTGTCTTTGAGTCCAATTGGAAGTTTGTGCCAAATTTGAAGAAATTCCCTCTAGGAGTTCTTGAGATATCACATTCACAAAAATAATGTCACGGTGACCTTGACCTTTACCCGTGACCACATGTATGGCGGGATAGACAGACAATTCAGAAACACAATGCCTCCGGCCATGGAGGCACAAAAACACTGCAACTTAAGCCAACACGTGCAACATACAGTGTATACACAGCATAAATGAACACGCTGGAAACACAGAAAACACAAGCAGACAGTGAAAATGTGCAAGTCATACACAACAAAATGGCTCAAAGTTACAATGCAACAAAAGTTTCCAGCAGACTCTAAAAACAAGGTGACGCACTCATTAATCCTTTGGTGTTGGAAAATGAACACCATTTTAGTTTTAACATTCTGGGGGCCAGACTCTGATATCACTCGAGATACCAACCTGTCATTATTCTTGTGATTTATCTAACTGCATTTGCTTCCTTTAAAGTTGCACTATGTTAAAGGCAGATCCATCAGCATTTTTTGTGGGTTATATATATTATGCGCTTGATATCCTACTGTGTCTGCTGCTGGTGTTTCAGGACACCACAAGCAACAATGGGATGTCAACAAAAGCACGTGGTTAGACTAAAGGGTAGTTCACATTAGACGATTTTCACCCTGATTTTGCGTCGCGGAGACCATTGTAATCTTTTGGGTGTTCATACCTAGTGACATGTGTTTCCGTCAGCGGGAGTGTCGCCAACTGCGTTACGACCTGTGTGTGCACACCACAAGATTTCTCCACCGAGCCCTCACCGACAGAGCCCCAGATAACGCAGTGACGTCACCAAACTACGTTTTTTAACTTGGAGACAACACTTAACTTATTACGGATATATATTGAGGAAGGTGACGTTTAGAGGGCAAGCCCAAATAAGCAACTCCACTTTAGAAACAAGCCCAAAGTCGCGGCTAATAAGCAGACCTGGCAACCCTGTGGCTTCTCCTCCTCACATTTCTTTCGTCCTCCTGAGTGCTGACATGGGACATATCCCACCTCTCATTGGCTGAGGCTCTTTGTCAGTCGTGTCAGACTTCTCCAGTTTTCTAGCACGCCAGATATCCAGTCCCAGTCGCAGATGAGGGGGCGACTTGCTCATAGGCTACATGAGGACTCGTCATGGCAGACTATCTGCCAACTCACCTCCAACCCAAGTTGGCTCTCAAGATCCTCTGCAACGTCAAAATCGTGGTGAAAATGGTGTAATGTGAACGCGGCTTGAGGCAACAAAAGCGCGTGGCTATCATGGTGGGATGTCAACAAAACCATGTGGATAGTAGGGTTGGGTACCGTTCATAATTGAACCGATACAGTACCGTTATCTGGAATTTGGTACCTGTACCAAACGGTACCTTATTTCGGTACTTTTTAAAGTCTAAACTTCTCAGTTTCAACATTTTATTGAGAACATTTAGGAACAGTGCTGCACGTTAACGTTTGTCTGCACATTTTTTTTTACCGACGTGAATCGGTACCAAGTACAAAAAGTACCGAGTTTCGGTACCCAACTCTAGTGGATAGGTTAAGAAAGTAACTTAATGGTTTGGATCAACATTCATACAGGAAGTAAGGTCAAAGTCTGGGGTTTGCTGCAGCCTTCCACCAGCTCGTATATTACGTTGTTACTGACAGTGCTTCCAACTGACGCTGTTCTACGGTATATCATGCAGGAGCTAGCGGTGCCATCTGGATGACCGGTGGCGTATCATAACACTGCAAAAGGTTCCGTCTGGCCGCATTACAAACTGATGACACCTGGCAGTGTAGCATACCACCATGAAAGGTGGCTTGTGCCGTCGGCGTCTGGGTCCGAAATCACAGACAAAGCAGCAGTATTTGATGACTTCAGAATGAGAACTAAGGCAGCGTCCACAGCAGTACAATGCTGGTAAATAATCAGACAGGATTAGATAATAAGATAAATAATAGGCAAGGACACCACCAAGGTCAGACATTTATGGATATTTGTTGAGACTGTTAGAAAGTGGCTAAACTAATCATGCGACAAAATGCATCAGGATCTGCCTCCTTCAGCAAACGACTGTTAGGATCATTACAAATGTGCTCTGTATTTTTGTTTCTGATCACAGACTGTGAATCTAAACCCTTCAGTTGTCTGAGGAGTATATGCACAAATCACATGTAGCCAAATGAGTTCCCCCGCTGCTTCCTTACAGTCAAAAAGCTTTAATGAAGCTGAAAAGAACAAGAAATCTTCAGCTGTGACACTCGGCCCCCAGCTGAAGTGTTGTTGGTATTTAAAATCTGCGTCCTCGTCAAGAACCCTAAACCTTTAAAATACTCAAAAGGCCACAAACACACTGCAGCTAAACACACTTGTGGCTCCTCATCCTGTCAAGTTCAAACACAGTTGGCTTGTAAAGAAGAGTGACAAATCACTGGCAGAGAGATACAGATCCTGAATCCTAAATCTGAGCGTGCACCCACTAAGCCCGCTGAAACAGAAATCCCTATCTCTGCTGGCAGATAGCGGAGGGCTGACACGGTCACAAGCGGCAGATTTATTGGCCTTAAAGTGATGCAGAATGTTTTGCTCTGCTGACACTGTTGTTGCTTTAAAGTATTGTGTTTGTGAGAAGAGAAAGAAGATGTCTCTGCTGTCAGTGGACCCTTTATCAACAGCTGACAGATAAATTAATGCCTCCAGTTACCAGCTTTGTCAAGTGGACTGAAAGTACTGACTCCGCTGGCAGTTTCCATGGTGCTTTGGAGTATAAATGTTACCAGGGGTTATTTACAGTTACTGCGAGACTGACAGTCATCCCCCCCAAAAACTGAATTTATGTGGATACTTTTACTCGATGTACTTTAATTTATTTCAGCAATAATGAGGCTGATTAAACTCTATTAGCCACAGAGGAAGAGGCAGGAGGAAACACTGTGACCTCGGCATCTTGTATGTGTTTGACCTTTTTGTAATGAGTCACTGTTTGCCATTTTAATTCTGCTGATTTATTTGCAGTGAATTAATTCAACATCCAGGAAGACCTTCAGTGACCACAACAGGACCGGACTGGTTTGGGACTCAAGTGACGTGAACTGATCTGAGCTGAGTTTACTGAACCAGACGAGATTAGATTGGACTGTAACAAACTGAGAAATGACTTGATCTGGAGTTAACTGTGTTATTTAATCTATCTGGGAGCTGCCAAGTAGAGTTCCGGTAATCAGCTGGTAGGATGAAAGAGAGGTGCAGCTCAGCTGCCAGAAGAAAATGTTGGCATTGTACATTTCTGCAAACCAAGGATGTGTTACATTTGTACGTTTTATAGGTATAACAGCAACATTTCTACAGAGCCATTGTGTGTGAGCTGACTGTCATCTGGAGGTGGAGGGGATGGTGGATGGCGTGACACCTCAGTGAGACCCCTGCCAAGCTTCAGACCACTGCTAGAGACCAATAAAATCTGTTGTTTTTCAGCATGTCAACGCAATTTCAGCCACTTTTTAGCCATCAAACATGGGTGCTTTTTATTGCCCCATTGCTGTATTTCCACAGGGGTTAATGCCACAAACAGCTGTTGTTTTCTACCAAGACATCGCTACATTTCAAGCTGGGATGGTGCTACTGAAAAACCCTGTTTCCACCAAACACTTTCGGTATGGTACCTCTGGAACCAAAAGCAACCCTTCAGACATGGTACATAGACCCTTGTGTTTCCACTGCAAACAGTAAACTGAAATGTGGGCGGGGTTGTTGTCACACTGTATCTGCAACTCGTTTATCATCCACAGAATGAGGCTGCACACCGACATTTTCAGAACAAAGTAATTTTTAAAGGGATATTTAAACATAGCAGCTTTGTGCATTTAGTCCTTCTCAGGCAAGCTCAGGGGTTTAGTGTTGCTGTAGCCCACAGGAACAACACTCCACAATGCTTTTTTTCTCCAAGTGAGGATTAGAATATATGCAAAAGCAGCCACAACTCAGCCCTGAGCAGAGTGACCGTCCTCTACTGACCAATCAGACTGCAGTGTTCACAGCTCCACCTTTTGGTACCACATCTGTGTGCTAGGTACCCCAACAGAGGGGGGGACCAAACATGGAGGTAGTACGGAGTGGTCCCAGTGGTACCATCCACAACTTTTCACAGTGGAAACAGGAAAAAAAGCGTACCGAACTGAACTGTACCGTACTGCTCGGTGGAAACGTGGCTAAAGGGACTGGCTTTTACTAAATCATTGCTGTGTTTCCAGGTGGGATTGTGTTTCCAATTTCAGCCAAAACACAATCTTTTCCTAACCATAACCAAGTGTTTTTTGTGCCTAAACCTAACCCACACAGCATTATTGAAGACAACGATGAAGATATACTTCTTTTAAATTCCATTTTTTCACTCTGTTGTCATAGACACACAGGCCCGAAATACACACACATGCAAAAACAGGACCTGTCTGCATCACTGAAATTAAAAAGACCTCTTCGCTTTGTGTTATGTGTTGTGATTTGATCATAACGTTGCATGGAAAAATTCAGATCACTAATGAATGAAAAGCTTTTCCTTTAGTTATGAAGACAAATAATTGTTATTCTAACATATATTTTAAATGCATATGATGATGATGGAGAATGCGCGCATAAGAAGGACATTTATATGACAAGCATCTAAAATTCTCCGTAATATTCAGCAGACCCATCTGAACTGAAATGAGTCAGAATAAACATCCGTAACAGCCACAGTGACCCTGCTAAAATGTCTTATGTAAAGCTTTTAAACCAGAAGAATATGTGGAACTTCAGATGCTAAACGCTCCCCCATGTTCATTAGCTGCTCTCTAACGATGTCTGCCTGCAGTTTTTTTAAAGCTTTTAAACCAGAAGAGTGAAGTTGTGGGCCTTCAGATGGACAATGAGCTGAAACGTACAGTAAAGCTCTATACGTGGCAAAGGCGAGGTTAGCTGCAGATTCAGCTGATCATTCTCTGCAGGTTCATCACTACAGAAACATCTTTCACACTGTCATCAAAACAATATCAGTATAGCTGTTTTCTTAGTCTAAACCATCACCAGTCCTTTGTTTTGTAAGACCACTATCCACTTGCATCACCTCCATATAAATTCTGTGTGGTACAAGAAACAAAGCACTTCCTGGACAAGCAAAAATGTGCAGACCAACATAATTCCGGCAGCATTTTGTTACCAAAATAAAGCCATTTAGTAATAAACACAATAGACGTATTCATTTTTTTAGAGAAACAGGGTTTTAAAACAACAAAGCCAATGCTGAGAAACAGAGAAACAGGTCAGCACAACAAAACAAATAGTGTAGCACTAATGTACTAAATACAAACAGCAGCAGCTACAACATGGATCGAGCAGAAATTCATTCAAATCACCAGAAATATTGTTGCCATTTCTGCAAAAACAACCACTTTTCATGGCATTATGCCCAATGGAAAAACATAGATAACACCCACATTTTGGAGCCTAAAATCATCTGGAAATATATCAACAAATCATTACAAAATACCCATGTTCGGTGCCTAAAAAACAACTACAAAAACAGTGACAGGTTTCTATAAAACACCCACATCTCGGGGCTAAAATGCAGCTGGAAACACATTGACAGGTCACTACAAAACACCTACGTCTGGTGCCTAAAAAGCCATTGAAAACACACCGACACGTTGCTACAAAACACAGACTCTTGGTGCCTTAAAAGCAGCTGGAACCACAGTGGAAGATTGCTACAAAACATTTACATCTAAGGACTAAAAAGCAGCTGGAAATACACTGATGGGTTGCAACAAAACACCCACGCTTGGTGCCTAAAAAGCAGCTAGATATATACCAACTAGTCGCCACTAAAACACCCATGTTTGCAGCCTTAAAAGCATCTGGAAACAAACCAACAGGTCCCTATAAAACAACAAAACCAATGTTTGGTGCCTAAAATGCAGCCAGAAACATGGTCATGGGTCACGACAAAACACCCACGTTTGGTGCCCAAAAAACAACTAGAAACACAGTGACAGGTTTCTACAAAACACCCACATCTAGGGCCTAAAAAGCAGCTGGAAACACACTGACAGGTCGCTACAAAACACCTACATTTGGTACCCAAAAAGTGACTAAAAACACATTGACAAGTCGCTACAAACATCTACGTCTGGTGCCTGAAAAGCCATTGAAAACACACCGACAGATTGCTACAAAACACGGACCTTATGGTGCCTTAAAAGCAGCTGCAACCACGGTGAAAGATTGCTACAAAACATTTACATCTCGGGGCTAAAAAGCAGCTGGAAATACAGTGACAGATTGCTACAAATCACTTACATCTAAGGGCTAAAAAGCAGCTGGAAATACACTGATGGGTTGCTACAAAACACCTGTTTGGTGCCCAAAAAGTGACTAAAAACACACTGACAGGTCGCTACAAACACCCACATTTGATTCCTAAAAATCAACTGGAAATATATCAACAAATCACTACAGAATACCCATGTTTGGTGCCTAAAAAACAACTACAGTGACAGGTTTCTACAAAACACCCACATCTAGGGGCTAAAAAGCAGCTGGAAACACATTGACAGGTTGCAACAAAACACCTATGTCTGGTGCCTAATAGGCCATTGAAAACACACCAACAGGTTGCTACAAAACACAGACTCTTGGTGCCTTAAAAGCAGCTGGAACCACAGTGACAGATTGCTACAAAATACAAAGATCTAGGGACTAAAAAGCAGCTGGAAACACACTGATGGGTTGCTACAAAACACCCATGTTTGATGCCTATAAAGGAGCTAGAAATATACCAACTAGTTGCTACAAAACACCCATGTTTGCAGCCTTAAAAGCTTCTGGAAACTCACTGACAACTAGCTGAAAAGAACACATGTTAAAAGTTGCTGGAAACACACTGACAGGTGGCTACAAAACACCTACATTCGTAGCCTAAAAATCCGCTGGAAGCACAGTAATGTCTCACTATCAAACAACCTGTTTGCTGTTTGTTGGACTCTAACAGCAGTCTGCAGTGGTATGCAGCTGAGCAGGCGTCTGTGATGTCTCAGCTATGTGACATGCCATCAATCATCCCCTCCACCTGCCGATGACAAAATCAGCTTATATACATTGCCACTTTAGAAAGCTTGATATGGTAACAGAAACACACACTGCCAACATTTTCTTCTGGCGACTGAGCTGAGAGATGAGAAAGTTTTTTCTTTGACACAGTGTTATAACAAGTCAGGTCAAGTCAAGATGAGCTGATTGAAATCTATATTTGGTCATGTTTTTTTTAAACAAATTACTTTTCTCACCAACTTAAGGGAAAATGTGTTGTTAGTAATTCTTAAAACATATTTCATATAAATGTTTGTACATTGATATACATTTATTTTCTATTCCCACATACATGTTTTTATTAATGTGCTGCATTTTTCTTGTTTGTCTTGCGGGCTGTTTTGACAAATCATGTGTAAAACCCTTCACGGCTGTTGTGACAGCTAAGCAGTGCAACAAATGATATTTTCATGCATCCCAGTACATGTGTTTTGCTCCGGGAGGTCGCTGTGTGCCAGCAGAGCATCCAAAACCGTTAAAATCTCACAAAAAAAAAGTGATTTTCTGACCACACTAGGAAACACTTCCTGTATAGGACTAGTGAATGGAAGCAAATTTAGACCTGCTGAAAGCTGCAGTGCTCTTACTGCCCCTTTGCTAATTAGTTTTTTTTCCTAGTAAGAAAATCGCACAGAGCTGCTGAGTCTGCTGCAGAGGAACAGCAGTTTGTTGCACTTCCTGTTAGTTAGGATAAAATGAAGCAGTGCTATTCCTCAGTCTGACCTTTGGGCTCTGCACATGTATTTTTGGGGTCAAAATAAACAATTGGAGCGGTCTCAATTCCTGCAAAAGATAACTTCATTTAACCCTGATTTATCTGAGGGGCAAGCCTCGCTGAAGGTGTGAGACTGTTGCTGGAAAATAAATACATCCTGCACTGGACTCTACATTAGTGATTGAGATCTGCACACGCCTGCAGGTTATGCTGCTGAGAGTCTGTTGCTGCCTAAATTATGTGGATGAGATTAAATTATGTGGATGAGATTAATCCTGCAGTGGCGGATGTGCAGTGGCTGGAATGCCGATGCGTTTAAGATCTGCATAGTGAGGCAGAATTTATGCTGACGGCTTTACAATGCTCCACTGACTGTGGTACAGCAATGCAGATAAACTCCCCTGCTTGGCTCCTATCTCACGCCATCGCTCCTTCTTTCCCTTTTTCCCCACAAGTTTTTTAGGACTCTCTCGTCCACCAGGAATTTCAAAATCCTTCTTTTTCTGCCACATCCATCAGTAATTTCCTGTTCCTCTGTAGCCCTTACCTTCATTTCCCTCCTGTCTGAACACTGTGTCCCTTTTTAACTCCCCTGATCTCCCCTCATCTCCCGCCTGCATTCACACCTGCATTTTGAGCATGTAGCTATTTGTAGCCGCACAATATTTCCCTCTTTCTTCTTATCTTTCCTCCCCGGCCTGAACATCCTCATCTTTCACTCTCTGCGTCTTTCAGATTTTCTGCTCTATTTTCTGTCTCTTGTCTCCATCCTTGGGAAGAAGAAGAAGTTAAAAAAAAAAACTCCATTTTGAACTCCCCTCATAATTCTTATCTTTCCCCTCTTTCCGTCTCATTGCCTTCTCTTGCTGCTCCTGTCTTGTTTTCCCCTCGGCTGCAGTAGAAACAATTCTCCTCGACTCTCCACATCTGTCCCTCTCTCTTCTCCTCCTGCATCTTTTAAACAGTGGTGTTTGTTTACAGTCAGTGTGGAGTATCTGAAACCTCATCATCATACTGAGTTCGCCCCTTTTTGCACAAATCCTCATTTGAATTTTCTTAAAAAAGAACAAATCCTACTTTACCAAACATAATATGTGACTAACAAATGGAGCACAAAGCTTTCAAAATAAACCCACTGGCAGCATAGTGCCCTGTCATTTGCATAGCAAACACTAGATGCATTATAGACAGAAGTAAGGTAGCAGACAGGAAGTGCTGATAAGAACATGTCGACTGTTTTTCTGGCGCGCTGTTGGAAGTCAGTTCAGGGAAATGGGACATAAACTGATGCAGCACGGCAGCAATCTGCAATGATGCTGCTCGCTGCCAGCAGCGTGTCACACAAACAGAAACACAATAGTGGCACGACAGGCTGCCATTCACTCTGACTCCAAAAGGCAGCCTGGTGCCACCCCCCCAGCGATTCTAATCTCTCACCTGAGAAGGTAAGAAAGGGTCAACTCTATGCCAATTCCCTCCATCGTGAGGGAGCAGCAACCCACAGACAACCAATCATGCGGAAACACAGCTGTTAGCTCCAACTCAGCTATGTAAAAGCCTTCCAGCGAATGTGGAAAAGGCCGATCGTCGCAGTGCACAGCTCCCCTGTTCATCTTAACGAGGTGCTGGGGTTTGTAATGGCCCTGGAAATGAACTACTTTGTTGTTCGCTGGTATGGCAGCAATGGGAGAAAATCAATGTCCAATCACAGCTGAGTATGCCAGTCACAAAACACAACATTCCTCCAATCTTCTCTTGCGCGCCTGCTACTTTGAGTCTGTGTGTGTGAAGGCAGGAATATCTATACAGTGGGCAAACATGCACGTAACCTGCATTCATGGGGTGTCGAAATAATTGGGAAAACGAGTTCTTGACAGTGAAAATGCTTGTAAACACCCCCTAAAACTGCAACAACAACACGGAAAGTCAGCAACAATTTGGGTGCACAAGTTGCTGAGCTGCTCACATGTAATTTCTAATATGGTATTAGGTTTTAACTATTAGTTGCTGTCCACGTAAAGTGGCTAAGACTAGCTAGAAAAGGTAAAGCAACATTTCAACATAGTCTTGGGGGATGAACTGGTGTAGCAACAAGTCTGGGACAAAATCAGTTTGTAATATAAAGCCTCAAACTGCTGTCAGAAGAATGGAACCATCCAAGAAGCACATGAATGGAGCATTAAATACACATACCAGGGGTGGAGCCCGATACTGTCAACATTCAGGGCTCAACCCCAATGTTGGGGATCTGGGGACGCTCCTCCTATGTCATTTGAAGTTTTCGATGTACTGGTCCATGTATGTCCCGACCCTCACCTATGGTCATGAGCTTTGGGTGGTGACCGAAAGAATGAAGTCGCGGATACAAGCAGCCAAGATGATATTCCTTTAAAGGGTGGCTGGGCTCTTGTTGGGAGGAGTACGAGCTTGCCGAACTGGAATTGAGTCAGGACAATCCAGGAATAAAGCCTTGGTGCAAAAAGGGTTGAATGCAGGTATCCTTTAACTGAAGACAATTCGATACGACTTGCTACATGGCAGTTTTGATCAATACCCTAAAGGTATGGAGTACCCATACCCTGCCCTAATAGGTAGGGTAGGAATTTGGTGTAAGGGTGCTTTCAGACCTAGAGTTGTCTTGCTTTGGTTCGTGTTCTCACGGCAGCATTTACCAGATCAAATGCCTTGTGAGAGAAAGCTGCTCTTGATTGGTCAGAATTTCCATATGGGAAAAAATCCAGGAAGTAAAGCAAACGTTGAAGAAGAGTACACTTGCAAGATAAATGTGACACTTTCTAATGTCACAATAACTGCACAGGTTGATTTTAGCGCTGCTCATCGTGGACTATATTGCTGTCATTGTTCATTTTAGTCAAACCATACAGTTTGAAAACAAGACGCATGTTTAGCTCTAACTTCACAACAAGGACCAAGCAATGCTAAGTCAATAGCCTGAACTGAATATCAGACCAGAACAGAAGAACATTTAAAAGCATTGGTTCAGGTCTTTTGAGAAACAGTTTCCAGAAGCCACCCTGTCTGCTCCGCCCCTGACACACACGAGTAAAGATTTTGAGCACAATGTACAACGAAGGTCCTGTTTTCACCTCCAAACCTCAGAACACTCTGTGGCCAGCTGATGTAACTTTCTAACCAATATTTATGGTTGCATTTTAGCACGTTTGCCAATCTCTCGTCTCGTATTGGCAGAGGTGTAACTCAACTTTACATCAAACGTCCATTCAAAGAGCAGCAACAGCAATCTGTAAATCATCTCTTGACAATCTACACAATGCTATAAATATCCCAAATTCACATTTCATGATTTCGTCTTCTAATACAGTTCAATTCATGAGAAATGTTGGTTATGAAGATTATATTATTAAGGTGAGCCTATTAAAAATATTTGGACAAATTCTAATGATGCAGCTGCAGGTAGAGAAAACAGCCTTTGTTTAAAGCGGCTGCAAGAAGAGAACATTCATCGCTCCTGTTTAAAGTGGCTGCAGGAGATTTTATGATACTTGTAGTAGCTGTTAAAGACTTTGATGCACTTGTCCCTGAGCGACTTAATGACCCGCCTGCTGCTCTGACGTCCTGCCAAACTCCCCTCAGATCCTCTAACTCTGTTCTTTAAGCCCAGCTTAAATCCAGGACTGACTTACGGCGAGGCTGTTTTCTCATCCTCACAGCCAGAAAACACAGGACAGCTTCAAACACAAGATCAACACTATTGTTAGGGGTTGCAGCTCAAAGTGAAGCCGCTTACTGAGACCGGAGTGTGGCCAAAATGTTTCCACAGCGATGTTGTCCCGCTAACAGTACAGTGTGAGCAGCAGTAAGATGTCGCTAGCTAGCTCACACTGGACCGCATGGTGTGTAGTGCAGAGCAGCAAAGGCTAACATAACCAGTCTGTTGTCATGCTCACTTTTCTTATTGGAATGAATAGACTAAGGGCCACGGGTCGTCTCCTAAAGGGGCGGGCAAGTGGTGAAACCCACAGATACAGGAAATGAACCTAAAGTGGGACAGCCTGGACAGACAGTAAACGTACTCAGATACTTTACGCCTCTGCATTTTGGGTTGTGTGTGTAACTTAAACAAGAAAAACTTTGATTCCTTGTATCTTTGTATCCGCACTCTTTTGTTAATGAAGCACGTATTGTCAGCGGCAGACATTATATATCCGTGTGAGGGCCAGACAGCAGCAGAAAACAGTGGAATAAGCAGAAAGTGTCCCTTCGTCTTCAGCCACTCAGCAATAAAGCTGCAGGCCTAATGAGAGAAAGTGCTGCGAGCAGAACTTAAGAGCCAAGCGGTTACTGCTTTTTATTATATGTGGGTGGTTCTCCCTCGCTCATCACTCATCCTTTCACATTTCTCCTCCTCCTTTCACATTTCTCCTCATTACTCCTTCTCCCTCTTTCTTCATGACTCTTTTCCCTCCATCTTTGACCTTTCTGTCTCCCTTCCTCCAGTCTGTTCACTGTCAACTGTCAACATCGTGCAGCTTCTACAATAATCAAGCTCAAAGGTTTCCATAAATGCACATAAGTAGGCTCCTCCAGTGCTCGGTGACACGATGAAACCTCTTCAATGCTTCGGGGTGCATACGGGAAAATGTGCCTTACATAAAACATTACTTTGGACATGTTTGTCCCTGTGAGGGGCAACAAGTCCTACAGATTAAACAGCAGAACACATTTGGAAATCCTTTGGGTGCTTTCACACCTGCCCTGTTTGGTTCTATTCAATCAAACTCAAGTTTGTGTGACCCGTAAGTGCAGTTCGTTTGGGCAGGTGCGAACACCGAAATCACACTTGGGTGCACACCAAAACAACCGGACCGAGACCTTCTTGAAGAGGTGGTCTTAGTCCGGTTACAAACTCTGGTGCAGTCTGGTCCCTTATACAGACCAAAGCAAGACAACTCTAGTCTGAAAGCACCCAACTCAGCTGTGAGGGCACAGAGAGTACACTGAAAGTTATCTTGTAATTCCTCTTCAAAGGAGGCAAGTGTTTTGGTGAATTTCAAATTGAATAACCTAATTATTAGCTCTACAAGGTAAAGGTGAGGCATTAATAACTGATATGCCATCACCCACAAACAACAAAATGGAACACCGCACTCATAGACAGGCCGGCCGCCCAACACACACTGCAACACACTGAAAATATCTCTGTCCAAGTCTGTTTCATTTTAGAAGCCCTTACTTTCACTGGTACCAGCGTCACAGCAGAGCTGCTGCTCTGCACTGCTGGAGACAAAACACACTCTCGGCTAGGGTTGCAAAGAGTCTGTAAATCTTTGGAAATGTTCCAATGGAAGTTAAGCTCAGGAACTGTACCTTTTAGTAGGGAACTTATTTTGAGAGATATGCACATAAAGTGAGAGACATGGAGAGAATATGAAAGCCTGAGAGGAAGAGTGTTTTTGGAGGGGGATTTATGGGAATGTTTTTTTTTTTTTTCTGAAACAGAAGTTCAATACAATGTTAAATGAGTCAGCTCATTTAGTTGAAATTCAACTCAACAGAATCTTTTTTTGTTACATTAAACACACATTAAACACACATTAAACATGGCTTATTAGAGACAATTTCAAACACAAGTACACAAATCAGCTTCACTATAACTCGCAGCATTCACAGACAACCACTTGTCTTTATCTAGACACATTTTCCCAAAAAATACAACATGCTAATGTTTTTAGCATGAGCCTATGGCATTTTACTTTGTAAAAATTAGCCTAGCAGCTAGCAAACTTTTTGTCTACTCATATGAAGCCAGGGACAACAGCAACATCTCTCCTTTAGAGCTCACAAGGTTCATTGACAAAACAACTGTCTTATAGTCTACTAAACACGTTTTCCAAACAAATACAACATGCTAACGTGTTTAGCATGAGCCTATGGTATTTTACTTTGTAAAAATTAGCCTAGCAGCTAGCAAACTTTTTGTCTACTCATATGAAGCCAGGGAAAACAGCAGCATCTCTCCTTTACAGCTCACAAGGTTCACCGACAAAACAACTGTCTTATACTAAACACGTTTTCCCAAAAAATACAACATGCTAACATTATTAGCACAAGCCTATGGCATTTTACATTGTATAAATGAGCCTAGCAGCTAGCGGACATTTTCTCTACTCATATGAAGCCAGGGAAAACAGCAGCTTCTCTCCTTTACAGCTCACAAGGTTCACCAACAAAACAACTGTCTTCTACTAAACACGTTTTCCAAACAAATACAACATGCTAACGTTTTTAGCATGAGCCTATGGCATTTTACATTGTTTAAATTAACCTAGCAGCTAGCGAACTTTTTGTCTACTCATATGAGGCCAGGGAAAACAGCAGCTTCTCTCCTTTATAGCTCACAAGATTCCTGGACAAAACTGTCTTCTACTAAATACGTTTTCCAAACAAATACAACATGCTAACGTTATTAGCACAAGCCTATGGCATTTTACATCGTATAAATGAGCCTAGCAGCTAGCGGACATTTTGTCTACTCATATGAAGCCAGGGACACCTGAAACATTTAACAAAGGTAATGTTACAAAATTTGGCTCCATTACAGCTCACAAGGTTCAATGACAAAACAACTGTCTACTACTAAACACGTTTTCCAAACAAATACAACATGCTAACGTTATTAGCACAAGCCTATGGCATTTTACATTGTATAAATTAGCCTAGTGATTAGCAGAGATTTCCTTTATTCATAAGCCATCTCTGATATTTCTTTTTTGTTGTTGTTGTTGTATTGAAAATGTACCGAACAGTAACACCGCTTTATTGAACTGAACCATGAATTAACCAACTGTTACACCCCTACCAGTAGATTCGCATGTACTTGTACACTGTAAAAAGTAACTGTTCTCCTTCCTCCTGCATCTTGTCTCCCTCATCTCCCTAATTCCACAAACGTCACCTCCTTCTGTCTCCCTAAATATCAACTATCTGCCACCTCATCTTTCTCTAATCCTTGCTCATCTTTCACCCTCGATTTCTCCCTCCTCCTCCTCCTCATTTCGATCTCCTCCTCTTCCTCTGCTACAGTTTAACGTCCCTTCATTCATCCTCGCAATATTCCCCCATTACTTTAGCCATTCATCTCGCCCTCTTTAACTCCACTCTATCACTCCTCCCGCTGCCCTCTGGTAGTTTTTCTCCACCTGCCTCGCTCCATCTCTCCCGTACTTCATCAAACTCCCTAGCTCTATCTTTTACTCCTACACTTTCTTCCTCCTCTCGGTGTCTCTCGCTGCCTCGCTGAATGTTTTAGGTTATGATTTTTGCTAAAACCATTTCCTCTGCTTTTAAAAAGTCTGTCACTTTTTCCTCTAAATTCCACCTTCTTCGTTTCTCTCTCAAGCTTTTGTCTGTGCCTCCTCTCCTCGTTGATCTTCCTCTTCATCTCCATGTTTCTCTTTCACTCAATAGACTCCTGATCTCGCATTCTTCTCACAACCTCAACCGTCTTCCCCTTCCTCTCTTTCTCCCTCCGTTCCCACAGGACTGCCTGTCTTCCTCCCTCCATCTTTGCCCTTTTCCTGTCTATAAACAGATGTGTTTGCATAAAAGACAGATGGAAGGAAGGCAAACACAATGATGCGCATTATACGATGAGCTTGTATCTATTGTTTCTGCTCTTATTAGGGAACCTTTATGAGATGCATAATTTAAGTAATTATTCCATGTGAGTAAATGCTGGTAAATGGAAGGGAATGCTAATGTTGCTAATGCTAATAACAAAGTGTCCAAACCACATTTAGGTAAATATCGCCTGTGACCTCAGGCCCTGCTGGGTGACGACTGCAGGAACGCAGAGACTCCAAATTTAAAATGTTGTGTGTTAGAAGGTTTTCACAGCAAAACAGAGACACTGCAGCAAAACACACACACACACACACACACACACACACACACACACACACACACACACACACAGAGGCCTCCTCATTCATTCCAGTGAGACCACAGAGACGGCACAGTGAGGAGTCCTGTCACTACTGGATGAAAAACAAAAGCGTCACGCTGGTTCTGGTTGTGGTTCAGCGTCCTGTTGACTTCCTGAAAAACTGCACTCCCTCTACTAAGTACCACAAAAACTTTGGCGTCATCAAATCATTTTCATGTCGGTTTCTCGATGTTAGAAACCTAAAACGCTGCAACAAACCGCCTATACAAAGACACGGTCAAACAGCGATTAGAGCGTCTTTAGCTTCAGTGATGTGACATATTTCCAGGTGAATATCTGGTGTAGTTACGAGGCATGTGATCAGACTGTGGTTTAGTTAACATGATAAAATACAGAGCTGAGGAGGACTGTTGACCTCCACCCATCACCACACTGATGAACCAGAACAAGGACATGGGAAAAATAAATAAATTAGACCTCAACCATGTTTGGCGTAGTTTTAACAGAAACAGAAAAGAGAAACATGTTTTTGACATCTAACAGGAGGGACCAGATCAGATGTCATAATTAGCTGGGTACCAAACTTCAGTACTTTTATGGTATAGACCATATTATTTTGATACTAATGAGTATTGAAAAATGCCTGGTCATTCTGTACTAAATTTGACACCTAAGGAAAAATACTAGCGACATGAGCCAATAAGCATGATGCATGCTTGTACCAGGATCTAATAATGCTGGTGACAAGCTGTCTAATGTTACATGTCGTATAAAGCATGCAGGAAAACACTGTATCATGCCCAGGGACAGGGCTCGTGTGCGTTGTTGTATTTTGAGAGGCTTGAAAAAAGTTTTTTAGAGTTAGGGCTGTGCCCTGTCATCTCATTCACGGTACTACCGGTATAATTTTTATTATGATATGAAAAATTCATGTCCTGATGCTTTGATCAGTGGCGTGCACATACTTTTTGAAGGGCAGGGACAAAAAGAAAAAAAAGGGCACTTTAGCGTGCATTTTGGCTCCCAGGAGGGCACTTTAGCGCTCATTTTGGCTCCCAGGAGGACACTTCAGCGCTCATTTTGGCTCCCAGGAGGGCACTTTAGCACTTGCTTTGGCTCCCAGGAGGGCACTTTAGCGAGCGCTTTGGCTCCCAGGAGGGCACTTTAGCGAGCGCTTTGGCTCCCAGGAGGGCACTTTAGCATGCGCTTTGGCTCCCAGGAGGGCAATTCAGCGCACATTTTGGCTCCCAGGATGGCACTTTAGCGTGCATTATGGCTCCCAGGAGGGCACTTTAGCGCACGCTTTGGCTCCCAGGAGGGCACTTTAGCACGCGCTTTGGCTCCCAGGAGGGCAATTCAGCGTGCATTTTGGCTCCCAGGAGGGCACTTTAGCACACATTTGGCTCCCAGGAGGGCAATTCAGTGTGCATTTTGGCTCCCAGGAGGGCACTTTAGCACGCGCTTTGGCTCCCAGGAGGGCAATTCAGCGTGCATTTTGGCTCCCAGGAGGGCACTTTAGCACACATTTGGCTCCCAGGAGGGCACTTTAGCACACATTTTGGCTCCCAGGAGGGCACTTTAGCACACATTTTGGCTCCCAGGAGGGCACTTTAGCGTGCAATTATGGCTCCCAGGAGGGCAGTTTAACACACATTTTGGCTCCCAGGAGGGCACTTTAGCGTGCAATTATGGCTCCCAGGAGGGCAGTTTAGCGTGCGCTTTGGCTCCCAGGAGGACATTTTAGCACACACTTTTTGGCTCCCAGGAGGGCACTTTAGCGTGCATTTTTCAACAATTGGGCCACTGTGCACACCACTGGCTTTGATACTTGTGATATTTCGGCTTGTCGACATATCAACATCATACTGTTACCCATGGCAAAAGCAAACATGGGTGAAAGCGAAATCAAAAGTTCCAAAAAGAGGAGCAGCTTCAGCAGTGTGGAATAAACTGTGGCGTCCTGAATGTTTTGTGAACAGCCCCGGACTTCTCAGACTCTTTTCGTGACTTACCGCTCAGAGTAAGCTTTTACTGAATATTTGAAGACAAACTGTAAAACTATATCACTTATTTTGTTACGATTCTATTTTGTTCAATTAATAAAATGTTTTAATACTAATTTGTCATATCACAAATACCGTTATTGCAAAAATACCCTGAAATATTGTGATATTATTTTAGGGCCATATCGCCCACCCTTAGTTCAGGAACTGGTACTGAAGTCAAGGTTTTGGTACCAATATCATACATTTCTGAATGATTCTCAGCCCTGGTCATAATGCCTTTGCTGCTTGGTATCTTCTCTTGAACCTGTTCCAGAGTCCTGTAGTAAGGCTTTGTAAATTTTGTATTGTGAAACGATTAACTGATTAGTCAATATATCAATAAGCTGACCGAAAGAAAATGAATCACCAACTAATTTGAGGATCAATGAATCGACTGGGTCATTTTTCACGCTAAAACATCGTCCGTTCTTTGGCTCCTCTAATGTGAGGACTTTCTGCTCTTCTCTGTTTCATATCACAGTAAACTGTACATCTGTGGCGTTCGGAGTGGTCAGATGAAACTAAGCAAGAAGAAGAAGTCACATTGGGCTCTGGGAACTTGAGCGAAATAATCAATAAATTGATCAATAATGAAAGCAATCATACGCTGCAGCCCTAAAAGTTGGTACTAAAAGCATTTTTGACAGCGAGCCAATGGAGATGAAAATGAACGTCCTTATTTGAGTCCCACTTTTTCCACACACACACACCAGTTAAATTAACTTGCACAACTATAATAATTTGCTTTTTATCTCACAAACGGAGACACAAGAGAAAAGTTACTGCTGCTGTGACGGAAGTTTCAGAGCTGTACAGAACCAGGACACAAGCCAGCCTCTTGGAGGGCCGACTCACCGGTTTGTACTTCCTGTTCTCTACCTGTAGCAACACACCCACACAAATGTGTCCTCCTAATGTCAATATAAAGCGTACTTATTGATCCCCAGGCGGACACAGTCTCTTCCCCCTTCAGCAGTGAGGGCAGGTTCAGGTCCTACCACCCATCATGTGACTCTGCGGTGTTAATGTAAGGCATAATGAGATGAGATGATAAATACAGCTGCAGCGCAAAGGCAGAGCAACTGGAAGAAGAAAATAAGGATTGTATATTATATGATGACATGAGAGCGAAGGAGAGAAATGGAAGTAATTAAGAAAAGGGGAAGAAAGTCGTCCACGGGCAGTGAGACTCGGCAGTAACATCTGTACTTGTCTCAGCTCTGGAAAGGAAATTAAAATATATAAAGCAAGAAAAGCAAAATGTGAGGATTGATGGAAAAAAGAGGAGAAGAAGAACGTGTCAACAAAGGGAACGTCATGTAAGAAGTGGTGTAAAATGGAGCAGAGAGGGAGGAGGAATAACAGAGGAGGAAGAGGAGAATCTTAATGAGCATCCTCATTTCATGTTGAGGGGCGATAACACGGGAAGACAAACCCTGCTCTGCTCTGTTGTGTTCGAGGACTGTAGTGCTGCAGCTTTGATGAAAAATGGCATAAAGGGGTTAAAGTCAGGGCAAAGGGGGATCTTAATTGGAATCTTAATTAGTCCCCAAACAATTTGAACCCTGAAAATGTAACCCGAGGAGGAGTGAGTGTGGCTGCAGAGCTGCAGCTTTGATGCAGGATGGAGGGGGATTTGGAGCGCAGCCTGCAGGGCTTTCCTGTGGCTGATGGAGGGGTTTAAGGTGCTGGGCGTCGCGAGCAGGGAGGTTTTGGCAGGAGTCGGGGTAGGGATTCAACATGCAAACAGGAAATCAGATTGTTAACACTCTGCTGAGTGCTGAACATGAACAGCATGCTTAGTGAAGCGTCCATTAGAGCCAGAAGACACAAAAGTTTTGGCTCTCTGTGATGATCATCAGTGCAGGAGGTCTTTTCACATTTAGTATGTTTTTTGGAGAATTTAATCTGGGGCGACTCGCAGTGGAGTCAGGGTGCAAATTCTGACTGAATATGTGGACTTTCTTGCAACAACAAAAATCACACTGACAACCAGAAAAGTGCACTCAGATGGAGTAGAGTGCAGATCTCTGCCAGGAGGGCTGCCTGACCTGAGCACGGCCACGCTGGATAATTCTTGTTTCAGAGGCTGATAAAAATACATGCCTTGTCAATTTTTGACCGAGTCGCAGCATGTTGCACAGAGCAGATTGATTTCTCCTGCTAACAGTATGTAAAATATAAAGACAATTATTATTAAGTCAAGCCAAAAATATCTCACCAATGTTTCCATAACCGGACTTTTAAGGAAAGGAAAAATGACCAAATCAACAAAATCTGCATGTCTACAAAACTGGACAGGCAACAAAAGGAGCAAAACCTGTAGGAATTGTCCCTCCCAGCTCCCTTAGTCAAGATAGTGAAGACAACAAAAAAGGAATGAATGACATATTAGGTATGGATTTATTCTGCAGATGCTCCGGTTCAAAATGAGACCAGACCTTTCTATGGACGTCAGTGAGCCTCAGTTAAGACCAAAATGTGGCTTGTAACAGACGTTAAGGCTTGTTGTTTTCAGATGAGATGATTTTTGGAAAACCTGGAGCCTCTACCGAACAGTTAAGAGGAGTGAGGAGTCAGTGATGGTATAAAAGAGACAATAAAACAAGTTGACAACAACTGTGACTCACCCTGACTACAAAAGGTCCTTGAGCAAACAGTGATATATGTGCAAACAAAAAATTAGGCTGATTGATCCAGTAGTTTGCGAGATTAGCTGCAGACTGACAGATACATACACTCAAACGACAATCACTGCAGCCAGCTTGACAACAATGCCTCCCAATGTCTTGTTTGTAAATATATATATATGTACAGAACACAACAGTGTCAATCCAACCTGGTCTCAGTCCCAAGTCGTCCAAATCCAGTGCTTGGGCAGTGACAAAAAAAGACAAAAAAAGCCATCCTTTAACGTCGACATGATAGGAGGCCGGTCAACATTATAGTTTAACCGTTCTTGGAACCCATTGGCTGTATTCGGCGTCTGACTTCCGGTACACGCCGAATACAGACTCTGGGGGGAGTCTTCAGTCGAAAGTTATTGTATAATATCCTGACATATTCCTGTGTCACTTAATTTGTGTAGGGGCTCAAATCATATGGTTGTATCTGATGGAGGATTTTGTTTTTACCTCTTGCTGTCAGTTGTCAGGAATAAACGGAGATCGACTCCAAAGATATCCATGGTCTAGGCCTGTTCATGTCTGCAACCACTAGAGTCCATTGGTTACCTGTTAGCGGTGAATTTTTCTCACCTGGCTCAAAGTCATGCATCGTTAAGGGCGTGTTGCTTTGAGTGGCTAACTACTTTTAGTGTCCTCAGCTTCTCAGTCAGATCTCATCCAAATGTGGTCCCTTCCATCTCCATAACCCAAGATGGTGACGGCCAAAAAGCCAGCTTCAAAATGGGAGTCAACAAACTAATGAGTGACGTCACAAAGCCATACTTTTATACAGTCTCTGACACCTGGCAAAGTAGTCAAAGCTGCCTCTGTAGTAGTTCCCACTACAATAGGTGTCTCCAGGACCACATTCTGCCACACACGTGCAGACACACAAAACAATACCAGCTTGGCCGTGGCGGCTGGTAACTAGAGTGACTTCCCTAAAGGCTCCACAGAACATGTAAACACATTTTCTTCTCTTTAACCTTTGTTTAACAGGCCGACTTAATTACAAACTTCTTATTTACAACCTCAGCCTGGCACAAGAGACAGGAGGAGCCGCAGCAGAAGAGGAAAACGAGACAACAGAGAGAATTCTGGCAAATAAAACTATGTTGGCAGATGATGCAATCCTTTGTTGTGTAACGCTCTAAATATAGAACCAAAAGGCATTCGGCATTTGGGGAGACGAGACCGCCAGCTGAACTGAAAATA